>NC_092510.1:36915911-37226237 GCF_047511675.1 Marmota flaviventris | reverse complement strand
TCCTCAGTCTATACCCAAAGGACTTAAAAACAGCATTCTATAGGAACATAGCCACATCAATGTTTATAGCAGCACAATTCACAATATACACAATGGAATTACTCAGCAATAAAAGAGAATAAAATCATGGTATTTACAAGTAGGATGAAGTTAGAGAAGATAATGCTAAGTGAAGGTAGCCGATCCCAAAAAAACAAATGCTGAATGTTTTCTCTGATATAAGGAGGCTGATTCAAAGTGGGGTAGGGAGGGGGAGCATAGGAGGAATAGATAAACTCTAGTTAGGGCAGAGGGGTGGGAAGGGAAGGGAGGGGGCATGGAGTTAGAAGTGATGGTGGAATGTGATGAACATTATTATCCAAAGTACATGTATGAAGACACAAATTGGTGTGAATATACTTTGTATACAATCAGAGATATGAAAAATTTGTGCTCTCTCTACATAATATGAATTATAATGCATTCCACTGTCATAGATAAATTTTTAAAAAATAATATAAAAAAGAATAGATTCCTGCCTTACGAATCTAACTAAATGAAGGAATATTTTTAAAATATGTTTTTTCATGCAGATAGAAAGTATAGCCTTTGAAATAAAAAAATATTAAAAACACCTGGATTCATCACTTTTAGCTATATGAGCTACTGATCCTCTGCTTTCTCATCCAAATAACAAGAATAAAAGTAATATCTACAACATAGGCCCTTAATCAGTAAACAGAATAGGAAGCATTCAATAGATGCCATTTACCATTGGTAGATATGAATTTCAAAACACTAAAAAAAAAAAGTAGCAGCAGAGCAACAAAAACACTGGATCAGATAGATTAGAATAAATTGTTCAATGAAGTTTTAGGGTCTTCCATTCTGGAATTATTTAATAAAAGACTGTGTGTTCTACATTGAGCATTTATCCAACAGATATTTAACAGCATTAGGCAGACACCAGAAAACTATAGAGCTTCGAAGATGAGAGAAATGCAGTCATTGCCCTTAAGAACGTCACAAGTACCTGGGCCACTGAGTCCAGGGACAGAAGAGTGAACAAATGTTGGCCAAAATCCCATCTGGGCTCCCAGTGTATTCTACACCTAGACACAGCTTCCCCGTCTGCCTCAGACTCCCCACCAACAGAGTTCATAAAATGGCTGTAAGACAGGTGAAGCAGAGGCCAGACCCACTTTTTGTCATAGGGATTCTCTGGTATTGCTTGCTGACCCTCGTGGGTATGTATCAGCTGACACGGTGCTCCTCACACTGCCCAAACAGGGTGACTTTTACTTCAAGGGGGTCCTCAGCCTCCTGAGTTTCCCTGATCATACTCCCTTGGCCACTACCCTTATTCCTCTTGTTCTGTATCTTAAACTCACCACCCTGGCTCTTGTTCTGACCTTCCTGGCCCCCAAAGAATCATATTTTATCACTTCTTTTTACAAACTTTATACATTCCTGGATGTGAAATCCCTAGAGTCATGAGAGTTTTTGATAGTAGACAAAACTATGTAAAAAAATAATGACTTTCTTTTCAACCATCATTGGGTATGTAAGAATATCTTCATCCTATTTGCATTGTCTCCTAATTGATGCACAATTAATACATTTTTTTCAAATTTCTAGGGGCATAAATAATAAGTCATTGATAAAATTATTTTTGATGTTGTTCAAAAATATTTTTTTCTGTGATTCAGGGTTTTCTCTTTTCATGTAAAAAGCACCCCTTTCATGACACTTTCCTCCAGCTAATAAGATAAGCATTTATGATGTCCTAATCACCCCAGAAGTCATGGGGAGATGGGCTGATCACCAGGGCTCTCCTTGGGAATGCGTATGATGGCAGAGAAACCCGCCATGGCTTCGCTCTCAGCTGATTGGTTGTGTCTTACCATAAGGTCTGTGGACTAGATAGACACAAGGAAGGAAGTCATTTAGTCTGTTAAAAGCCCACAAATCCCTAAACCTTGTTTCCATAGGGATTCCTGGAACAGTTCACCCTGAGTATCACTGCTGAGCTAAGAGACCAGGTCACAATCCTGAGCCTGCTTCCTAACATTCTGCATTCTGCTAATGAAGGAATAAGAACTGCACCTCAGGCTCTGCAGATGTAAAACACATCTGATCATATGCATAATGTGGAGTACACGTCATACTTCTGTGGACAACATCCACCCAATCTACAACTCAAGCATCACCATCAGTACCAGAATCCAATAAGAGAGAAAAAAAATGATACTATTAGGAAACCTAGTCCAGAAAATGCCAAGAAAAGGGCAAAGTAAGGAAAATAAATGTGCTCGGTTATGTGTGATTTCATGCATGTTAATTAGGCCACAAATATACACTTCATTTTGGAGTGATAAAAGTTGTTTCCTCATACACACACACACACACACACACACACACACACACACAAACATAAATCCAAATAGAAATCACACTGTACCCAGACTTAATCTCATCAGAGATCACAGAGTACCAATTACATTTCTACTCTCAGAACCATCTCCAAAGAGAAGTCCAGGCAAATTTCCTTGATGACAAATTGTTAGGCAGCTTTCAAAGCCAATAGAGTAAGTCCCTTCCTTTCCCCTGGCAAAGACAACAGTGTTCCAAGGATGCTGAAAACATCCATCATTTCAGCTGGAAAGATTTTTTTCTAAAACAAAACAGATGTTTGGTGAATATACCATGCTTAAAAATATGAATAGTCATTCAAACAAAACAAATTCCTCTATATTAATACAGCCTTAAAATACCACAGTCTGGAATATCCAACAGGCTAGTGCGCAATTGCCTCATTGCATTCTCAGGTCCCTCGATATGAATGGAAGGGAAAATCAGAATAAAAACTACATATATCTTGCCACTATAACCAAGATGAACATTGGGGTAGCACCTCTTTGCAGACTGCTGCATTGTTGCCTGTCTCCACTGTGTGCTAGTAGTCCTTCTACTCAATATATAGCACAAAGCTTCACACTTCCATGTTTCCCTGATTTGGAGTCTTCTGCTTTAGGGGACCCTCCTACAGGTCACCTCATCATATGTCAAACCCAATTCATAACCTCATCCTTGAAACCTGCCTCTTCTCCTGTGTTCCTATGTCAGTCAAAGGCCCAGCCCATCTCCCTGCCATTGGCCTCTCCTTTCATATTTATAATAGTTTCCTCCTCTCTTTTTCCACTATCCTGTCCCCATTCAAGGTACTCCATGCTCCTAACTTCGGTTTTTCAAAATCCTCCAAAAATGTCAATCCTTTTCTAGTCTGAGCACTGCCTATCCATTGCACGTACTGTGGTCACATTAAACTTTCTGAGGCATTGTTTTGTCATGTCATGTTCTGTTCAATTTTTTTTTCTTTATGGCTTTCCATCCATTCTCAGAGAATGACATCTATCTTCCTTAGCTTAGGAGTCAAGAGCCCCCTGGTCTAATCTCCATCTAGTATCTTCTCACTCTTACCTTCTAAGGCTCCCTTTACCTGTCCTTCTTTCCAACCTTCTTTCCTCCCCACTGTTCCCCTAGCGCAAGCCTCTGTTCAGGCTGTTCCTTCCTCCCAGAATGCCCTTCACACCACAAGCACATATGCTCCATTCACCCTCCTTCAAGGGTCAGCCTCAAAGCCACCTCCTTCACACAACTTCTCAGCTGATTAAGCATTCTCTCTCTGTCCTCTGACTTTCATAACACTGACACCTTGTCATAGGGAACATTCAATAACTTCTTTCTTAACCTGTAATTATTTATGTGCATAGCTTATCTGTTTTACAATAGTATAAGCTTTCACGGATGAAGAAACCTACTTAGAGTTCATTATATCCTCCGGCTTCCACACATAACACCCACATAGAAGATGATCTGTGAATATTTTTGATTGAATAAATAAGTAAACAAAAAATTTATAAATTATGACAAAAGGCCACATCATAGAACATGACCCAACAATGCTTAGGATGAACAAGGACTAATATGGCATTTGTTAGGAGCAGCCATGTGGTCTAAATGAGGAAAAGCAGAAATTAGAGCCACTAATGGGTACAGCTACCATTAGCTACAGTGACTGAGAAAGTGTTTTGACTTCAGTTAACCTCATATTTTTGTGTCTATCTCTTACTTGACAGAGTTGTGGTTAAGAGTTATGAGAAAAACACCCAAATCAGATTTTGACACACAATAAATATTCAATAATGTCAGCTGCTTTTGGTGTTAATAACTTATTTGCTGACCATTTGGTCCTTATTCTTTAAACCTGCTCCTGTGTCATCAACCTTAACATGAATTTGGGGAAGAAATGGTAGGTCCCAGGCATCCAGAGTGAGGTCTACTTCTTTCAGAAGTAAGCCAGATGAGAGACCTGAACCAAATCTGTGTTCAATCTAAATTAGACCAACGCCAGCATAAAGTGGTTTGTTCCATTTGTTGTATTCACTTACCTTTGTCATCTCTTAATGGTAGAAAGACAATCTATTGATGTTACCCTTTCAAATTCATCTCCCTTTTATTCTTAATTTTAGGATACATAAAAATAGATCATCATATGTTGCTCCAATATTTGGAACATAGTGGTCACTAATAATATTGTTCTCTGTCTGCCACAAAATGGACTGTTAGATTTTTTTCAAATCCTTTTGTAATTTTTCAATTTTGAAATATTTTCAATGACTTCTTTTCCTATTGGTTTCAGGTTTCTGCTCTCTCTTAATCCTTGAAAACTGAACGGCTTCCCTTGTGGTTTATCTAGACCAGTAGTTTTTCATAAATTCTCTTTTCCCTTTTTGTAAAGGGAATTTCAATACATAAAACAGACAAAAATGTAGACTGCGCTAGTGAAGCTGTGGAAAGAGGTAGGGAAGGACCCAGTTTCCCCCAGGCTATGAGCCACTGAAGGGTCTCAAGATAGCCTCCAAAGATTCCTGTTGAACACCATTGATCTAGGACAAACACTAGAACTTCTAGAGGCCAGAGGAAAATCAGACCCTTCCTCATTTTCTAAGAATAAAGCCAAAAATCCAGTCTTGCTCAAAAACTCATAGGGGAAAGAGAGCAGAAGCAGATGAGAACCTACACCTCTGGATGCCAGTGTGCTATCATTTCAAGCTGCCATCCAATAAAAATAAAATATCCCTAGAAATGGACTGTGTTGGAGCCATCACCTACCACACACCAAAGGCACTGTGAGCACCCACCCCATGTGAACACCAGGACTGAACGGCCGCAGAGATGAGCATGCGCGCGCACGCACACACACACACACACACACACACACACACACACTGCTCTAGAGTCTGAGATTGAGTCTATGTGACTATGTCTGTCCTTCAGATATTATGCCCTCACATGCACCCTGCTTCTTCTTTTGTGATACCCATTAATATGGCAGGAGGGAAGAGGCATGGGTGGCCAGAGAAATACCTGGGACCCCAAAGTCAACCTGTCTGCTCTCACCATGTCACCAGCTTAACAGAGGCACTAGTACAAACTTACCAGATATCAGTGAAGTTGACTTCAACCCTCATTCTCTGGGACATATAAAGAATCCCAGTGTTCCTTCCAACACCCCAGGCTTCCAACTCCTGCTGCTGCTCAGTTCTTCCTGTCTGCTGTGGGTTTTGTTGGACAACCCCTGACCACAGGTTCAAGGTTGCACAGCTAGTAAAATCTCTTGAAGACTTCCAGCAAAGAGGAGAGGGTAGATATGAAGATAAGGCACAGAACAGATCTGCACAGAAAATAAATTAATCATAAGAATTGGACATTCCTATTATTAAAAGTCACCCAACTGTTTCTTTTTCCCAAGAAATTGCCTCATCATATCACCAATAGCTAGTTACTCTTCTTTTTGACTTCCTCCTTGCTCCTCCCTGGCTTGGCTCCTGCAAAGGCTCCCAAACTCTTCTTCATTTCCTACACAACATACATAATCAATTGCTTAGTCTTATTACTTGGTCATCCCATCTATGTCCTAAGATAATGATTTTCAAACTTTTTGATTGAAACCAGCAGCAAAAAACTCACTTTGCTATGTTAACAAACATGTATACACATACATAATATATGTCAAAAAATACATATTATTTATATATATATATATATATGTATATTATAAATATATGTGGTGTATATATACACTTTATATGCAAAAATTATATATAATATATTTATGTGGCATATATGTGAAATTTGTTTGATATTATATTATATACGTACCACATATTATATATATATATATATATATATATATATATATATATATATATATATACACACACACACACATACATATATATATTTTATACACACACACACACACATATACATATGCCAAAATGAAAGTTTCATGGAAAAATAATCATCCTTTAGTACCATGTGCTCTGATACTTCTTATTTTCTTTTCTTCTATTTACTTTTTTTCAAAAGCTACCTTTACACAATCCAATAGTAATTTGTTTTATAACCTATTAACTGGTTAAAACCTATAGTTTTTAAAAAATCATTCATTACCTTAGGGTGTTCCTGTCCAGGGTCTAAATTGTCCATCAGAGGGTTTTCCTGAGGGGATTACTTCCACCCACAAAAAAAAAAATATGAAAAATATAGCAGAAAAATGGCTCATATCATCCCAAAGTAAGGGAAGAGTAAGAATGGAATGAACACTGGTCAGATTCAGTTTCTTATTTCAAACTGATTAAACCCAAGTTCTCTAAACCTTGGAATTCTTATCATTCAAGTATACTGGTCAATCATAGCTAATTTACAGGAATACTGTGAAGCTCAAATTAAATGAAACAAGGATGTTATATAAAATAGACAACAATATATCCCTACAGAGTATATACTTAAACAGTAGCCATTACTGTCATTATTATAATAGATAAGTGCAAATGATGTTAGGGTTATGTGCTGTTGAAACACATGTGCCATTGGTCCCCTTTATTAGCCTTCACAAGGAAGTTCCTGTGGTCTGGACCTTCCTAGCAACTGGAAATTAACCTATGTATGTCAGCAAAGAATAGTAAAATGCATTCATCAGATTTTCTATTTCCAAAACTATCACAACCTTTCATTGCTCAGTCAGAACCAGAATTTGATATCTAAGCAAATTTGAAACCAAAAACACAACTCATTGAACTGTAAACAGACCATATTTTAAACAACCTCCATGATCTTTTGTTTGGTTTCTTTTTTGTGCCATCACCTGTGAGAAATTTTAGCACATTGTAAAGAGACAAGTAAGATATGATATCCCTGACTCTATCACTGAGTGATGTTAGCGTGGCTGGCAGAGGCTGAGGGTTACTACTTTGTAGCCAAGAACACAAGGGCTCACAGGCAGACTGAGTCTCCAACATGGTGGTGATATAGGGCAAGGCAAGTCTAGCCTGGGCAGACACCCAAAAAAAGACAGTATGCCAAACTGAAACCCAGAGCCTCTGCCTTCCTCTTCACTGGATGCAGGGGCACGTAACTGAGAAACATGGAGAAGAAGCCATGACAATGGTGATGCCCAACATCGTCACCTCCCTCCACAGCACATCATAAGGATTCACCTGACAAATTTTCAGGGCTCTCTTGTGTCTCTTGCTTCCTTGGACTCACACCCTGCCATATACACCCATCAGAAGCCAAAGCAATTTGTTTTACTTTCAGCTACAGAACCTATGATCTAATGGCCCTATAGAAAGAATACTGATGAATTGCTGGAGGTTTTTTAAATTGATTATATGTCTGGGTCATATAGTGCCTGGGAGATACTCTCATCATCAACCCTCTTCTGTCAAACAAGTTGGGTTTTCATTTGGTGAACCATGCATTTGAGTCATACATATGTGAGACTCTAAGTTAACCTAGGTTAACATTAAAATGACTAATCATTAGGAATACTCTCCTCCACAGTCCAGACCAAGCCACACAGCCCTATCCTACCCACATCTGCAATTGTTGATTTCACTTCAGAATACTAACAAATCTAGGAAAGCAATACCCTGGGGCCAACCTGGAACTTCCACTCTGTCACAATGACCTCCCAAACTAGTACCTCTGAGCTTCACAGCTCTCACACCTATCATAGTGCCAGACACATGGGACGTTGTCAACCATTGTTAGGTGGATTAAATTGACTTGACTTGTGGAAGCCAATGTAATGCAAACAGAGCAAGTTGGGGCATTTCAATTCAGTGCCTTGACTTCTTGTAATGAATTTTATTAAAATTTTAAATCAAAAGCAGGCATGTACATCACCCTAAATTCTCTGATAACATTGCATCCTCCAAACCACCTAGCTCTCCCTGACTTTTATGCATGTAATCAGAATCTGTGGTATTTGAATGGGGTTTTGGAAAGGTCTAATCTTATCTCGTGACCATATTAAATCTGCATTTATTAAAAGGACATCACTTTACAGGCCATTCCAGCCTCAGTCCTGCTTGTAGGAGGATTTAAGAATGAGCTTATGATTAAAACCTTTTTGGAAAGCACGAACAAATGATAACCAGTTGTGATACTTTTCCACATTTTTACAATATTTAAAAATATGTTCGGATATCCAAAACTGATCCCACAATTTGATTTATTCACAAGTCCCCTGAAGTGCTTAATAAGTACAATATGGTACAATGAAAATCATGCTTATTACTGCTATTGGGTTGGTAATTCTCCAAGATGAAATCATACTTTTCAGGTTATAAATATACATTTTATTGTTGATTTTATGCTGCATTTTGAAATACTGCTTCTCTGCTTTCATATTTTCAGGGCCTTACAAGGGCATCATAAATCAGCTCCAAACTGGAGGAATGCTAATTGATATCAGGTGATTTCAAAATGAAGGCTAAGTTGAACTTGCTGTGTGTTTCAAGAATTGCAATTCTTATGGAACTCCTTCAGAACCAAGACAGGCAAAGAATTCACCTTCTAAGATTAATTAAATAAATGTATACACATTAAATATTTTAAGTATCTAAAAAGGGGCCTTAAAGAAGATACATGTGAGCAACTCAGCTCCAAAGTTAAATGCAGAAGAGATAGAAGGATGTACACACACATTGTCATGGGACCCAAAGCTTTCTTAGTAAAATAAGGAAAGTTCTATTGCCCGTAATTTGATCTAAATGATTTTTCTAAGCTTTTTTTTCTGCTCAGTTTTCTGCTGTACTGATCTTAAAATGCTTAGCACATCTGTGTTACACAGAATTTCAGGTGTATGCCAACAGGTATTATTGGAAAGAGCAAGTTTACTGTTTTCAATGCTTCTTAAAACAAAAACAATGATGTACTTCAGATTGCTTTTGGCTAATGACAAATAGCACATGAGCAAGCATGAGCACTGGCCCTTCATTTTGTGATTCCCAGTAGTCAAATTGCTCAAAATAGAAAAATTAAACTTCCTAAAATAGCAATTACTTGAGATTAGTAAGAGTGTGGATACATGAAAATTTCACTTTGTACCCCATTAATATGTACAATTAATTTTTTAAAATTAAAAGAAAAACTTTTGAGTAGTTATAAATTGATCTATTTCCAAAACTACCTTAGTAGCATTTACCAAAAATATGTTATTATATGGAAGAATAAAAAAAAACTTTAATAGTTGGAGATTTTATTTTGCATAGATATGTGTACATGTGTGTATACAGAGTTTATTGGGGTGTGTGTGTGTGTGTGTGTGTGTGTGTGCATGCTCTTGCATGCACACTCTTCCCTGATTGTTCACAGAGCTAGGTGCCTACCTGATATTGGTGGTTCACAGTGTGTGATCTGTGTTGTCAATATGCCTATTCTAGAAGTCCAACTCTGCTCTGTAGGAGTTGCAACAGCCTCCAACAAGGTAAGGAAGGATGTATTCACATATTTTCTACTCCTTTGAGGAAAATGGAGTTATCTATCAATATCAAGTGGGCAGAGCAAAGATAGAAAATAATAAAATAAAATAAAATACTCAGATTCAATGCCCATCCCCTTCAGATATCTCTCACTAAGGGGATTTGCCTCGTGTTCTAAATTAGGGGAATGAGGGTCTGAGAAGCTAAAGAACTTATCCTGGTCACTCAAGTCCTTCTGACTCCAAGGTTCTTTCTCTTAGTTCAATTTCATCTTATAGTTAATAAAATTAAAATCCAAGGAGATGAGATAATGTCTAGGGTCACAGGCCAAGTAGTGGCAGGGATGAGACTAGAATCATTGACTCTAGTCCAGTGCTTTTTCCTACAACTTTCACAATTTTCACACTCAGAATTAATGACAACACAAAATGATAAACCAGTTAGTATACCATGATTAGAAACTCCAAAGCAGCAAAATAATACAAACAATATACCATTCCAAAACATGAGGCCTGTTAGTGTAACAGAGTGTGTGTTGAATTACGTGCACGTATCATGTCTAGGTCAGCTATATATGCGGCAGGGGAAAAATTAAATATTAATGAATTATGCCTCTACTTACCTTTCCATTACCAAAAGCTGACTAATAGAAAAGAATTAATTTCTTAAGAAAATTTCTCCCTGCACTACCTCATAAATAAGAGGGCACACTCTCACTGACATGGAATGAGTGTAGACTTATGCAATTCAAACATTCTTGTGCAAAATTATTTCTGTGGTCAAAAAAAATTACTGAGTGAAATACACGCCATCCCTGAAGACCAAATATCTAGATCCATTAGGGAATATTACACTTTTAAGATAATTTCTTCAGTATCAAATTTACACATCCCCCTTACAGCTACTTTTTACTCTTTTATAACCTTGCCATTCTATATTATGTATTTATTAATTGCATTATTAGATGCCATCATCTCTGCCACACTTTATTTGAGAAGGCAAAAATCTCAGAAAAGAACTGACATTCTCAGTGCATTGGTCAGAGCAGAAGTAACAGTTACAACAATTAACATTAAATTCTTATTGATTCTACCCATTTCTCACTCATGTCAGAGTCAAATGGGAGTCTTCAGATCTTGCTCCATGCAGTTATTCAAGAATCTAGGACTTTTTCTATCAAATGGCTGAATCAATTTCTCCCTAGAAATTGGGAGAAATTTGGAATCCTCTGTTATCTCTTCAGGATTCAGTTGCAGATAAGGGAAGACTGAAAGAGCATGCACATTCCCTGGGAAGGCTTCAAAGACCAGGAACAGAAGTACGCCCAGAAACCACTGGCCATATGTTAGCTACATGGACCCACCTAACTACAGAGAAAGATGGGAAGTTTAGATTGTGTGTGTGTGTATGTGTGTGTGTGTGTGTGTGTGTGTGTACTGAGGAAGTAAAAACATGGACTTTGGACTGTACTTTGCAGATTTAAATAATTAAATCTTGATTGTGGAAGACTTACACATAAAAATTAAGTCATAATCTATAGAAGTAAAAAAAAAAAGAACAAAATAGTTTCAATTCAATACTATTTCCTCTGGTTCTGAATTGCTAGCTTACTTTTTTTTTCTGTAAGCTTCATCATTTGTGGAAAGAGATATAGTGAATATGTGCACATGTACACAGGAACATGGTATAAAAAATATCAGACCAAATCTAAACCTATGTCTTCATGGCCACTGTTCTTCCTCATATAATACTTGATCTCTTTTTCCCATTGTTTTCCAATCCACACCACACTTCCTCCCTTGGTATGAATTCTTCCATCCCAAGAACACTCTACCTATATCCCCTAATCTAAAGTTGTGTTTGACTTTATCTCTGCCTATACTGCTTCATTAGAGAAGCCGCCCTGCCCACAGGTCATGGGGTACCTATAAACCAAGAGAACCCTCCCCAGATCAGCTACAACTGACCCAAGAAGGATGCTTGATCCCCACTGAGGCGAGCAAAATCTAAGTTCCAAAAATCTGTAGTTAAAATTAATGTTTATAGTTACTGGCACAGGGTTGGGCTCTAGTCAAGATGCCAGTTGCTCTGCCATCTTCTGTTAAGTACAAACCAAAGTTACAAAGAGGAGTAACTTAGAACCTTGCAGAGGGAGATGCGGCAGAGGGGGAAATGGAGCAGAATGCAAAAAAAAGAAACATGCAGAAACTCCTCTCTTGTCTCCTGAGACAATGCAGCCCAGCTGTGCCTCCTGCCACTGGGCTCCAAGAGCTTCCCCTGTATCCTTAGTATCAATTCTGCTTTTCTCATACTAATTCAAAAGGGTTCATCTTTCTTGTAATTAAATGACTCCTCTCTGAGATACATTTTAGTTCACTTCTTCCAGTGCATTCTGCCTCCTCCTCTTACCTAAATTGAACTATCCCAAGGGACATGTCCTTGATGCTTCAGGCTTAATAAATAAAATTTTCAGGGGACCAAAATTTACAGGCAATGCAAGAGACCTATGAAATGGGAATAGAGAGGTAGGGTAAGGAATTGACCCAAAGAACTCATTTAATATAAAGAAAGCAAGGGAACAAGGAGCAGTCTTTGGAATCGTACCAGCATTCCAGGTGTTTCTATAATCTAGCCATGTCTCCTCCTGATTCTACCAACATGCTAAATTCCTCTCCTTAAGAAGTTTAGAGTGTCTGATTCCTCTGTGTGTGAAACATTTTCCACAAAAATTCCTTCCATGTCTTACTCTTCTTCATTCAAGTGTCTGTTCAATTATCATTTCTCAAAGAGGATATCTTCCCAAACCACCGACCCTTGCCCCCTGTCTATTATTACCCAAACTTACTGTATCTCTTTATATGCTTCTTTGTATCTCCAACATAATAAAACCTCCAATGCAGAAATACACTTTTCTAATTTGTTGCAACTATATTCCCAGCTACTATGAGAAAGCCAGGTATAAATACTCTAAAAATAATGTGCTGAATGAATAAATGAAATACTTCAAGTCCAAGATCTAGACTCAGATTCAATGCCCATTCCCTGAGATTTGGACACAGAGAGTCTCACACAGTGGTTTGCCTGGGTGAGACAAGGAAAGACAGCTTACAGAGAATCCATGATGCAAAATAAAACAAAGATGAATGGAAACTAAAGACGAGATAGTAACACAACTTACAATACAAATACTAGTTGACAGAGATAAATCAAGGAAAGGGTATGCTCGCCCCACACCTTCAACAGCTGCATGTTGTTAGTAAACCCAGATGTATGCCAACAAAATGAAGCCAGACTGAGCTAGGACATTTGGGAAGACGCAACTTTAATAAAATGTCACTCTTGGCCTATATGAGGGGAATCCATAGCCAGCAGCTTCCTTAACTGTTGACAAAACAGCGCAGCTTTGGACATAGACTCTTTCCAAAGCCATCCCTTCCTGCTCTCATCTTTATGTCTCTCCAAACTTTTGTTCCTTCAAGGATGAGAAAAATGTGTCATCAAAGGGTAGAGATGGGCATTGTGGGATTTACTGGGGAGAATTTTGGAAAAATAAAGCTCCTAGAGAATCAGGACAATCAATGGCAGGAAGCGTAGAACTCATGTTTATTAAATCAATACCTGACTAATAGTAGTCATGTTGTCCTAGAGCTTGAGGAGAGGCCTTAAAAATGATCTTAATTCACAGACTATGGGAATGAGGTTCAAAGGAAATTAACAACTATTGCAAGGTGGCACTGACTACCAAGTCAGGATTCAGTGTGTTCCTTTTTCTCACACCTCTGTGCACTTACATGCTGCTTCCTAGTTTAAAAACTCTCCTCTCCCTTTCCCACCTTCCTTTTCTCATGTTCTCTTCTGATCCTCACTGCCCCACTCTGAGACAACAGGGGCAGGTTAGCTACTGTCATTATTTTTTGCAAAATGAAGAAAGAGAGCAAAAGAGTTTAAGATGCTGGCTCAAATTTACACAATTCATTAATGATAGGTGCCAGGACTGGACCCACCATTTCTAACTCCTGGTCCAAGACTCTTTATGACCCACTGAAACTCATAGAAGAGGAAGGCTTTGAGCTAAACATGGAGAATGGCTCACGTGTTCATTTGCTAGGGCTGCCATAACAAAGTACCACAAGCCATGGTAACACAGGACCACAGTTATTTTGTCAACAGAAACAGAAATGTATTGTCTCACAGTTCAAAGGCTGGAATTTAGAGATGAAGGCGTTGGCCGTGTTGGTTCCTGTGAGGGCTGAGGGAAGCATCTGCTCCTAGCCTCTCTCCTTGGCGTGGAGATGGCTGCCTTTTCACTGCTTCCCTTCACATGGTCTTCCCTTTGTACTTGTCTGTCTCTAGGTCCAAATTTCCCCTTTAGACAAAGACACTGGTCATAACAGATTAGGGGCCCACCCTAGTCCAGAATGACCTCATCTTAACTCATCATATCACAACCACTCTATCTATAAACAAGGCCACATTGGGAGTTACTGAGGACTAGGATGTAAACTATGAGTTAGGAGGGAAGACAAACAGCTGAAAGGTGGTGTAGAAGTTGAGAGATGATTTTCCAGGTGAATTGATGATGACTAACTTGAATAAGCAAAGATACAGGAAGAAGTGAAACTGGGATGGCGGAACGAACGTTCACGGCAGGAAGCAGGGAGAAAGGAATGATGAGGAGGCTGACCCCACCAGGCCTGGGTTGGAAACACTCTCTGGGAATCTTTCCCCAAGAAGGATGTGGCAGAATCCAAGATTGTGGAGACAGAACATGGCTTTTTGTCTTGCTGATACCCTGACTTAGTCTTCCACACTTTCTACAAATGGAAAAAATACTAATTAAAAATAAAGAATGAATCTGTTTCTGTTTAAAAGGGTATCTGGAGGCAGCCATAAATGTCATCTAAGACAGATCACATAAGAATCTGCCTCTCAGAAGGAGGAGGGAAGGGATGTTATTACAGTAAGCAGGAAAAGGCGCCCTCTGCATCACATCCTCTTGGCCACCTCTGGTTCCAGCACCTACCAAACATCACACCCTAACAGGGTCCTACTTTTGTATATGAATCTCTCTACCTTGAAGCCTTGAAGTTTTCTGTCAACAGGGATGACCAAAGCCCCATCAGTCGCCCATCCCCTATCCTTGGGATGGACAATTCTGAAAAGAATATCAAACCCTTCAAAGAGGTTCCAGGAGAGTCAACTCCCTACCATTGCCTCTGCTCAGGAATTCTTCCTAATTTTTCTTTTCCTCCCTGTCACCTCACCCACACTCCTGTTTCTTGGGGTCACCTTCAAAATATACAATTTGCACTCAAGTCCTTGTCTCAGTTATGCTCTGGGGAAAAAAATTAAGCTAAGACAGTAAAGAGTAGGGTCGGCGGTGGGGCTCTCAGTACCTACTGACTGTGTGCTCTCTCTCAAAGGACTGAGCTCAGTCCGTGGCTTGGGCATCTGCTTTGTGCCAGGCACTTGCTAGGTGCTGAGAACAGAGGGTAGAAAAAGACACGACCTCTGCTCTCAGGAACTTTAAAATCTCCTGGAAAGGATTTATTCTGTGGAATACTCACTAGCTCTTGCTGAAACACAAAGATCCATCTTCATTTTGATATTTTAATCCACAAGACTCCAAAAATTGCCAAAAAAAGAAAAATCTACCACTTCTTCTACCTCAGAACATCCCATTCAGTTTACAACCGATGTTCCCATGGCTCCAATTTACATGTGATTCACATAACATCTGTTTAATTTTAAAGTTTATATGGCATTTTTTTGAAATCCCAGGGACTTTTCAACCTCTTTTCTCTCCCCTCAAACACCAAGAGGATGAAGAAAATTAATTTCCTGTGTAAAAATGCGAGATGACAGAAGGTCTAAGGTTAAACCTATTTACCAAAGAAATCATTGCCAATGTTCAGAAAAGTCTGTTTTACTTGAAAAATTCACTCATCTACCTGGCTTCTACTGTCTCATGGCATTTTACTATGAAAGAGTTTTGACCTATAAACTGCAATGGGGAGAAAGGGTTCAAATTTGTTTTTCCCTA
This sequence comes from Marmota flaviventris, assembly GCF_047511675.1. Lineage (NCBI taxonomy): Eukaryota > Metazoa > Chordata > Mammalia > Rodentia > Sciuridae > Marmota > Marmota flaviventris. The sequence continues at coordinate 37,210,379 of NC_092510.1, read as the reverse complement.
ACGTGTAATGAACTGTTGGCTAATAGGATGATCAATTTGTTTTACTAAAGAGCCACCCTGGGAAGTTTCTCCTTTCACTTATTCTAGAGTTGTGTGAGAACACCACACCCCAGAGCCTCAGGCTAGCCCCTGCCCTCCTGAAGTTTTTCCATTTTCAATGCTAGTGGCATAAACAGGTCTGAGCCTTCACTTCTGATCTGGCCTGGAGCAAGCTGAGCTTGGCTCCCCAAAATGCACACAACCAAATTCCCCTGTGGAAGCATGAGAGAAGGGACAAGTCCTTGTCACAGCTGGACAAATGAGATCACTTTTCTCATTCCTCCAAGATTCCATGCAGAGGACACCCCTGCTCTTTCTTATTCCTGACCCCCAAACTCAATTGAAAATTTTTCTGAATTTAAGGAGACCCTCTTGGTGTGTGCAAGCATTCTACTGCTCCAGCACTACCATGGGGTGTCAGGATATATGGTGTGTGCCGTCAGAGACCACGTATACCTCTACCCCTTGCTCACCACACAGGATGATTCTGTTGCTCTCCCTCCTTCCATGTTGGTGCCTCTCATTTGCACCTGCCATCTGGCCATTTCTACTGTGGGATCTGGTCTTCACTGGAGAAAAGAGGCTCATGTGTCCTCCACTTTTAGTGCCCCAAACCAATCAAGTATTGTTCACTGGGTTGAATTATGTTCTCCAAATGCTCATATGTTGAGGTTGCACCTCTTAGGACTTCTGAATATGACCTTAAGTGGAAATCGAGTCATTTCTACTGTAATTATTAAGATGAGGTCATTAGGGTGTGCCCTAATCCAATATGATTGTCCTTAACAAGAGAAAATTTGAATACAGAGATACATACACAGGAGAGGGCCACAGGAAGATGATGTAGCTACAAGACAAGGAAGAGCAAAGACTGCCAGCAAACCCCTAGAAGTCAGGCATAAGGCATGGAACAGATTCTCACAGCCCAGAAGGAACCAGTTCTGCTGACACTTTTATCTTGGACTTATGGAGTCCAGAACTGTGAAACAATAAATATGTGCTGTTTAAGCCAATTTGTGGTATTAGTTATGGATGCTCCTGCAAACTAATACAGATTCAAGTATTGTATTAGACAAGCAATACCTTCAGTCCACCTGGATAAATTAGAACAGGGTCAAAGGAACAACATGCACAAAGAAAATAGCAAAAAAAAAATACCAACCTACTACCATTTCATATAATGTAAGGAAGATCTATACCAAAAAAAGGAGGGGTGTTATTTTGAAATCCAGTCAGAAAAATGTTAGCATTTTGAGATGATATCAGCACTTTCTGATCTTGACAAAATGACTCTTGTGTTACTTTAACACACAGATAATATTACACAACCATAAACTTGGGGTTTGCTCAGGGGAGGCAGTGGAAAAGATGTGGGCCTTGGAGTCCCAATGTTCATTCCAACATATGCTAACCAGGTAAAACCTTGGGAAACTCACAAAATTCCTCTCTTGTGTTTCCTCAATTGTAAAGTGAGAATAGTGACAGCTACTCAGAGTTATTCAGAGAAGTAATAAACCAATTTATATGAAGCACAATGCCTAGTGTTCTCTTCCTTTTCTCATATGCCTTACATTTGGTGTGCAATCACCTGGAATTGAGAAGGGGAGAAAAGAGGGTGGCAGGATGGAGGAAACTGTAGCCTTTCCATGAGAAACAGTGTGCCCCAACATGTGATGTCCTAAGAAACATTAATAAAAATAGAAACCTTCTCAAATCCTTTGCTTTCTTTAAACAACAACAACAACAAAAATGATTCAAACTAATCATCGTCATCATAAAGTTCCTCTTTATAAAGACAAAATGGAAAAAAAACTAGTTATTTTAATAAAATAAAGCCTAAGAAACAAAATTCATAGGATCAAAGTTATTTACTATTTGCAACAGGACAAAGAGCACCCTTTTTATTCTAAACATGTATTTCTGAATTTGCTTTATACATGAAAGCTAAGAGCAAAAATTCCTGGAGAAATAAATATACTACTATCCTTGAAACTGTAGCAAGGGATCCTTGACATTCAAGGTGGTCCCCAGACCAATCCTGTTGCTACCTTAACATGACCACACAGTGATTATCTCTTCAGTTAACAATTCACATTTACATAGTATCTCCTGGGAAGCTCCTAGAAGCATTTGACTGGAGAATATGATTTTAGCTGCCCAACCAACATATGTGTATGTGTACATGAATGGGCACATTTATATGTCTATTTATGTGTATGTGTGTATACATACATGCATTCTTAATCACACACAAAATCAAAATAATCAGATTACTCTGCAACTTACTTTCTTCACTTAAAATATACATGCTTATCGAAAGATACTGGCACACACCATCATTCCCAAATGTCTCTTTTTAAATAACTAATATCGTATTCAGTCAATGTATTCTCATTTATTTAATCAACTTCATTTTCATAAATATTTAGGTTGTTTCCAATTTTATGACTATTATGAAGTTCCATATATGTCTGATATTTGCATAAATGTATCCAAAGGATGCAATACAGTTGCTGAGTTCAAAGATAAGCACATTTTACATTTTGGTAGATAATAGTCAAATTACTCTCTAAAAAGATTCCACAAATTTACTATCCTTCCAGCAGCATATGAGAAGATCTACTGCAGAAAGGTAGAGTGATTTTTTTTGTCTTTTAGTTGTAGATGGACATGATACCTTTACTTTATTTATTTTTATGTGGTGCTGAGGAACCCAGCGCCTCACATGTGCTAGGCAAGTGCTCTATCACTGAGCTACAACCACAGTCCCTAGAGTGACTTTTGTTAATACAAACACCCTTTGAAATTCTGATGCAGTACATCTAAGTTGGAGCCCAAAGAAGCTGTAATTTTTGTAAGTAGTCAAGGAAATAAGAATAATCAGTCTGCATCAGGAACCTCTGAGGTATGCCATATACCATTGCAGACGGTACCCATTAGCTACAATATCAGTTATTCATCTTGTGAGAATCATTCACACATGTGGCTCTGACCTGTGTACAAGAAAATAGCATGTGAAAACCAGCTTGTCTCTAGAGACAAGCTTGCTCTGCTGATCCTATTTCTCTATGTTTGGCTGTAAAATGTCCTAGTTTGTATTGCTAGGATTTGTTTTAAAGCCCACAAAAGGTTTTGTCTTGACATTTTATTTTAGGGATGGTGAAAGAGATAACATATACCTGCTATTCTACTAGAAGCTCAATATGTAAATTAAAGAATCCTTGGCACTTTGAAAGAAGTTTAATGGAGCATTTGGCCAGTGAATAATGAAAACCAAAGGCATTTGCTGCTACCCCCACATCTCAGTGTGGCATTGGATGGGGCCCCTTACCGTGATGAAGAAGAGATCTGCCCTGGAGTGGTCCCAATTAACCCTGGGAAGATGCATCTAAGATGCATCTCTGCATCTACCTAATAAGATAGTCTGGAATACCCTTAAGTTCAAAGAGCTAAAAGATCTCCTAATAACCTCATCAAAAGCTTGACCCAGTAGTTCTCCACCTGGATACACATTAGAACCACTTAGGGAGCTTTAACAAACACTGTGCCCAGGCTCCACCCTCAGAGGCTCTAACTCTATTGGTCTGGTGTATAACACCAATGTATGTTCTCAATGGCTGTCTAGGATTTAGGGTGCACCCTGATAGAGAACCATTGTCATAACTTATCATTTATGCAATAAGCCTGGCAGGCCTCCAATCCCTTGTTTGTGATATTCTGGTCTGAATTAAGTTACCTGTGAGAGAGAACAATGAAAAGGAAAAGAGGTTCAATTAAAAAAACTTCAAGAAATGACCTGTGGAATCCTCTTTCTTTCCCCCCAGTTCTTCAGCTTCAAATTCTGTCTCCGTGATGTCTAATGCCATACGCAAAGAAGAGAGTTTCAAAGAAGAGGGCCTTTAAGGATAAAAGAGGCAGGAAACTCAAAGTAGCCCAGAGCCTAGGCAAGAAGCACAGATAAAGGAGGCAGTGGTACAGGACTGTGGCAAACTATACCCTACCAGCCACTACCTGTCACTGACTGAACACCAGTGTACAATTATTATTCAACCACAATGGCTGCAGACAGGTTGGTTTTTCTGAAGATGCCAAAAATATAATTATGCTTTAAACTTCACAATTTGTAAACCTTGTTCTCTAACTCTTGGGGTTTTGCCTGTTTATTTTAACTCAGAGTGGGCTGAACAAAATCACATCTATGGGTCAAATGAAGCCCAAAGGTTACCAGGTTATGATTTGTGATGTCAAAGAACCATCCACTTTCCCTGACTCAACTCTGGAAGCCTTGATCTTAAGAGTAAAAACAGTAAAATACAGCTGAAACCCAAGAGTGACAGTTTGGTTACCTTATTAAAGTGCAGGCCTAGGTATCTTAAGCAGATGATGTTCACAAAACCGTAGGCTGATGGGTGCAGGGCTTATGTTTAAGAGTTAACCCAGATGGACTGGGTGGAGCTGGTCAAAAAGCCATCTTTCCTGGAAATCATTTCCCTTTCATTTCCCCCCATAAAAGTGCAGGTGTGCCTTCTACTCCATTACATGTCAAAGAAGAGACACTTCCCAAATGATCTTCATTCCTTTGGTCACCATCTGTGCCCCGAAACCCTGCTTCCAGCAGGCATGCAGTTGTCAACACCATCAAGACAGAAGCATTTCCCATAATAAATGCAGGATATTCTGCTGATTCCCCTTCCGTGCGTTAGATTGATGAGATTGTGTTCTCTGGAGAGTATACAGTTAAGACAGACCAGAGCTGACAAACTCAAAGGGCTTAGGAAAAAAATGGATCAGGGCATCAATTAAATAAAGAAAAGTACCAGATAAAATTTAGTGAACCCTTATAGCATATATGGTTTTCAAATTTTTTTTTCATAATTTCATTGTCTTTTTGTCAATTGAAATAAAAATAATAAATAACACATGGATTAGAGAAAAAGAAAGAAAAGAAAAGGAAGGAAAAAAGAATGGGAGGGATCGAGGAAGGGAGAGAGAGAGGGGGGGAGGGAATTTAAAGGATTAGGGTAGTTATATTCTAGAGAAGGTTTCAAAAAGAAATTCTATGGCTAGAAAGGGACAGAAAAAAAAATTCTTGCTTTTACTTTCTTTCTCTCATCTGTGACCATGGGAAAATACCCTGTTTCAGAACCCTGCAAAGGTGAATATCATATCATAAAAATTTATGCAAAATTGGCTTGAAGATTAGGAATTTTATACAAATGTAAGGGATGACAAAAGCCTGGCTGGGTAATAAAATAAGATTGAGGGAGATGTGCTCACAGGGAGTGTCCCGGTCACTCAGCCAACTGGACAACATCATGCACTGGAGAATGGCCAAGAAGGAGAGGGCAGAGGGAGGAGGCCACCTGCCACTGACCCCAGAATCGGCAGCAGAACTTTACTGGCTGCCAGACTGGAAACACAGGATGATCATGGAAGAAAGACCCTCATTCTTATCTCTCCAGTCTTCAACTACACCGCCATCCCCAGCCTACATAGCCAGTTCAAGACCTGAGAATCATGGCACCATCAATCTGATCTCTTTCACGGCAATATCTACATGGTCAGTATGAATTATTGAGTGTACATCTCACCCATGCCTAGGTCAGCTTCATACTAGTTAGAGAGAGAAAGAGCCAAAATTATTCCTTCCCCCAGAATTATCTCACTAACTTCATTTATGTTACAAAGGGCAGAGATCCACTCAGAGAGAGAAGAAATGTAGCCCCAGGAGGATGGAAGCAAAGAATCTGAGAACTGAGGGTATCCACTTTTTTAGCCACAATGACTGTGAAAGGCCTTCGGAGAGGGCAGAGTTCCCAGGATGCTGCAGTGAGGAGGAAGCACTCTGAGTTCACCAGGCAAGGTCAGCCCCTCCATTGTTTGTAAAAGGGTTACAGTAAAGAGCCAGCGGAGGTTCCATGAACATTAGATTGAAATTATGCATTTTCTGAACATGACACTGCTGAGACTGGTCAGAAGGGGAATCAATTTACTGTGAGTTACAAGCAGAAGGGTTCAATCAAAACATAGCTAGTTTGGCATTCATTAGTCAAGCAACAAAATATATTCTGTCAGCAAATTTCAAAGGTGATTAGAAGAGTGAGGGACCAACATGGCCAGAGACCAGGTAAAGCTTTATAAAGCAGATAGAACCAACAAGTGCTCTGACAGTGGAAAGGATTTTGCTAGCTGGAGGTGATCTGCTGAGATATGAAAAAGGAACATCCCCTTTGAAGCCACAATGGCCACGAAAGTTCAGGGCTTTTCCAAGTGCAATGCACTTTCACAGTTACTATTATTCTGATCCTCACATATCTACACACCCACACAGTGTTTGCCCATTTTGCAGATTTTAAATCTGTGTTTTAGTTCTAAGTTTTGCTTAGTAGTCAGAACTAGTAAGTAGGGGAATCAGTTCTCTGACTCATCTAGGGGGATAACACATTTAGTCCCTAATGAAGAAACAGGATCTTCTGAGCCCCTCAGGTGCTCCAGCTCTGAGTTCCATGGCTTCCAAAGCTTACCCTTAAGGGAGGTGAGTCCATGAGCAGTGTTGGTAGAAATGAAGAACTCTGAGCAGAGGCAAGAAGGGGTGCCAGTTGACAGAAAGCCTTTAGAAGATAACGCTGGTCTGTGTCCTTCAAGCAATGGGTGAGCATGAACCATGCATACTAAATGTACGTGCTGTGTGGTTCATTGAGTCTTAAAGGATGAATGTGTCCACAGACAAAGCCCCTACCATAACTATTCTGTGAAAAATAATGAAAACATTCCCTTGAGAAAATCTACCTGCAGCAGCTAAAACTTTCTGCACTCCATCCATGTAGAGAGGAGTACAAAGAAACATACCTAGAGACAGTCCTCCAGCTGCTGGTGAGAAGAGATGTCAAGGTACCATCAGCTTCAACACCAAGCTGAGAGGCCCAAGGAAATCTGAGAAATCCAACTGTGCACCTTCTCAGAATGCCAGGCCAGAAAAAAAAAAAAAAAGGAATTTGCATTCAGCACCTAAAATTAACTCTCTTTCTTCTCCTTCCACTCACAGCCCCTATCAGGCTGGGAAATCAGACACTGGGCCTGGCCTATTCTAAAAGGCATAGCATGTGTGTAAGTAATGTGTGTAAGCATGTGTGTAAGTGTGATATTTTTCTTTCTCTCTCTCTCTCTTCTCTCTCTCTCTCTCTCACACACAGACACATGTGCCCATGTGTGCATGTGCGCCTGCACGCGCGCGCGCACACACACACACATACACACACACAGTTATTCCACTTGATGGCCAGGAAAAAGGGAAAATCACTGCTCTCATTGAGCATTACTAGTTTTCTCTTTTTCTTCAGAGCATTAAGCAAATAGAAGAAGGTCAGGCTTCAATTCCCAATTATACAAGTATAATGGGAGAAAACAGGTGAGAAAGAAAGAAAACATGGTGGGACAAAAGCTTAAATTCATTTTCTACATGAATCTCATTAGATTTCAAAAAGAAGTCCTGATAATTACCAGCCAGCAGATGAACTTTGCCCTACCTCCTACTGTTGCCTCCCTGAACCCCCAAGCAGCTCCTTTTGTGCCCTACTTAATGAAGAGCCCATTTTCCTTCATGAATGAACCTCCCTGGCCAACTATCACACAGTGCTTCCCTGCTGATCCCCAGCTGGGCAATGGTGATAAAAAACAACCCTCCTATTTATGTTGAGGAGACCGCCTTGACCAATGCTCAGCATATAAGTCTAGACATGCCATTATCTTGTACAGAAAAGTGTAACAGGATAGATCGGAGACTACCTATTTAAAGGTTAAAACCCTTCAGATAAAAGAAGATTAAATACTAAGAACATCATTTACAGACATGTCTTCACCTCCTCTCTAACTTCTCCAAGAAACAGAGATTCCCAAAATAACCTTAGAGTATCAAGCATGAAATCTCCTGTAAGTGCAAAGGAGGAGAATGGAGATGTGGCAGTTCCCTCCTGTGTCTAAACGCTGAGATAGGGGCTCTCGCCAGTACCCACGATGACCACAGAGACCATGTGAGGTGCCCAAGATCACAAGACTTCCATACCTCAGATGTGGCCATTTTCTTCACTAATTTATTTGATGATCATTACTATTGAGTACCAACTACACGACAGGCTCTGTGTTACATATATAAGTATGAAGCTAAATAAAACACACTCTTATTCATGAAAAGCTTATATCTTTTGTCAATTGTTATTTCCAAAACCCAGAGAAAATATCTTCAAGTGTCACAACCTGTTGACTGCTTTCCCTAAGAAATGGACATGGCCTGTGATTGACGTTCCCTCTCTTCCCTCTTTTTTCTTTCCTTCCTGCTTACCCTCCCTTCCTTCCATGTTTTTCCTCCACAAGAGGAAAGAAGTTACCAACCCGATGTCCCAAACCAGTGCTCCACACAGGACCATTCCAGGTGCATCAATTCCAGAAGGTACAGAAACAATCAGGATTCCACATCCCCACCGACAGCTCACCACACACACCAGCATTTTAAAGGCTCCCAGAAGTATCGGCTTCTCGTTGCTCAACACAGCACCCCCCAAACTTTTCCAAGCATCAGAATACTTCATGAACAACTTGAAAAATAATTTTCCAATATTAGCATTTAGAGAAAGAATTGCACTAGGGCTTAGTTTAATATTTTCACTGGAAGAAAGGATGTGAACCTTTACTTCAATGGGAGGTAGCTCTTTGCAGAAGGACACAGGATTTGCTATTAAATGATCTCAGCTGACACATACTAGTTAAGTACACTTGAGCAGATCATTTCATTTGTTCTTTGAACTTTTGCTACTTCACATAATAGATGCACTGAAAAAAAACAAAACTTCCACTTATTTTTGAAAGGATTAGAAATGATGTGTATATCTTTTAAGTGCCTACCAATGCTTGGCATAGAGAGTACAATAAATGGTAACCATTTTTAGACATAGATCACAATACAGTTGACTCACAATTAAAAAGGTGGATATTCTACTCTATTGTTCCATGATTTATAAATGTCTTGGAGTTGCCAACCATCCACATTTTTGCCAGAGACCTTTGGTGAAATAGCATAGATTGTTCCAAATAACTGACAAAAGTTACCCTTAGAAGAAATACTTTTAGAGTGGTCACAATCCTGGTTTGATCTACTTAATTTAATTGCAAGAAGCCAACAAGAAAGTACTCAAAAGGAAAAAGAAAACCTTACCCCAAAAATTATTTCAGCCTTTATTTTCTGCTTTGTGATATACTTATTTCATTGCTATTCTCTTTGCTTTCTAGATTATTCACTCTATCTTTATCATATAAACATTTTAAAGTTACTTTTTTTCTAATTAGCAAAAGCAAGATTAAAATGGCATATGCTAATAATCCATTCACATAAACAAATAATTCAGAAGGTTGTACTCCACACTCTTCCCCATCCCCATTTCCTAAATCCTTGTTGAATATGATTTGGTAAAAATAAGAATAGAGTTGCTACTATTTTTAACTTAGAGATGACTGTCTCTCCTTTCAACAGTCATCTTTGACCCTTGTGGTCAGCCTTTATTATGTTTGAAAAGTTACCTAGACAATTTTTTCACTTGTTTCAATTAAGAATATTATGAATACAGCATTTTTTATTTGTCTCCAAATTAAGATTATCACGAATGAGTTTATCAAAAGTCACCAAATCATAATGCCATTACTTTAAAATTACATTCAATAAATAAAATGTATATATGTTGAAAGTTTTGCACCAAAATAATATTAACAATGTTATGCCCAAAAGGAGAAATTATGTATGATCTTTAAATATTTTGCCTAGCTTGTATTTTTCAGCTTTTCTAAAATGAACACATAGCAGTTATTTTATAAAGAAGAAACGGGCGGCTAGGTAAAGTTGACAAGTGTTTACTTTTGCAAACACAGCCCCGGATAAGCCCCATTTATTAAAATGACAATAAAAGGATTTTTATAAAGACATAAAACCATTAGAATAAAGAGAACAGGAGAAAGAATAACAGCAACAAAATTTTGGAAGCTGGAAAGCAGATGGCTATGGTAATTGACTTAACAGACCCAACAAAACTGAATCCTAAGCTGACAGTCGGAAAAGCCATGAACAACACAATTTGCCCTGAAGAGCACCCCAAAGACTCAGAAATTGGCAGCACCAGGTACCTCTGTAAGGAGGAGGCAAAGGTCAACTAAAGAAAGAGCTGGGCATGTCTGTTTAAGAAGTAATTAGATCTCCAAGTTCTCTCTCTTACTTTAGGTGACCAGGCAACCACCCATCCCTCCCCCTAACCAGGATTTAAAGTAGAAATATATTCTCTGGAGATGGGGTAACAGAAGATTCTGGACAAGATGCCAGATGCAGAAGAGGGTGAGAGTACTAGACCATATTAAAAACATTCTGACCACTGCCACACCCTCTCACCACCCTGTCCTGTGCAGGCCCCAATGTGGGTACCAGGTTTTATATCCCAGGGAATAGCTCCCCAGTGAAACTGCCCACTCAGCTCCAAAGCACAGTGACACCAGCTTTCAATAAGCCCCAGCCAGGAGATCCTCAGCTGTGAACTGTGTGGAGGAACTACAGAGAGCCTCAAAAACCAGCCAAAATCACAAAGTGAGAATATAAAGAGATCAAGGGAAAATGGGAAGGGGGGGACAATGCTGAATAGGCCCGTCTGTCCATGTCTCTGGAAAGCAGGATAAATGCCTGCACGTCCAAACTATTTTTAAATTATTTATTCGAAGCTTTTGAGTATTAAGTTAAAAAGGCTTACCTACTTAATATGCACAGTATTAAAAATTCTGTGCTGTTAAATGGAGTGAGTAGCTAAATGAATTTTATGTGAATGAGGGATGAGAAACTTGGAGCTCAGCTGCTTGGGTTATGATAGTGCTGGATCAAAGTGATCCCATAGCCTGGGTGGATGTCAGGACACTTAAGACAGATCCACTGTTGCATGTTGACCACTAACAGGACTAAGATAGAGGTTTTACCCTAATACTTAAAATAATAAAGATTACAAAATTTCCAATGTTGATACCTGTTATTTATTATTTCTTATGAATTTTGAAAAACAGTTGTATTTATTCTTCATATTTTTCCTTTGACTCAATTGTGTTTAAGTTGTCCTCTATGTGAAAGAGGAAATATTGTGTAAATTACTGCACTCATAATCAGTTAGAATATTTCAGTTTAACTCCAGGTCCTATGGAATTGAATGGTTGATTTAAGATCCTTGTGTATTTTTTTTTTATTTCATATAGAAAGTTCTTCAAAATTTTACTCCATTAACAAAATTTTGACTGAAAAAAAAAAAGACAATGGAGGTAAATGCTACGAGAATCTGCTAAAAGAGCTGAAGTGGTGACCTCCAGAAGATTTGAGCTGATGGGATGTGGGGGTTTGGGGGGGGGAGGGGCAGGGGACAACTGCAGCTCTTTCTAACAAGTTCTACAGAACTGTTAGATTATTTAAATGACATTAAAAATTAATCAGTGCAGACATGATTTTGTTACAGGATGAGACTCAGTGGGAATCTCAAGGAATTAAAAAGGAAGTCCAAGCAAAAAGGAAGGAAGGTCAGTAGAGAAAGGAAAATAGGGAGAGGGAGCCAGGGAGGGAAACAGGGACTGAAATGGAGTAAATCAAATTTCATGTATGTATGACTGTCAAAATGAACACAAATACTATGTAAAACTATAATGCTCTAATTTTTTTAAAAAAAAATTAATGCAAAAGAAAGGTCACCTTCTTTAGGCATAATCCTGTAAAATTAGATATTAATAAATAATTGTTTAAAATTATGCCAGGTATGGTGGCAGCATGCCTGTGACTCATGAGGCTGAGGCAGGAGGATCACAAATTCAAAGCCAGCTTTAGCGAATTATTGAGGCCCTAAGCAACTTAGTGAGAACTCTATCTCAAAATTTTAAAAAAATAAATAAAAGGGGCTGAGAGTATAGTTCAATGGTAAAGTGCCCCTGAGTTCAATCTGCAGTTCCAAAATATAGGGGAAAAAAAAAAAAGAAAGAAATTAACTACCTTCCTAATGTAAACTCTTAGCAAATAATGAGAGGTGAGGGGAAAGGACAGAAGTTCACAAATTCCTCCAGCATAAGTTACGTCCTATACTGTATCATGGGTTAAACAAAATCTGTCCCTCTCAACGAGCCCTGGCTAGATTTGTTCAGTAGCATAGGAGAGAAGGAGAAAAAAAACAACGTAGGTCCTATAATACCTACACAAGCCTTCAGCTCCATATACTGGTTCACCATCAGTAAACCCAAAGTTTGAGTCTTAAAAAGAGACATAGATCACTTGTTAAGAGTAGAGAGGCAGTTACCAGAGGCTGGAGAGCACAGGGGTGAGGGAGGGATGCAGAAAGTGAGCAATGGGTACCAAGATACAGCTAGACAGGAACAAGCCGCTCTGGTGTGCTCTTGCCCAGCTGTGTATTACGTACCTCAAAAAGCCACTATGTGAGCACAACATAGTACCCCTTAATATGTATGATTTTTATGTTTTTATTTATCAGTTAAAATTAGTTATTAAAAGAAGAGTTACACATTATACATAATACAGCATAAGAAAACTTAGGAAGCTCTTTAACCCATCTGAGGCTTAGAAAGACCATTCAAAATATAAAGCAAAGAGTCAAATCACCAAGTAAATATTGACATATTTGAATATATTAATTTGTCTAACATGTCTGTCTAAAAAAAGAATCCAAAGGAATGTAAATGTTAAATGACTAATATTGATTAGCTATGAATACAATAAAGGGTTAATGTCTTTGCTGGATTTTTAAATTCTTACAAAAAATCAGCAGAAGAAGCAAAATTTAACACTAAAAGAGGGAAAGAACATGAACAGAAAACTTGTTCTAAAAATACTAGACATGAGAATGGAAATCGTATTTTAAGGTAATTTTTTTAAATGCAAATTAAAATTCCTGTCAGATTAGAATATATTTTAAAGGTAATATTTAAAGCTAATAGGAGTGAGAAAAGCAAGTATTCTTAAATATTGCTATTAGAAATTTAACTTGGAAGGCTATTTGGCAATATGTACTCTAGGTAATAAAAATGTTCATACTTTTGAATCAATAATACCACTTCTAGAAATCTATCTTAAGTAAATGAGAGAGGTAGTAAAAGATTTATGAACAAAAAGCATTTATCACCCAGTTAAGATCCCACAACAGGGAAAAGATTCAGTAAATTATAGTATGGCCCTGTAATAGAATATTAGGTAGAAATTAAAAGTCATATTTTTGAAGAATATATAGTAACATAGGTAAATGTTTATAATAAAATGTTAATATTAAAAACACATGGTACAAATTATATACAGTAATGATTCCAATTTTGTAATACACACATATATCAAATTTTGTTACATATGCATATATATTCTATGTATGTATTCAAAAATACTGGAAAGAAATATATGAAAATCAAAAGTAGTTAACCCAAGCAAAAGGATCATGGAGGAATATTACTTTCCTTTTAGTTTTTTAAATTTCCCAAACATTTTTATAGTGGTTTGAAAAACTTTCAAGAAATAAAGTAGTAATTATCCTTACCATAAAAAATAAACATTAACCCATATAATCCAGATTCATATTTTCATAATTCTGAATTTGTGAAAATTTGCCCACAGGTTGGACTGAAGTTTGCTTTTGCTTGGTAAGCCTTCATAACATAATACATTAATATGACAAATAAGATTATAAAAGGAAGTGTAATAATAAAAATAAAGGCAACATTGCTTGCCATGTGCAAAGCACTATACCTAAACATTTTACTATGCCTTCTCTCATTTATGAGGTTCTTATTATAACACCTCCATATTATGGGTGAATGTTGTCTCCTACTTGCAGAAATATCCCAAGGGTCGCATCTGAGATGCCCTTCAACTCAGAGAGCATGGGCCATTTGAAGGCAGTAGCTGTTGTGCTTGCAGATCTCCTGTCTCTTCCCAACTCTGCCCCAGGTCCTTTGCTTCTCCCTCTGAGGCATCATCTTAGTGCTCCATCCCCCAATAGTCACACTGCCATCCCCCTTATGGGTCTACCATTGCTGTGACATGGCACTAGAGCTGGCTGTTCATTCACCATGTCAAAGGAAATGCTCACTTCTTTCCTAAGAAACACCAGGGCTTCCCAACCAAAACTTGCTGGAGGCTTTCTCTAGCTGACAGTAAAAGATTAAAGCGGCTATTAATTCTCCTTGAAACAAAGGGGGCTAGAATATTGAAAATACATCTGGTGATTATAGGGTGGATTCGGTGCTTTATTGTTCCATTTTCTATTGTGGTAAAATGTACATAACATAAAATTTAGTACCTTAGCCATTTTTAAGTGTATGTTCATTGTTATTAAACTTATTTGTATTATTGCACAAACACCACCACCACCCATCTCCAGAATTCTTTTCATCTTGTAAACTGAAATTGTACCCATCAAACAATAAATCCCCTTCCCCTTCCCCACTGAGTCCCTAGCAGTCATCATTTTACTTTGTCTATGAACTCGACTACTATTGATATTTCATTTTACTGGAATCATAGTGTTTGCCTTTTTGTGTTTGGTATACTTCACTTAGTATAATATCCTTAAGGTTTATCCATGTTGTAGCATATATCAGAAGTTCCTTCCTTTTTTAAGGCTTAACAGCATTCCATTGTATGTACATACCTCATTTTGCCATACATTCATCCATCAAGAGACACTTAGGTTGCATCCAACTTTTTAGCTACTGTGAATATTGCTGCCACGAACATGGGTATACAGATATTTCTTTGAGATCCTCTTTCAAATCTTTTGGGTATATTCCCTGAAGTGGAATAACTCGATCATATGTTACTCCTAATCCTTCTTTTCTGGGGAACTGCAATATTGTTTTCCATAATGTCTGTACCATTTCATATTCCCGCCAATGGTGCACAAGCATTCAGTGTTACCATATTCCTTGCCAACACTTGTTATTTTCTGATATTTTGTTGTGTTTTGTTTGATATGGGCATGAGGCGGATCTCATTATAGTTCTGATTTGCATTTCCCTAATGGCTAGTGATGTTGAGTATGTCTTCATGTGCTTATAGGTCATTTATGTATCTTCTTTGGAGAAATGTCTTCTGCCCATTTTAAAATATGATATTTGTTGTTTTTATGGTTGTTGTTATTGAGGTTAGGAGTTCTTCACATATTCTGGATATTAATCTTTACTAGACACATTATTTGCAAATGTTTTCTGCCATTCTTTGGGTTGCCTTTTTACACTGTTGATACAAGATGAATATCCCTATTCCAAAAATCTGAAATCCAAAGTGTCCCAAAATCTGAAACTTTTTGAGAACTGAGATAGTCAAAAAATTTTGGAGTTTGGATTTTCATGTTAGAGATATTCAACCAGTAAAGTCCATGCAAATATTCCAAAATCAAAAAGGAAATAAATAAAACTGAAATGTGAAACACTACTGGGGCCAATTGTCATTTTTTTTTTTTTTTTGTAGCAGTGCTGGGATTGAACCGAGGGCCTTGTGCATGTTAGGCAAGCACTATACCACTGAGCTATTTCCCAGGCCTTGACCTAAATTGTCTTGATGCACAATTTTAATTTAAATTCTCATGAGGTTCAGTTTGTCTAGCTTTGCTTTTATTGCCTATGCCTTTGAGTTCATATCCAGAAAACCATTACCAAATCCAAGGCTGTGAAGGTTTTGCCCTTTTTCCTGAAAGTTTTATAACTTTAAATCTTTCACTTAGGTCTTTGATCCATTTTGAATTAATTTTTGTAAATTGGGTTAGATTAGGGTCCAATTTCTTTCCTTCGCATGTGGAATCTTGTTTCCCCAGAATCATTAGTTGAATGTTATCATTGCTCTTACTCTTTTTGTCCAGTCTCCTAATCAGAGAGAAAAATGTAGTATTTTAAGAAATTATCCTACATTACATTCATATGATATATTTTTTGGGGAAATTTTTAGCACTCCCAGGAATTTCCATGAAATCCATCAATAAAGCCACAAATTGCCATTGTATGGTCTCCTGACTGCCACAAGTCAGGATGGTTGGAATCAATGAGGTGAGGAACAAAGAAATGAATGAATGGTCTTTTCCATCCACAGTTATATATCATTTTGAGATTTTATGTATTCATACTGTTATTCTCTCAAATGATATTGTACTAGTTTTTTCCATAATGAAAATTGTTACATATTAATATCATCAAGTTTCAACTAAACTGAATGTGAGATTGAGGTAGCAGCAGAAGCCTCTCCAATCACTGTCCAAAACAGACTCACCATAAAACAGACCCTGACAGGATTACAGGCGTGTTAAATTACTTGGCGGTTTTGTGATTCAGATAAGAGGTCCAGCTCTAAGGACCAAAATCCATCCAGTTTCTTCCATATGACATACTACAGAGAAAAACTGAAGGTCTGGAAACGGGAAGCAAACTCTCTCATCCAGGATGCAGCCATCTAATGTGAATATTCATGTAAGGAAAGTGCACTGGCTGCGGCAGCTTTGGGATTTGTATGACTAACTGTCCTTCCAACAAACCAGAGTAAAGATCCAGCATGCTTTGACCCCAACACCTGCCAGAGAAAGAACAGATGACTCAACCCAGAGGTCTTGGTTTTCAACAGGATGCTTGTGGCTCAAATTATTCATGGAGTGGCTCTGCCCCGTGATTAAAGCACATTGGTAATACTTTGCATATGTCTATGCTACGGGCATATTTTCATGGCATGACTTCAGATTCTTAAAGGAAGACCCAGACTATGCTAAGTGAGAGGGATAAAAACCTCTCAACTCAATGAAAGAGGGCAGAAATTCTGTTGGCTGCAAGTCAGAAGCTAAAAAGAATGAACAGAATCACAACATAAAATTTTGTGCTTGATGATACACAAATGCCAGAAAAAAATATTTCCACTCCATGTGTCTCTTACTTTAGCCCATGATTTGTATCTCCTTAGTGCATCTACATATCATGAGGACTTCTGGGGTACCATGCTATTCACAAAACATATAGTCCCTTAAATAGCTGAAGTTTAGTCTATTTTTATGCATATGCCAAAAGATGCATTAATTGAATGAAAGACAAAAGACACAGTCTCCTAATGTTACTAACATAATAGCAAGAATAAACTATAATTTAAAACCAAAGCTTGTGCATCTTTCTTCATCTCACCTAGTATACCAACAAACACACATAATCCATATAGACCTTATACATAGTGTTGCATGAGTTCATAGTGTAAGATATAGGAATTATTCTATGACTATCAAAAGAAATTCCCCAAAACCATATTCAGATGAAAAAAAATGTATCTATGCTTACTATTGCTAGTGTATTTTTTTACTATCTGAAGAAATGGTTTAATTTTAAAGAAAAGTTAATTATTTAATAGTAATTTTGTATAAATCATACATATAACCCTGAATAGGTATGGCTTAGACATTCTGAGTCTAGGAATTTTCTTAAAAGAGTTACCCATTTTTACTGAGAACATTATGTGAAAATTTCACCATCTCTAGCAGTCAGAGAAATGCAAATCAAAATCACCCTAAGATACCATCTCACTCCAGTAAGATTGGCAGCCATTATGAAGTCAAACAACAACAAGTGCTGGCGAGGATGTGGGGAAAAGGGTACACCTGCACATTGCTGGTGGGACTGCAAATTGGTGCGGCCAATATGGAAAGCAGTATGGAGATTCCTGGGAAAGCTGGGAATGGAACCACCATTTGACCCAGCTATTGCCCTTCTCGGACTATTCCCTGAAGACCTTAAAAGAGCGTACTACAGGGATACTGCCACATCGATGTTCATAGCAGCACAATTCACAATAGCTAGACTGTGGAACCAACCCCGATGCCCCTCAATAGATGAATGGATAAAAAAAATGTGGCATTTATACACAATGGAGTACTACGCAGCACTAAGAAATGACAAAATCATGGAATTTGCAGGGAAATGGATGGCATTAGAGCAGTTATGCTAAGTGAAGCTAGCCAATCCCTAAAAAACAAATGCCAAATGTCTTCTTTGATATAATGAGAGCAACTAAGAACAGAGCAGGGAGGAAGAACAGGAGGAAAAGATTAACATTAAACAGAGTCATGAGGTGGGAGGGAAAGGGAGAGAAACGGGAAATTGCATGGAAATGGAAGGAGACCCTCATTGTTATACAAAATTACATATAAGAGGTTGTGAGGGGAATGGGAAAAAATAAGGAGAGAAATGAATTACAGTAGATGGGGTAGAGAGAGAAGATGGGAGGGGAGGGGAGGGGGGATAGTAGAGGATAGGAAAGGTAGCAGAATACAACAGTTACTAATAGGGCATTATGTAAAAATGTGGATGTGTAACCGATGTGATTCTGCAATCTTTGTAATGTTTTGAAGAACCAATAAAAAATAAATAAAATATTTTTAAAAATTTAAAAATAACATGAAGTTTCCCCCACAGTCTGCTCTCAGGTGCCAGACTTCAAGTTTTTCTTACAGTGGTATACTTTGATTATTCTTACTTCCCCTTTACCCATAAGTTTTAACAGCATTTTATCAAACTGCACTTATTAAGAAAAATTTTTAAAATATAGTTATAGTTCACTTCACCAGTCTGTACTTATTGCTTATGGTTTCACTCACCTGCTATGCCTGTTTTTGGTGTCTGAAAAACAGACATATTATTTTCCATATTTTACCCAGTTTCCTGCATGTTTATACTGGAAAGAAAATCAGGTCTGGAAATATTCCACTTTGATTGAATGCTATAATCAAGAAAATAAAAAAAAAAGAAAATTTCATTTCAAGAACTATGAACTCTTCAGGATTTTGTGTTGGAGAGTAACTTTTCACTTACCTAGTTAGATATCATGAAACTTCAACTGCACAGAATACTTATAAGAATATACTTGAATTCTAAAATAAAAAAAATACACATAACAAATCATCGTCATTTTATTCTTAGGAGCGGCACAGCAATGAAGATGTACTGATCATCGTTCAGAAAAATTCCTAAATGTTTAAAAAGTTCAAAAAAAAACTTTAAAATGTTAATATATGACTTCAAAGAACCAAGAATATTTTAAAATACCAGACTTGCAAAAAAGTTATCGCTTCTGTATCCAGAAGTACATTTTTTTAATTAAAACAGACTTCCTAGACAAGTCATCCAAACTTGTATCATATATACCAAATAAGAGAAATACACCCAAACGGAAAAGATCAATCATGTGTAACTGCTTAGTTGATTAAAGTTCTTATGGTTCTTCTGTTGAGGTAAATTTTCCAACTCTTGTATGTGTGTGTGACAGGCTGAATCTCGCTAGGCTTCTTAAAAATTCATGTTTGGCATGAAATTGGGAAAATAAGACAGCACTATAAATCCAGTAACAGTCCTAGAAATACAGCCCAAGAGCAATCCTTCTGAAGGCAGACTGATTATATTAGATTACACAGTCAGTCTGTAAATATCTGGAAGATAAGGCTCCACCTGATTCTTCCCTGTATCATGTGAAAATAAACAGAAGTTGAGTTTTTAAACATCCTCAGTGAAGCATTGCCAGAAAATAAAACACTAAAATAATGTTTCACAGAGCCATTCAGGAATTTATTCAGCACCTACTCTGAGGACTGAGAAACATGAAACCCAAGGGACAATATACAATATAGCACTGTCCTTTGAGAGGCAGGACTGAGTCAAATGTAAACATCATGAAGACTAGAATCAGACAGTTCTGACTTCCAAACACTTGGGCACATCATTCACCACGGTGAGCTTTTCCCTTCTCAACTCCAAAATGGGATGATGATAATTTACAGGGTTGTTGTGACACGGAGGTGATGCACATAATTAGTGTGCTTAACAAACAATGGTGCTTACTAAATGATAACTACTACTTCTATGGAGGCAGAGGTTTGAAAACATAAAATTAACACAAAATTAGAAGAGAATACACAAACACTGAACTATACAGAACTGACCACGGGTGCAACGGAGGTCCATCGAAAGAATGAGCAGGTGGACTGGAGCCGTCATGTCAGTCAGTCTTTGAGGGAAAGGAGAAAGCTGTATCTTGAAGGACAGGCAAGGTAAGCAGGGAGAGGATGGAGGGGACACAAAGACCAACCAGCACACTACGCACAGGATGGCAGCTGTGAGAATCATGTGAGCAGTGGAGCAGGGCATGTATGTGATGGGAAAGCACAGAGAAGGCAGGCTAGTAGGCGGGGCCACAGGAGAACCAGCCATCTGGTTTCTCATGATTGGCAGGAGCAAGGTCTTCTGTTGTCCTGTTGCCAAGCAATGATTTCCCCTAATCCATCAAGATTGGAGATTTAAAATTTTCTAACACAAGGATTTGTAAGAAGAAGAAAAGGAGGGAGAGGAGGGGCTAAAGCACAGGAAGGGATGAAGGGTTGAGGGAGGAGAAGAGGAAGAGAAGGAAGAAGAGGAAGGGTGCTGAGAAGGAGGAGGAATTATAGAGAGGTAGGTTTAAAAATTCCATTGTCCTACAATTCTTAAGCAAAAGGGAAAAATGCTGAATTGTTTTAAGGAACTTGGATTGCTAAGGCAATATATTAATTTCTATGGATAATTCTTTGTTTTATTTGTAAGTGGGATTTCTATGCCCACTATGCATTGAGCGTTTCAATATACTAGTGTTTGATGTGAAAAGGGAACACTTCAGATGGCGTGTGCATCTTCTCCCCTAATCCACCCAAGGAGAGCCTGTAAGAGGAATCTACGGTCTGTATTTCATCCCAAAGAATTCTAGAATGGGGCCTCCCATTGTCACAGTAAAATGAATCTGAAAAAGAGCAAAGAGGTTGCAGAATCCCATGCTACAATATATTATTCACAAAAGTACACTCTGGAAAAAAAAAAACAGCATGGATTATTTATGTAATCAGAAGGTGTATCTTTACTCACTCGGGTAAAGATTCCCAATTCCTGGAAGGCCTTAATGGAGACAGATCTAAGGCTCTCAAGGTCCTCCTTGGCATCTTATTTTGTTAGGGCTTGTAGTGCTGAGTGAAGAGTAGAATGAGATCTCCATCATTGCCAATCTCAACATTGTTTCAATTGTCAAGTGAAAACAAACAAACAAATTTCTCCTAGTGCTTTTGGATAACCAGGATAGAATCACAAAGGCAGAAATCTCCAAAAGGCAAAAAGTTAGCCTTTTTTAACTCCAAGTGTCAATGGGATATCATTTCACATAAATCACATAAAAAAGCAGTATGCTCCCAGCTAGCAACATGAACTGTGAAGTTTCAAAATACCAAACTCCTACCCAGGCACTGGAATAAAGTCCCTTGTTCTCTCTACAAATGTGTCAGGCTTTTGGAGGAACTGAGAAGTGCCAGGTTCATTTTCACAAGGAAGCAATGCCCTCACAACAACACCCCTCCACCCTCCAGAGCTGCTGAGATACCTTGAGAAGCAGAGCGCTGCCTCTCAGGTAATGCTGTGGCTTGGACATCTCAGCTCCAACACCTGCCATCCCATTTATTTTCCCAGTCTATTTTGCTGGAGACATAGCAGAGCCTTTAATTTCTTTCCCCTTCAAGATCAGAGACACATCTGCAGATGCAATTTTCAAATTATGGAAGGACCAATAGAATCTGTTGATGTTACTACTTTTCTTTTCACACACATTCTGAGAAGTGAAGTTTGTAGGGATACATGGAAACCCAAACAGGATCAAGGAAGGTTTTATGAGGAGAAAGAGGATGAGGGAGAAGGAAGAAAGTTGCAAGAGAAGGGGGGGGAGGGGAAGCAGAGAGGGGGAGAAACTGGGGGGAGGAGGAGGAGAGAGGGAGAATAAAGTCCAAGGAAGATAAAAGATTTTAAAAACCTTAACTCCCCTCAACAACTTCCATCTCTTGTCAAGATATTTTTACACGTGAAACTTAACTCCAGCCTGTTTAGTTAATTATAGAAAACCAACATGGAAACCATTATTCCAGTGTGTAAATTTATTCACCAGGTGCTGTCCACCCACTGCCCTTCTCTTCTCAAGCTGACAAGAGCAGCCTGAGGCAAATGAAGAGCAGGGGATCCACAGGGAGCCTCACATTATTCCAGAAGATGTCAGCTGGAATGATGCAGGCTCTGTTTCCCCACCCTACTGGGTTTGAATTTTATAAAGATAACTACCTGGTAAGGCCCATAATGAATCCCAAGGTCAGTGTTGGGAGGGGACCACCTGGCTTGAAGGCTGACTATGTGTTCTGCAGGCAGATCCATACATTTCTGCCACAGGGGTATCTTGGGAGCCTGCACAGTATTGTCTGAGCCCAAAGTCAAGGACCATCTCCCTGCCTAGAAAAGAAACCTCAACTTGAACCAGCTATCAGGTTGAGTTCTCTGCAAGGAGGACTAAAAGATGAATTCTTAAAGCTCAGTAGAAACCCTGTAAGGGGGTAAAATGAGCAAGATAGAAGAGGAGCTGATGCTAAGCCAAGATGTGCTTTCAACTCAACTCAAGCTTCAGCCCAATCCTGCTAGCAGCTCTGGAGCAAGAATTACACTTGAAATGACTCTGTGCTGGACACCAACAACCACTACTACTATATCATGTGGTCACTGCAGTCACTGGTTGCAGACTGCCCTCCAAGAGGGGAGGGGTGCATGCCATTCCATCTGTGAGGGGTTTCTCCAGAGATAAGTGGAGTTGTGGGCCTTAGCAACCAACACTAAAGCAGCTAAAGGTGGGCATACTGGCCCCATCAAGCAGGTCTAGTCAAGGCCCCAAGAGCAGCTCCTACAGTCTGCCTCTTGCCCTCTGAGGAAGTACAGGCTCAGATGCTCAGTTAGTCCTGGGCTGGAACTAACAGCCATCAATTTGCCCTCATCAACCACTCACTCTAGAATTCTTCACCCTGGGCTAGCACTTTTGTTAGTATAAGTGATGTCAACAGGTCTTTGGAGGAGGGTTCAGACCTCATCCTTGAAGTATCTGTAAACCCCTACTTACCATTCCTTTATCAGATCAAGGTTCCTGTAACTGCCCATTTATGGTTAGATTTGACATGGAAGGAAGGGGTGCGCAGTAGATTATCTAAATGCAAAACATTTTCTTCCCTGTCCCAATGACATTGCAGTAGCTCTGTGTTTTAGTCAGCTATTTTCCTGCTGTGACTAAAAGACCAGACCAGCATGATTGTGGAGGAGGAAAGGTTTATTTGAGGGCTCATGGTTTCAGAGGTCCTAGTCCATAGGCAACCAGCTCCATTCCTCAGGGTTTGAGGGGAGGCTGAACATCATGGTAGAAGAGTATGCAGAGAGAACCAGCTCACGTGATGATGAGGAAGCATTCTTATAATGAATAGGATCAGTTGCCCCTGCCAATAGAATAATTTCCTCTTTTGCCTGCTTTGCTTTGAGCATGAGAAGTCCAAACTAGTCATACTGACAGCTTTAAATTGAGTTTTGACTCCCACTATGACCCTCATAAAAGTATCCCAAACCTACAGATCCATAGAATCTAAAATTGCAGAGACAGGAAGCATAAATCTCCCCATGTAGGTTACTCTGAGTGATGGTAAGCAGGACCATCCTATTTCCAACCCCTGATCTCAAGACCCATGTTTTCTACTGAATGGCCACAGGTTTAAGAAGTAGATATCATTCTGAAGGATAGTATTACTCTACCCGACACATAGCATCTACAAGTTGGAGTCTCAGTTGATGCCTGCAAGAGTTCATGCCCCTTAGGCTGGTAATTTCCAGATGGCATGGCCTAGGGCAGGGCCAGTGGATTCTATTGTTCTGTGCTCATTGTGGTGGCCCTTTGCCACATAGTGGGTCCCTTGATTCAAGGTGTGTTTTTCAGGACCTCTGTCAACTTCACATGTACTCTGTGAGTCCTCAGATAGCCGTGCAGGCAAAGGCACTGTGTGCAGGAAAGAAAAAGTCATACATAAGATGTCTTAATCCTGTATAGGATGATTTTTCTTCCAGGTAGAAATGTTCCAAAGTCATCAACTTGCCAGTGGGTTGGCCAACACCCTATCCACTTTGTTATTTAGTGACACTTCTGCAGTGGATATTACCTGATGAGTAATGCAAAGTTCCTCTCAGTTTGTCCTCAATCCCATGGACTCATCAACATGCTTTTCCCCAGATCAGCTCATCCCCAATTATCAGACCATGTTCTTTTCATGCCCCACATAACAGTTAAGCCAATCTCCCATGCCTTGTCTGCATATATGTTTAATTTGAACCACTTCTCACCCCACACAAAACAGATAGCCACGTTCTCTAACAGAAGCTCTACCCTCCCTGGGGATTCTCCATAGCACTATTCTTTACATCTCCCCCTAGTTTAGGTGGCAGTGCAAAGGCTCTATTTCTGGCCTGTACCAAAATACTGCACCAACCAAGCTCAGGGTTCTTTCTCTAGTATCAGTTGGTCAAGGAGAAACCCTCATGAAACTATAGGTGTGATCCACACCATTTGTTCACTCAGTTACTTGTACCCTCCCAACTTACTCAAGCTGACGCGAGATATTACACTTACTTCTTACAATGAGTCATTGTCTTTGTGCATCTAATATCCCAAGCTCATCATGGATACTGACCACACCGTCACTTGCTGTCCTATGATTGCACATTTAGTCTCTATTGAGACCCAATAGTTTGCCAACAACTGCTTTTCAAATAGTGAAAGAGTTCTCTGCTACAGATGATGACCCTGCTCAAGGGCCCTAGGGGTTCATGCTGGGACTCTCCCATGGAGTTGGCTAGAATCTCCACATGACTTCTTTAACACAGATTCCCCTAACACCATGGGATCTATTGAGTCATACAGCTCAAAAAAGCAGCATTGTTTGTACCACATGCTGGACCAGTGAATATCCTTTTATTACTCTGAGGCCCAGCCAAGCCTAGCAAAATTCTGTCACCTGATACATGCAGAACAGTATTCCCAAGTATGAATGTGTTGCCATGCCTCCTCCTGAGCTGCCTCAGAACCATGAGGACATAAGCAGATAGAACTGGCTCCTCAAAGGATTTAAAAGCCCACCAGGTGAAGGTGTTCTGTCTCTTGCAATTGACTTAATTTTATACCAATTTCTTAGATGATCATGAATTTGCCTTTGAAGTTCAACCATGGGCTTCCAACAAGGACATGATCTAGATGATGGGGAGACAATGTGAGCCTAAAAAAGAACCATACCTGCACAAATCCACCATCACCAATGCTCAGAAAATAACTACAGAAGTAGTTCAGATCACAAATTTATGGCCTTGTTCAACCTTTCTCAATGGCTTCCCATGCTTTCCCTATCCTGGCTCTGGGGCTGGTCCTTCCTGATCTGGCTGCTGGCCTCCTTTTCAAGCTTTACCTGCCCTCCCTCCCCTATCATGCCTGCTTCATATACTCTGACCACACTGACAAAATAATTGCTCCCTTTATGCAATATTTTGGTATATTTTCCACACCTATATTCATCACCTAAAAATGCACTCCTTAACCATATTAATCAGGAGGACTGTTATTCATTTCCCTGAACTCATCACAAGTGCCATCCTTATCCTGGTCAAGTTAGATGTTCCCACTACTCTGCTTGCCTAACGCCTTTATAAAACAGATTATACTCTATGGTGATTGATGGTTTGCAAGCCTGTCTCCCTCCTTCCCCAGACTATGTGATACTTTAGACACCAAGACTTATATCTATTCAGACTTCATATCCTCATCACCTACTTCATATCCTCATCACCTACTTCATATCCTGGCACAAAATAGATACTCAATGGATGTCAAATTAATAAGTTAAAAAATGCATTTAGGTAAAAAGTTTCACAATATTTTAAAAAATCATAAACATGCATAAGTGAAATCCTCTCCCCACCCCCTACCACTGAGTCTAAGAGTCTGAGATGTTTGTAGGAACTGAGTTGCTAGGTATTTCTTATCCTTTATAAGGAGTCTGAGTCACACTCTCTAATCCCAGGATTTCCCTGTTGCAATCATTTTTTTTAACTCATTCCTGCTTTATTTTCACCAATCGGCACTACCTGTCTCACCCTACCAATACCACAACAAAAAGCCCCAGTCATTCTTTTTTTGCTCCCAAAATGATAACAACAGTGGTAACACAAGAACAGGCTGGAAATTTGTGGGTTCTACCTCTTAAATGTCTGAGTAGCCACTCCTGCTGCCTCTATGCCAGCCACTGTCCTCTCTAGTGATTCCCAAGTACTGTCAGCTCCAGCCATACCTAAAAGATGGATGGTATGACAACTATGGCTGTTGCTCAGCCCTTTCTCTAGAAAGCAGAGCTCCAACTAAGTCACAAGGGGCAACTACAGGGCCACAGGGTGCCTTCAAGGAGGGGCCCTCTTGAAGAACTGTTTTGTAAAACCCATAACATCATATTCTTAACAGGCAATTCAGGCATGGTGAAGGTCCTCTGCCCCATCCCTTAACCACAGAGGTGACTCTGCCTGCTCTTGGGTGTGGGGGATGCTGGATGATGAGGAAGATGAAGGTAATTTATACTGCTATCATATGTAAAGAAATGTTTTTAAAAAGATCAAGGCATTGCCCAGGGTGCAGCCACAATCCCCAAATTTTCAAATATATTCCCATAAAGAATAGAAAGGCATACATACAAACTGGTCTTGGAAATAACCTCATGCCTTTCTTGAGGTAGGCAAAACCAGAGCTACCTAGGTAGACAGAGTTTATTTTATTTCTTCAATGTTTTGATTAGTGCACCATAGTTATACATGATAGTGGGGTTCATTTGGACCAAGTTTACTGTTGAGCAAAATCTTGTATATTTTAATGTGATAATGATTCCTAGTCTTCTCAGAATGACCAATGTCATCTCAATTCTGGTTTTGAGAAATTTCAATGTCTATAATTCTTATAATGGGAATTTTAGAACAAAATATTTCTAATCAAAATTATTATTTCATTTTTTTATTTTAAAGGAGCCTTTGTAAAACATATTATACTCTATGGTGATTGATGGTTTGCATGCCTGTCTCCCTCCTTCTGGCTGCTGCCCTCCTCTTCAAGCTTTACCTGCCCTCCCTCCCCTATCATGCCTGCTTCATACACTCTGACCACATTGACAAAATAATTGCTTTGGTCCACTTTTGTAAGGCTTTTTCCCTCCTGAGAGCCAGGCTATTGCCATCTGGAACCACAAACATTCATACTACTCCACTTTGGCCAGACTGCCACCCCGAGGTGGCATCGCCACATGGGGGATGTCCCAGGCAAGTCCAGCTGCAGTTGGCCAGCATGCTGGCTGAATTTGAACCCAGATATTAAGAGGAAAGGTTTAAGGGAAAGAGTGTGCGATGAAATTGAACAACAACGTGTGTCATACACCCCGACAGGCAGTAAATCACTAGTCCAAAACCACATTTTCAGTTTCTGCTTTAATTTCTTTTTGAGCTCTGAATTTCCTGAAGAAATTTGGGATTCTCAATAGGGGACGATCTGACTGATTTATTTGCTTTGCAAAGGTTTCAAGGGCTCACAGAAGAAATGTGATTTTAATTTACAGCTTTTAAAACTCATTCTGCTTGAAGTGGTTTGCACATTAAGGTTGTAGATACATGTCAACACAGCTTGTTGAAGACTTTAAAATTCACCCTTTAAACTTTGTTGGTGATGGCTGTTATTCTTTTGGTTGGTTATACATAAGCAGTTAAATAACCAGTCTGACTAGTTTCTCCCTGCCTTGACTGATTTGACAGCTGATCTTGGTGTTATTATTGAAACAACATGAGAGCTGCTTTGGCTCCTACAAATTAAACATTATGGGCAAAGTTCATAACTATATAAACCACCTGCAAACTTCAATCCTGGGCTCATCATCAACTTTTTATCAGCTTTTAAAATGGGCTTATTCAAGCAGAACTAAACTAAGCTAGTAAAACTTAGCTGGGTCTTGGATTCAATTTGTCTACTAAAGTAGAATCCCTTGTGGATCTAACTCTCAAGGTCTCTCTCTACCCTGGGTCATCACAGATACAACCACTTACAAGTAGTGAAGTGTACTCTTACTTCCTTCCCTTCAAGTTTCATTCCTTTTGAACCATATTAATTAATTTTCAAAATGATAAGAAACATGAAAGTAAAAGAGAACAGTTCTCATTCTTTCTATCTTCTGTCAGCTTCTCTTTCCCCTCCAAACATGATGAGAAGAACCTTTTCTCTAAATTAGTAAGGATTCACAAACCTCTCATTCTGGGCTTTCACCTCCCTGGTATCTGGTTTCATGCATTCTTGTCCTGTGTGTTGCATACTTAGAAGGTCCTTGTCAATGATGGCATCCAAAGCTAGATGAGCTGCCTTGTAGGAGTGAGTCCTGTCATGGAAGGTGCTCACATGGACACTGAATGACTTATCTGCAATGGTATGCAGTAGAGCATCAAGCCAGATATTGTCAAGGTTCACTGAGATTCAATTTCAGATTGTTGAAATGAGTTTCCTTAAGGAACATCAACCTACTGGAATATGCATTGCTGCATTAATAGCAATAAACCATCTCTGACTTCCCCTCAAAGTCCCCGCAACTTGTTTCTAGGAGTCTATGGGCATGCTTCATCACACGATCTTGCAAGTCCTATTAGCCAAGATCTGGCCTTTTCTTTCTCTTCTACTCACCTGCTGTTACCAAGGCCTCCTTCTGAATCCTCTGATATACTAAACTGCTTGTTGGCCCTTGACACCGTTTCCAGAACACACTGTCCAGTATCTTTACCAAGCATCATCAATTTTGCTGGTCACTTCTGTTACATCCACCAGGTGCTGCCTTTGATGCATGCAAGCCAGGTGCTCACACAGGTTTGGATTCTCTGGATTAGGCTACAGTCCAGGCAGAGGGGTGGGGAACGTCATCCTCCCTGTTGATGATTATGCTGTGCTACATGGCTACTGTAGGGGACTGAATTACTGGTCTCACTTCTGCACTCCCCTATATCCTGACCTCATGATGGGTACAGAGCACTTCCCTGCCCTTTGACTTTTACCTAGATCATGTAACTTGCTTTGGTCATGGAGAAGTTAGTAGAGAAGACATGAGCAGATGTCTTTAAGTATGCTTATGCCTCTCATCTTATTGTTTGGTCTGCCACCATAAGAACCTATCCTGGGTAGCCTGGATGCTAGCCTGTGACAAAGGAAGAAAACCCACCCAGATGACCTACATATTCATATCCTACATGAGAGCCATCCCTGTCAACCTTCAGAACATGAGCTTGATGATAAAATATCACGAATTAAGCCCCCAAATTCTGGAGTGGTTTGTTATGCAGCATTATTGAAGTAATAAATGATGGAAGCATTAAAGTAATACTATTTTTTGAAATGGCAGTATCACAAAACCTTTCATATCAAAATGACTCTTGGGTTTTCTTTGCTTTTTGCAACCTCCATTAAACTCACACGTAAGTATTCAGAAAACTAGGTTGTTCACAAATCTGAATGTTAAGTGGAATGCTAGATCTAGAGTTCCTTTTATGCTTTGATGACTGGGATTTTATTGAGCTGAACTTCTTAATAGAAGTTTTCAAATTATATTCCCTAAATCTGGGGAGACTCCACTGAGGAATAAAGAAGACATTCACAGAGGGATGTTTACAAGAGGTCTCAGCTACCTCAGCTAGAACTGCTCTTTACTATCAATACAGGTACTTCACTATGATTTCTTTGAAGAAATCATCTGCTTAAAATAAAATGAAGGCTTGAAACTCACAGTGCCTCTATTAGGAAATGTCACACTTTTCAACCTTTTAAGGAGAAATTCTCAGGTCCCTCTGCTGTCTAGGAATTCTATGTCTTCCTGATCAATGCACTCTCTCACTCAGTAGTGACTAATTCATAACTCCTCTTTCCCCCTGTATTAGGGTTCTCTAGAGGAACAGAATCAACAGGAAGCATGATTATAAAAGGGGGATTTATTAGATTGGCTTATATGACCAGAAGATGGATAGTCCACAATGGCCATCTACAGGCTGGAGAGCTGGAGGAACCAGTAGCTGTGCAGTCCAAGAGGCTGAAGGCTCACAACAAGAGAAATCAATAGTGCTACCATAGTTCAAGACCAAAGGCTTCTGGAAACTCCCTGAAGAATCACTGGCAGAGTATGCTTTGGAAGAGTGAAGGAGTGAGAGTCTGATATCTTCAGGTGATCACAGCAGCAATCAAGAAGAATCAAGCTTGCATCTACTGCTGCTTCCTTGTTCTGCCAACTTTTATTCCATCCATGCTACTATCCTATTGGACTTACTGCCCATACTTAGGGAGGGTCTCCACTTTGGTTTGCTATCCCACATGCCAATCATTCCTAGACACACCCTCATTGACACACCCAGAAGCCTCTTAATCATTGACATCTCTTAATCTAATCAAGTTGACAATTCAAGTCAACCATTATACCCTCTCAAATCTTTAACCTCTCCATCCCCTTCTCTCTGTGGTGAAGACCTTGCTTCTTATTTCTCTGATATGTAGTTGGTACATAATGGGTGCTCAATAAATATTTGTTGAATTAATTGATAAATTTTTATGTGAATGATATTTATCCTTAGGAACTATTGTTAGGTTTCCTAAGTATTTTGCCACATAACCCTTATCCCTTCCCCCCAAAGAGGAAAGAAACTATTAAGAGTGGTACTATACCTCCAATAGAAGAAACTGAAACTCAGGGAAATTGTGTAACTTCCCTAGGAACAAAAAACTACACAATGAAGAGCTGGGGACAAATTGCAGAAGCTAGACAACAGACCCACTTCTGACCTCTACTCTATATAATAATCAGTGGTCATTTCTTAACTGAGGTATAGATTCTAAGCTTTAAGGCATGTTTGTCCTTCAGAGAAGATTCCATGACCTTGCTAAGTTTCTTGGACCTAGATATTCCAAGCCACACCAAACCAGCATTTCAGTAGGAAACAAATTTACATTGATGATCATTATTTTGCTGATCTGCTTTTTACCTGTAAGTGCACCTTTTCACCTAGAATTCACTTCTGCCACTGCTGGTTGTTTACGGAGTCCATAAATCTGATCATAAATCATCCCTTTCAGCTACTATATAGCATCTGCCATTTTCTTTCCTCTTCCTCCACCCCCTGGTGATATCCACCACTAAAGCTATGACTGCCCACAGAGACACTCCCTGGGGAGTTCTAGTTGTTCTATAGGATATCACCATCCATTGTCAGCTACTGTAGCTTCTGCAGGAATCATAATATCTGCCAAATTTCAGCCAACATTGCCTCTTCCCCATCATCCACCAGTGTCTGGTAGGCACTGCTATTGATGATGAACTTGAGTGCTCAGGGCAACTAAGACCAAGTCCTGTGTCTTGAGAAGAAAAATGAAAAGAATACTTCTAACTTTACTTTTAAGAACACACTTTCCATGTGGATCCCAAAGAAGAAAGACTCTTGGAATGAACATATCATAAAATTTTAAATTAAAAAATCTTCTTCCAGTTTAATGCTTGGAGATCAATCTGAAGCTGACAAGACCCAGAAGACAAACCTCAGGGATGGTGACCTGAACATCAGACCTGAACTCTTTCTTCTTGGATGCCTAAGGTTTTCGTACTGGACAACTTGTCTATCTGGCTTCCTCTTTTCTAGGAGGATCTACAGACCTGTGCCTATAGATCCACATAAACTGATTTCTCTGTCTACCTCACCCATTCACCCTACAGTCAGAAACCAAAATCAGACACAATGAGCCTTAGGCTAGGATTACCCTGTGCCTTCTCCCCAGCAAAGTAAAAAGTCTATTGTGAAATATCCCACCCAGACCAAAAATTCCTTCAAGTTAGGTAGAGAAATGACCAGATTTTAAACTAAAACACTCTAGTAAATTTTCTTCCCCCATTTCTAGAGACCCTTACTTCCATGTGAGAAAAATTCAGAGCAATGTGTGGGATATCCTCCCTTGTCCTTCCAGCAATGCATAGCAGCCTAGACATGGGTCAAATTTGTTCTTTTATCTTATAAAAGTTAATCCCACCTCCTCCTCCAGCACAAACTATCTTATATCTTGGACCCATTTTTCAAACCTCATTCAAAGCAACCAGTACTCCTTGAGCACATATCACTCTCCAAGTAATGAGGTGGACTTTGATAATAACAGTTATGGCAAAAAACCAAACAGTCCCTGTGCCCCCAGATTAGATCTTAGAGCTATGGCTGTTGGTACCCCAGATGGTGGATACAGCAATTCTATTCTTTATTTAGCCTAGGATCTGGGGTTGTAATCAATAATAGTTTTACAGCTGGCCTAATTGGAAAGGCAAGCCCTCCCTCCAGAGTCCAACTCCATTCTCTTTGTTCTTCTATTGGACTCCTCCCCAGGGTTACCACTCTCAAATGGCTAGATAGTGTATCTTTCTGCCATTTTCAGAGGGTGCATTCCTGTAATACATATAACACCCGCAGAAGTACCCCCAAAATTTACAGCAAAGTTCTCTACCAAATGCCTTCTATAAGTTGTTATAAGGTGCATTCATATTTGTGCTTGTCCAGTCTTTTCACTAATAGCTTCCCTAGAATTTTTACTTCTCCTGTACTTCCATATTCCAGTTTGTTTTTACCCAAACCTATTCATCTAAGAGAATCTTCCAAGACATACCCTAGCTTCTGAGTCACTAGAGGTAACATCCCTTTCTGATTTACCAAAAAGTGACCATCTTTAATGAAACTGAAACAAAAGAATTTCTAATTTCCAGGAGCTCAGGTCTTTGCCCTAGACTGGTATTCATTTTTAAATGTCCCCTGAATTTACAGTTGGCAAGTCTTTGCCTGGATAATACTTTAGAGACAGATCTTTAACTCCATTTCCTGGTATAAAAAAACATATATTGGAGAAAAGACAGCCTTTTATGTCACTTTCTCAATCTGGCTTATTATAAACTTGGTTTCCTCAGCACCAGAAAGTATCTTTTACTGCCAAATACAGCTGGCCTGCCGATCCATCTTCCTTGCACCAGAAGCATTAATGTAAGAACTGTATTGACCTAGGACCTATGGCCAGCCTTCTCTGAGTTTGGTGCTGCCTAATACCATTCTCAGAATTGTAATCCCATGGACATGTCACACTGTCACACTTTCAATTCCATCTTCATATATTCAAGTTCCTGAATCAGGAATGCCACCACGAACATCTTATTATCCAGAGTATCAGCAGTAGCACTCTGTGCTAATTTGAAATTTTATCTAAAACCACATTCTCTTCCAGCAGAGAAGAAAGCTAATATCAGGTAGCTATGTCTGCTGTTAAGCTCATATTGGTTATAATGCCATCCCAGAGTTGAGCCATCTCCTCATCAAATTCAAATACACTTCTTAGTCAGAGCTTGAGTTGCTATTTCTTTCAGATGTACAGTTTCTTATAGAAACCTATATTTCATTAAAAATAAAAATTCAGAGTATATTCAAGTCTCTCATGTTCTACTTATTATGCATATACTTCTGGCAGGCCCACTCCATAATTTACCAGGGATATGAAAGCCATCTAAATCCTATGAGTGCAGGATAAAAAGTCAACATCCTAAAATCAATAGCCTTCCAATATACCAATGATGAATTCACTGAAAAAGAAATCAAGAAATCAATCCCATTCACGTTAATCTCAAAAAAAATAAGAATAAATCTAACCAAGGAGGTGAAAGACCTCTACAATAAAAACTATAGAACACTGAAGAAGACACTAGATGATGGAAAGACACCCATGTTCATGGACAGGCAGAATAATGTTAAAATGGACTTATTATTAAAAGCCATACAAAGATTCAAACAACCCCCATCAAAACACAATGATATTCTTCACAGAACTAGAAAAAGAAGCCCTAAAATTCATTTGGAAGAATTTGAAAGAATAAAATACCCAGAAAAACCAAACCAATTCTAAGCAAAAAAAAAATGCAATGTTAAAGGCATCACAGTACATAACTTCAAATTATGCTACAGAGCTATAGTAACTAAAACTTCATGGTGTTGACATAAAGACAGACACATAGACCAATGGAACAGAAGACACAGAGACAAACCCACACATCTATAGTCATCTGATCCTTGATAAAGGTGCCAAAAAAACATTGGAGAAAAGATAGCCTTTTAACAAATGGTTCTGGGGAAACTGGTTGTCCATATGTAGAAGAATAAGACTAAATCCCTATCTCTCATCCTACACAAAACTTAATTCAAAATTGTATCAAAGACTTAAGAATGAGGTCAAAAACTTCAGTTCCTAGAAGAAAACAAAGTGAACACTCCAACATATAAGCATAGGCAATGACTTTAATAGATATCCTAAAGCTCAGGAAATAATAACAAGAATTAATAAATAGAATGGCATCAAATTAAAAAGCTTCTGCACAGCAAACAATTAAAAGTGTTTAGAGAGCCTACAGAATGTGGAAAATCTTTGTTGGATACTCTTATGACAGATGATTAATATCTAGAATATAAAAAGATATCAAAAAACTCACCACCAAAAAAAAAATATATCCCAATCAATAAGACTACAAATGAACTACCATACACTTCTTAAAAGAAAAATTACAATTGGCCAACAAATATATGGGGAAAAAAGTTCAACATCTTTAACAACTAGGGAAATATAAATCAAACTTACACTGAGATTTAATCTCACTCCAGCTATAATGGCAGCCATCAAAATTAGTGACATAAAAATACCAGATGCAGTGATGCACATCTATAATTCCAGTGACTTAGAAGGATGAGGCTGGAAGATCACAAGTTTGAAGCCAGCCTAAGTAACTTAGTGAGACCCTAAGCAACATAGCAAGACTCTGTCTGAAAATAAAAAGTAAATAGGGCTGAGGATATAGCTCAGTGGTTAAGTCCCTCTGGGTTCAATTCACAGAAACCCCCTCAAAACTATTTTTTTAGAATACAAACAATAATAAATGCTGGAGAATATGTAAGGGAAAAGGAACACTTTTACACTGTTAGTGGGGCTGTAAATTAGTACAACCACTATAGAAATCAGTATGGATATTCCTCTAAAGATTAGGAAAGGAGCCACCATATGACCTAGGTATATTACTCCCCATATTTATCCTAAAGAATAAAAGTCAGCATACTATAGCACACAAGCTTATCCAGTTTATAACAATACAATTCATAATAGCCAAATTATGTAACCAGCCTAGATATCCACAATTGGATGAATGAATAAAGAAAATGTACCATATGTAAACAACAGAGATTTATTCAGCCATAAAGAATGAAATTATGTCATCTGCAGAAAAATGAATGAAAATTGAGAGAATTATGTCAAACAAAATAAGCCAAACTCAGAAAATCCAGGGCTGTATATTTTCTGTCATATGTAGAAACAAGAGGAAAAGGTGGAGAAAAATGTTAGGATGGATCTCATAAAAACCTAAAGGAGATCAGTGGAGTGGAGGAAAGGGACTGGGAGAGGGAGAATGGGGGTAAATTTGTGGGGAGTATATTGGCCAAATAACATTATTATATTGTGTACATGTATGAATATATAACAACAAATCCCACTATTATGTATAATTATAATGTACCAATAAGAATGGAAAAAATAAATAAATCCTATGAGTGGATTCTCCTGCTAGAAATACTCAACTGATACATTTGGAATCTCAGAGGGGTTAGTGCAAGAGGACAAAAGGAAAACTCCAGATGAGAGTATTATCCAGCAAACAAGACTCTATCCCCCACCTGCATGGGCAGACACTGCCTAGTTCCACTGATGTCAGGCTTTGTCAGTGACTTCCTTTGGCCAACAGAATGTGGAGGGAAGTGATGGTGTGCTGGTTCTGGACCTCAGCCCCCAAGAACCATGATGTGTTTCCATAACTCCTGTTGGTTACTGCCCCGTCTTCCTGAGCCCAGAAGGAACCCATGGAGGAGAGCCACCCTAGCCACCCCACAGACATGTGAACATAAGAAATACTTGTCACTCATGCCACCATATCTGGAGGTGGTTTGTTTAATGATAGCAAGAGGTGACTGATTTACCAGGTCACTAGATAAAGGCAGGTACAGCTGGGGGCGTAGGTTCTCAGAGAGTAAGTTAATCTAGTTAGGAGTGGTTTACTCTAGAGATATGAACAGTAAGACAGCTGGCTTGCTCAGCATCTGGGCA
The DNA here is from genome assembly GCF_047511675.1 of Marmota flaviventris. Classification (NCBI taxonomy): domain Eukaryota; kingdom Metazoa; phylum Chordata; class Mammalia; order Rodentia; family Sciuridae; genus Marmota; species Marmota flaviventris. Next base: position 37,174,168 of record NC_092510.1, on the reverse strand, counting down.
GGATCTATCAGGAAAGGGAAGAACAGTGGGTCTTCCTGGTCCATACTCACTTGGCTACAGCAGCATGCATTCTGTTCTCCACCTACCCACCCACTCCCCTTTTCTTAAGGTGGGAGGAATCTCTGCCCTTGATGTGATTCGGGCCAAGGTCATTGTATAGCCAGTGTTCTAGCTGAATAGCCCTAAGACCTCATAAGTCTGAAATTTACTCTCTTCATTTCCTTCTCTCCTACCACCTGGAGGAATCCCATACCTGCTGCAGCAATGAGACTCTCAGCTATGCCACACAGACCTCTGAACTGTGCTACATACCCAAAGAGGGAACACAAAAGGTTTCCTCCCTTCTACTGGAAAATCTAACTAATCAAGAAATATGGGATTTCAGAAGTTTGTATGTAGACATATTCAGCTGAACAGAATGTGGCTAAAGAGGCTCAATCCTAGCTTGCAATCACCAATCTTGAATGACTTCAATAACCTCAGTGAAGGGCCAACCCCACCTTAGGCAAGCCACTCAAGCCATGTCAGATCCAACTGAATTCTTAAGACACAGTCTAAGCAGTAGGCTGGGCTAATGCTGAAAGAGTCAAACCATGGTGGAGAAGACCAAAACGGGCTCTCCTTGCTTTGAAAATACCATGGAGACCCACTAACCTCAGTGAAGGTGGACATTAATCCTCTGAAGACAAATGACTCTCAGCCAATTTCTAATGCTCTGGAAGTCCAAAGCCTGTTTAGTATGGTTTTTCTTGCCTGAGCCAAGGGTTGGGTGTGAGGAAAGGTTTGTGAATGGATATGGAGAAAATATTAATCAGCTCAGCCATAAAGACACTGAAGTACATTCAATATACAGCACAATTTGTAACAATTTTTGTTACTTTAAGAATTTTATATTCAAAATAAGATAACGTAGAAGAATTCAGTACAACTGTTACTACTTATTAATACTTAAATTAATACACACAGAATCATACAGTAGAGTACTTTCACAGAAAAAGGTGAAGAGATGGTATTACAAGGTAAGACATCTTCATATAGATGTTCTGTCCCCCTCAACTGTCTGAAAGCCAATTGTGTAATACAAAAGGAAAGGGAAAGAGGGAAAGGGTAAAATTAGAAAAGTCATGTAAGTGACACCAAGTTGGTGCATGCCCTTGGCCTCCTCATAGAGCCCGCTGGGGTCAACAGGAGATGAAATTAAAGACCCTGGGACAACAGGGCAGAGCTTTTCAATAGGATCTCAGGAAGACTCATCTGTCTCTGTCCAGGGAAGATAAATTTGCTACTGCAGTGACAGAAGACACTCTTTATGATCCAAGAGAGTGAATCCTGCAGCTGAGCCAGGGCAGCATGGGTGAGACACTCCTCTCAGCTGCTAGATAAGAACCCAGCTCCAGCCAACCTGGGATGGGCACTGTGTGAGCAGAAGGAACTGGTTTATATAGCCTGCCTGCTCCCCCAAGATTTGGGGCCTTTTGTATTATCCTGTTTAGTATCCTGCAATAAACTCTAATGCCCAAATTATAAATGATAATATTGAGCAATTACAGGAACAAGTGGTCTTCAGCACCCATTCAGGTAAAAAACCTGCAACAGTGTCAGTCAGCTTTCCACCACTACAACAAATACCTGAGATAATCAATTTATAAAGAGAAAAGGTTTATTTTGTTTTATGGTTTTAAAGGTTCTAGTCCATAATTAGGCAGACTTGTTGCTTTTAGGCCTCTGTGAGGGTGTTAGATAAAATGGCCTGGAGCACTTGGTAGAACAAAACATGCTCACTCTGCGGCCAGGAAACAAGGGAGGGAGGAGGATATGTGGTCCCATGATCTCCTTCAAGGGCACACATCCAAGGACCTAAAGACCTCCCACTAGGCCCCACCTCTTCAAAGTCCCATCACCTCTCAACAGTGACCCCAGGGACCAAGTCTTTGGGGGACATTTAACATCCAAACTATAGCTGGGTGATAAAACTTTAGTGACCATATATTCATAAGAATCATCTGGGAACTTATTATACACATTCCCAGGCCTCTCCAGTACGCTTTAAGACAGTATACTGGCTAAGGCAGGATCTCCTGGTATTTTTAACAAGCCCCCGAGTCTTTAGCACTGGCTATTGATGAGGAGTACAGGACATGCTAAGGCTGTGACATGCTAAAGAGATGGACCCTCTCTCTTATACTTCTGCCTCCTATTACAGGAGCAAGCAATGGAATCCTGAGACACCTGTAGCAATGGAGCTGGCTTCCAAGCATCCCATACTCATCTCCTCAAAATGAATGTAGACACAGAAACCTTCTCTAGAAAAATCTCTTTTGTCTTTCACATTCTAGTTTAAAAATGTGAATCTCACTATCTTGGCATTTCTCAAAGCTTTCTTTAGAATTAGACTAAGCAAATCATGGAATCACTCGGTGGTTTTACAAAATAACATGATATGTCTTCTGATCGTACTAGTTACTATTCAGCTAAATAATATGATTAATGAAAGTGGTTGGCACTGACCCAAATCACAAAAATTAAACCCTTCTTTAAAATACAATATGACTTAGAAAGTAAATACCAAAAGAAAAAAAAAAAACCATAAAAGCTTCCTGAATTCAATACAGCTTCAGGGTAAACAAGAATAATAGTCTGTGTATCACTAGAAAACTGTTGGAAGGGAATACTATTAAAAGCCCTTTAAATTAGTATCCAAGTTTTATTTATAACATCTAAAACTGAAAAACAACAGAATGAGTAAATGAATTGTGACATTCATCCAAAGAAATTTTATACAGCAATAAAAAAGAAAGAACTACTAATTTAGCAGAAGCATTATAAATCTTAGATTTGGTATTGAGTGCAAAAGCCAGACACAAAGAGTTTCTAACATATAATCCCATGTATGTGTAGTTTAAGATGAGGCAAAGTCAAACTGTGGCACTAAAGGTAAGAGCACCCTTTTTAATTTCTATGGATGGAGAAGATTGAAGAAAACAGAATCCTTATCCACAAAGGAGGAGACAGGGATGGACTTACAGATCCACAGGGATTCTGTGGTCCCAGAATATCTCTGTGCCTCTTCATTAATTTCTTCCTCTGGTAATGGTGTTCTTAAACAAATCTATGTAGTTGGAAGATAATCTCTACCTCAATAAAAAGGGTTTCTATTTACATACCTCACAGGAACCTAGGCTCCATCTCTGCCAGCCGGAAAACTCAAAGATGTCATCACTATTTAATAATAGAACTGAGAAGAAGTAGTAAAAGTTATCCATGTTGAAAATTGCAAGTACTGTAGCTAAAGGATGTGGGTAAAATATTAAAACACACTCACTAAGCACTCAGATATATGGTCCCTACATAAGTACTCATTCCATCTTCCCTGTGACCTGGGAAGTAGTTACTGTCATTATCTCCATTTTACAGATGGGGAACCTGACCTTGCTGAGTAGCAGAGGAATGGAGTTGGACCAGACACTCCCACACCAGAGTCTGTGTCCTCAACTAGTATACATGAGATTGTCATTGACCTGCTTATGTTTCTTAATATTTTCCTCCAACATAATGTTGCATTTACTGAGATACAATAATCAAGATTCTTGATTATTTTTTATTAGAAAAACGATATCATTTTGTCCTTAGTGCTATTAGGTTCTTGATAGACCTGGATTTTTGAGCATTTGTATTTGTGTCCCTTCTACCCCCTTTCCTTCTCTGAGAGGACAGAAATGGAAAATTGCCTTTTACTTTCCATCTTCACACACTGCTTTGATGAAGGCCAAGCCTCCCCAGTCAGCCAAGTCTGGCATTTCAAGCAGTAATCTAATGTGCCATAAAATGTTTCAGAAAGATATTCTTTTACTCCTTGGAGTGCTGATCAAATTCTCCTAAACAGAATCAGAGTGAATTTTATACCAAATGGAGACCAAACAAGGGAAGGAATCGAAGGTCTCTGGTTCAAGCAGTTATCTGAACCCTTTTTGTTTCCCCCTCTGAAATAAGGAAAAAGAGTGCTTTAAATCACAAACATCATTGTCAATGAGTACTAGAAAACTTAATGCACCAGAGGGCAGGAAGATCAAAGCTTAGCACCTGGAGAGTTCCACATGGCGAAGATTAATAAAACAATGCCCTCCATTACATAAATCTTGAGCAAGGTTGCTCACAGACACACACACCCCCCAAAATTATTGTAGGGGTCAGATAACTGATATACAATACACACAGTCTCCGTATCAGGGAGCATTCCCTTGCTCTAGCCTCGTTGTTGACACAAGGCAGGGAGACTGTTTTAAGCTTCTTTTGTCTAAAATTGACATTACAGATTTTGGGTCTGGACACAGCACATCTGCAAGCCAGCGGAAATACCAAGATCCAGCATGCTCCTTTGATTGTTACATTTAAGATATCATGTGTGCTACCAGCTCCACTGCTGGGAGGCATTAGAGGCAGCTACTCCAGGCTTGTAAAGTACTTTGGAAATACTATAGACCAGGATTACAGCAGATGAGTATTCCACATGGTTTCAGGAGAGATGATAACCAAGAATAGTGCTGTATAGTTAAATTGATCTATGAGTTACATATGGGAAGCAATATCTTAAGAATCCTGCTGAAGGTGTGTATGTGAACGTGTGTATTAGTGGTTTTGAAACTAACATGTCAGTTGAGCTCTAACGAAAGGAAAAAAGAAAAGAAAGTGAGGAGAGTGGGGGAGGGCATATATGAACCAAACTTTTTGTAGTATTTTTTTTCTTTTCTTTTCTTTTCTTTTTTTTTTTTTTTTTTTTTTTTTGTATGACAGTCTGAAAGCAAAACCAAAACTGAATCCAAATATCCACTGTGGTGTGTCACTTTGGAATTTGGCTGACAAGTTCTGTGGCTTTTTTTCATAAGTGAGAGGCATGTCATATGGAAGCTGTGAGCTTGAGTGTAAGGTAGCAGAGGTTTCAGCATTACATTCCACGTAGGAAACTTTAGCATGTGTTGATAATGTCCTGGAAACTTTCCCAGTGATAAAAATAAGATAACTTTCATTTATGCAGGCTATTTAATGCTGCTAAATCCCAAACACTGCATAAAAGTCTATACATGTATATCTAAGAATTACAAGTCATTGACTCATTATGGTCCTGTGCTAGCTGTATATATATATGGGTTATCTATGAATGATACTCACATAATTATGATAAACAGGTATAGGCACAGAATAAACATACTACACATGTGATCTAATCATGCCTTGACATCATGTAGCATGGTTCTCCAATGTTTCTTTTAAATATTTATTTTTAGTTATAACAATATCTTTATTTTATTTTTATGTGGTGCTGAGGATTGAACCCAGTGCCTCATTCATGGTAGGTGAGTGCTCTACCTCTAAGCCACAACCCCAGCCCTCCAATGTTTTTTTATTTTTTTTTATGTAAATCTTACAAGCACTGTGTTTAGAAGAGACAGGCATTATTACACTAATTTACATAACACCTAATTTACATTATTACACCTAATTTTCACAGTTAAGTAACTATGAAAATTAACTGAGTTTCAGTTTATCTTCCAACAAGGCCAGCATAAATTCTACAATTCTACATTGGGGACATAAACAATTTACTTATTCTGCTTTGGCCCAAACCACTGTCAAGAAAAAACTTCAGGACTTAGGGATACAAGGGGAAACTCAACAATGAAAAGTTTCCCAGGGCATTTTGTCATCACTACCTCCCTAGGAAAATCTAACCAACCCATCAATTCCTGAGGGAAGCTTAGCCAGACATGAGCGTGAGGGTTGCTGCTCATATGCAGTCTAAGTGTTGACCCTCACTCTATGCAAAGGATCTTCCTTCTTTGAGGAGGACTTGTGTTTATCTGTTTTAAATGCATCTTACACAACACATTCTTCAGTTGGTATCATGTATTAATTTTGAGGAAGTGGAAAATAAGGGAAGGTCTGTTCCAACTGAGTTTACATTTTAATTGTTTTATTTAAATGCATGATCCTTAGGAGTAAGGAAGTAATACATGCTCACTCTGAAAAAGATTTTAACAATCTGTATAGTTTTCTATGTAAGCTTATCAGAATCAGAAGATATTATCCAGCCAAGTTAATGTCAAAACTGTTGCTTCTATTGTCCCATGGGTAATGAAATCAGAATATCGAGGGAAGGGGTTGGGTATGGGGTGAGGGGCACTGTGATATTGCAACCAATTTTGCAATAGATTCTTATGTTGTTTGCAAACACTGAAGATAGACCAAGGGGCTGCTCTGCAGTAATATCCCAGTAGGAAGCTTCTGTTTGAAAGGAAAGATTCAGATTCTATAGGGACTGGGAGTTGGGAACTGGGGTGAGAAAAATAGCCAAGCAAACTGAGAACTCAGGCTCAATAATATGAGAGAATACTTTTTTATGACTGTTTACTACATACAGGCTCTGTATTAAATGTGTTGTTGTGGTTTTTTTTTTCCTTTGTATTAAGTTAGCTGTTTTCAGCAAACCTTTAAGTTAGGACCTCTTAGCATTTTACCAATAGTTCAGAAAGATTAAAGGGCCCTGCCTGTGTCATTCAGCTAAGTGAAACAAGATGAGCCTAGTTCGGAAGCCCTCAAGACTGAACTCTTAACTGATTTGTTTAATGGGATGATCAGTTAAGGACTGGACACACGTGATGTCTATCACTTAATCCTCATCCAAACTTCCTGAGGTAGATATTATCAACCCCATTTTATGTGAAGAAATCAAGGCCCAAAGAAAGAAGGAGTCTTATCTAAGATCACCTTGCAGCACACTGGTGAGGCTGGATTTGAACCCAAAACTGGTGAAATCTTACTTTCATCATTCAGAATACCCTACTCTGCAGGTCACATTGTGAGCACAGAGTGGCCAAGGACAGGCCTCATTCTAAGTAAGAAGTGGCTTCTTCATGCTATTTAGCCAAGAATTAGCCATTGATATGTTGACTCTCTTTTTTCCATTCACCAAAATCTGGTCACTACTCAAGCCAATCAACCCTCATCAAACTCTGGTAGAAACATAGAAAAAAAAGCCCAATAATGTATTTTAAACCAAACCCAATAATTCAGACTGGGATTTTAAGTGTATTGAAGTTGCCATTTCAGAAAGGGCAGACCCGACTATGGTAGGCCCTAGAACTTTCTGAACAGCTGGCCTATCGAAGGCAGACTGAGAGATGTTAAGATGATTGCTTTGATCCACATTTCCTCAGCTCCAGGCCTCCCTCCTGTGAGTGGCCCTCCCATCAAAATCTATAAGAGTCTTGAACCCCTGGGAAAATAGGTAATATAGAACACAGCCCTTTGTTCTTTAGCTGGCCTGTCAAAATTTCTTAATTTAAAATATATCCCCTTTCTCTCTTGTATTCAATTATTCCTTTTTAGCTAAAATGTCTCCATGAGTATGTGTTATTTCCTGCTTAGTCTTTCAAGGTTTTTCTTTTAAAAAAAAAAGAAAGAAAGAAAAAAAAAAAAAGTCCTTCTATCTTGGAGAATAAGTGTGTCTTACACAGTTTGAAGCAGAAACCATACTGGCAAAAAAGCTTTTTCTTTTTTCAAATGCATTAGCTGTGGTTATAACTTCAAACCCTGGTAGGGTTTCAATCACATTGTGATATGTGCAATTTATGACAAAATAAAATAATACCAGGTTATTTGGAACATAAGAATATTCCTAATTTACCTGTTTCACAATACTGTAAAAATATACCTTTGTGCATAAGTGAATGTATCAGGTTTTAAAAGTTATTTTCTCCACAATCATAATAAGGGTCCAGAAGTTAAGGCTCTGAATGGATTTTCCATGAGTTTTCAGGAAACTGAGGTTTCTGTCCAACAGTCAGCTGTAGAGAGGTTTTGCTGAGCAGCACTATATTTTCATCTGCCTCTTGCCTCTAAATTCTGGAGGACACAAATTACTAACCATAAATCTGCCTTCCCCACTCAGACCAAATCCTGCAGCAAGTGAAGCCATACCATTCTGGTGATTTGGGGTTGTCACTGGGTATGCTGTAAGCATTTCTTTCTCTTATCTACTTGATAAGCTATTTCCTAGTCGTCTAATGATTTCAATTACACATGCTTTGTTTTCCAGTTTAATCTAGTCTTTCCATCCTGACACAACTCCATTGACTTCAGTTAATCTTTGTGTAAGGAATGTTGACAATAGACAGGTATCTATTTATCACACAATGGATATTCCACATTCAGTACTGTCAGAGGGTTCAATTAATGATGTGCATTAATCAGGCTTGTAATCTTTGGTAGCTGCAGATTCAAGAGTCCAGTGTCTGTTAATAAATACTGCCTTTTTTTTTTTGTATAAACTCAGTCTTTTTTTCTTTTTTAAAGTGGCCTAAAACAGGCGAGTGAGTTTGTGTCAAAGTTTGTGGGTATTTAGATGGGTATAGTGAAAAAATATACATATATATATATACACACATACATATATATATACATGTATGTGTGTGTGTATATATATACACACAAAAAATTTATGTAATATACACAATGTGTATTACACACATACAACTATATTAGATTAACATGTATTATGGTATAATTACATATTTTACTTTAAAATACACACACACACATACACACACACACACACATGCACACACACACTCTCTCACATAAAAATTTATTCCAAAATCCTTAGTCAAAACTGTTCAACCATATTCCTTTACTCTCTCAAGAGCAGGGACAGAGTTTTTCTTATCCTCATAAGGGAAATCAAAGTCATTTCTAAGTGCCTCACCCTGGGACTGCTTCTCTCCCGCTGCCAGCTGATCTCAGTCTTTGTTGAGTCTATGGACCCACCAAGCTGTCAAAACCCACCCCCTTCTGCAGCTTATCCAGCACATCAGGCCACAAGTTTTCGTGCTTAACAGAGATGTAACAAGAAGGCAAATGTCTTGGCAACCATTTAAAATGTGTGTAAAAAGCCCTAAATAGAACCTCATCGGATATCAACTCTGGCATTTGAGGGGCTTGAAACCCGCTCGGCGCCATCATTTATTTTGCCAGGAGGTAAGAAATCGACCAGGGTTCAGAATGTAATCCTTCTTCAAATATTATTCCTGGGAACACTTTTCTCACCAAGTGTGACCCCCACAAATTGAATCTGGCCTCCCCATCCCAGATCTACATTCCGTAAGTTCTGTTCTAAAGTAAATTGTTTATACAGGCCAGAAGAAATTCAGTCTTCTTAGACAGCAGAGAAAGATTTAGGATTTTATTCTAAAAGCTTGGCACTCCTTTCCTTTTGCCCCTTCAGATTACCAAGAACTATTTTTATAGTTCGTGTTTTAAGTAGATCTTGTAAAAAGCTGCCACCATATGAAATTCATCAATCTTTTAATTCATCATAATACGGACAGTCAGGAAGGCAGACAACATGGCAAACTTCAGATAATATAAAAGTCTCACTCGGCTAACAGTGATTTTTTTCAGCTTCAGTTGTCAAATATTCTTCCAAAGTTTAATCACCTGAAGGAACTGTTCACACAAAATTTTCAACCAAAAAATACCAACAGTTTGCATCAACATGTATTGTTTGCTACTTGCCAAAGACTATATGTTTTGTCTGTTGATCATGAGAGTTATACTATGAGGGAGTCTATTATTCCCATTTTACATGAGAGGAAATTGAGGCAAAAGGGGCAAGTAATCTGCTAAGTCCTACAGTTGTAAGCAATATCTTCTCACTCGACTATCCTATAGCTGGGAAGAAAATAAACCAGAAGAAAGAAAAATCTCTGTATACAAATGTATTAATGGCTTTCAGATATTAAATAATTTGCATCAGATCATAAGACTAGTTAGCAGAAGAACAGGATTTTGAACCCAAGCAGTCTCCACTATGACCTTGCATTGACCTACAAAGCTGCATTACTTGGTGCAGCTTTGTACTCTCTGGCACTTGCAGTATAGCACGAGGGGGAAACACAAACACCAGTCAAGAATTAGAAGACAAACAAATGATGCAATGTGTAGTAGATGCCATAATGTGGTTGATGTGGGTTATTTATAGCATCTGAGAAGAGACTTGAGCCAGACTCTGAGGATGAAGGGCTTCTGAGAGACATATAGGAAGGTATGGCATTGTTGAGTAATAACTGCTACCCTTTATTGAGCAACTACTGTGTGCAGGACATGTTTCTGCTAGCTTTCCATTTGTCAACTAATTTAACCAAACAAGATGTAATCTCAGAGATAGATCATATGTGGGTATTTAGTGTCACCAGCTTAAATAATCTGCTTTCAATTTAATGATTAAAGCAGAGAAAAGGGCTGTAGCTATAACTACATTGTAGCTGATAAGAAATTTCCAACAAAAAGCGTTTTTTTCTTATTGACCTCCCTACTCATCAGAGAACATTTTGGAAAAAAGCATGAGAGTATTGAAGAAAAAGAAAAAGCATTCTCCCCTTTTACAGTTTCAATTCAATCAACCTTTCAAAACACCCACCTTCGATTTTCCTTGCCTACTAGATATCTACCCTGACTTTAATTTTATAATAACCACGTCCACCCCTTCACTTGAATTTATAACTGAGTGCTCATATTGTGAATTTCACACTCAAGGGATACACAAATAATTTTTAACACTAATAAAGGTCCTCACTGACCTAGTATGATTAATAGATGCTTAAAAAGTAGGTCTGGGGTATAGCTCAGAGGTAGAGCACTTGTCTAGCAGGCACGAGGGTTTGATCCCCATCACCAACACACCCCTCAAAAAAAAGATCAAAAAGTAAGTGCACTTTTTTTCTTGTAGGGTTTAGTATATTCAACATAGTCCTACTAAGTATTCCATTTTATCAAACTCTTTTCTGAAGTTATTTATCTGCAGCTACTTGTGCTGTCAAATAAGAATATGTTAAAAAACCAACCATGATTCCACAGGTTTCTTGGTTTTCAACCTTTTTTCTTAAACTGTCCCAGACTATTATTGTCTTATGCATTCAGGCAGCACTGACAGAATACCATAGACCGGGTGCCTTATAAACAACAGAAACTTATTGCTCACAGCTATAGAAGCTGAAAAGTCCAAAATAAGGGGCCAGCAACTTGGTTTCCAGAGAGGATGTGCTTCCTAGTGCACAGATGGCAGCCTTTTTGCTATGACTTCACATGGCAGAAGGGGTGAAGAAGCTTTCAGAACTCTTTTGTAAGGGCACTAATCCTACTGATGAGGGCATGGCCCTCTCAAAGGGCTAATCAGTTCCAACAGCCCCAGTTTCTAATTCCATCAACTTGCTAAAATTTCCACATATGAATTTTGGGGTGACACAAAGGTTCAGAACTGCGTGCACCTGCATGATGTCATTCATGAAGATCCATAATTTTTATATGTGTACTGTGGATTATTATGGATTAAATACAGATACAAAAGAGTCCTTATTGTCCAGTTTGAATTTTACTTTGATGTTCAGGATTTCCATCTGACTGCAACCCACATAATCCTAACTTAAACAAATGAGCACTTTTATTTCTCTCATCAAGTTAAGTCCACATATCAGTGGAGGTTGGTTTTAATTTTGCAGCTCAAGAACATCAGTGTACAGGTCTCTGTAGTTTTTTGACCTTCCCTTTATGGTCACAAGGTGTCCACTGCAGCCTTAGCCTTCCTGTGCACAGTCCAGGATGGAAAGACAAAAGGAAAACATAGCCTAATTGGCCCCCTTTTCAAGAAGTCTGAAGGGAGTCCCACCCAACAAGTTCTGCTCAATCTCATTGGTCACAATTACATCACATGATCACCCTACTTGCAAGGGCGGGTGAGAAATAAGGCTTTAACCTGGACATCTCGCCACTCCCCAACAAAACCAGAACTCAATACAGATGGGAGATCAAATAGTAGGCAGAAACTTGCAGTCCCCGACACTTGCTATACCTGCCTTTTTTTATAGTTATTATTTGACTATCACTTTTGTTTTTAATCCTGGGTTACTTGTAGATAGCATTCAGTGGGTTTTATTTTGACCCAGGTTTATATCATGATATTGGTGTTTTGAATTTATATTTCCCTCTTATCTCCTTATCTTCCATATAATGCAGGTAAATGAATGGAGTTGGAGAATATAGTGCTAAGTGAAGTTAGCCATCCCCCAAAAAACAAATGCCAAATGTTTTCTCTCATATAAGGATGCTGATTAATAATGGGGATGGGGGGCATGGGAGGAATAGACAAACTTTAGGTAGGGCAAAGGGAAGGAAGTAAAGGAAGGGGACATGAGAGTAGGAAAGACAGTGGAATGAGATGGACATCATTACCCTAAGTACTTGTATGAAGACACAAATGGTATGACTCTACTTTGTGTACAACCAGAGACATGAAAAGTTATGCTCTATATGTGTAATATGAATTGAATTGCATTATGCTATCATATATAACAAATTAGAATAAATAAAATAAAAAAGAAATTTCACTATGAATTCAATAAATAAAAATTAAAACACATCTATTAAATTCATAATTATCATGCTAAGAATTGAGGGAAGCTGACTCTATTGTACAATGTTTGTAGCTACATAAATTGGTACAATATTTTTGGAAAGGCATGTGGCAAAAGCCATGCAGAGCCAGAAAAGTAATTAGCCTTTGACCCAGTAATGTTGCAGAGAAACAATCCAAGTTTTCTTTTTAAAAAAAAACTACATGTGGGGAGATATTTAGAATAGCTTTTTAAAATAGCAAACTAGAGAAAATATTCTAAATGTCAGCAATTGATGGATGCTTAAATATATTGGTACATCTACTAAGTGGAATATAATACAACCATTCACATTTATATGTATGACAATTATGTAATAGCATAGAAAATTCCCATGTTAATTACCAAAAACAGAATACTGAATTGTCTGGTAGTTTTAGAGCATGAATTTTTAAAATAGACTGAAATAAAATATTCAAATATGCTCAATTAATATTTTTTTTTAGTTGGAGATGAGCACAATACCTGTATTTTTTTTAATGTGGTGCTGAGGATCGAACCCAGTGCCTCACACATGCAAGGCACGTGATCTGCCACTGAGCCACAACCCCAGCCCTCAATTAAATTTTTTTAATCACTTATTGTTTCTATTGTCAATATTTTCTTTAAAGAATCTGTAATCTTAATAGTCTATTTTATGTGATGGATTGAAGAGTATGCAGCAACATGAAAAATCATATTATCTGAAGAATATTTTCATGTACATATAGATTATACAGCAATAAATATTCTTCCTTAGAAAGTAGTTGTTTGCTATCATAATGAATTTTTAGATGAATTTTTAACTAGTTTATTAACAAAGCTGTATAATTTTGTAAAAATTCCTTATTTATAAATGACTAGTAGATACAGAGCAGCATAATAGATCAAATACATTACTCAAGGAAAAAAGTCTAAAATATAAAGAATAAGCTTAGATCTAGATTTACCATTTTTTTCTCTTGTGTTCAAAACTAAAAATCATTAACTAACGTTTACTTTTCTGCCCAAACAGAAAATAGTTTGGCAATGATTTTGACCGGAACATAGGAAAAAGTGAAAAACAGCAACACATTAATGTTTTGAAAATTCATTTCTGAGAGGCAGTCAGTAGCCTGAACTCCTGGGGTGAGGAAATGAGAATTGACGAGACATGCCACTTCCGAGTTCCTGAGAATGTCACGATCCTCTCCCTGTGATCAGTCTTCCACCAGGCTGGCCTGGGTCCCAGAAAAGACCAGACGTGAACTTTCCACTTCTTCGTCAGCCTCCAATCCAACTAAGCAAAAAGAAAAGAATGCCTCTGGCCTGCACTCTTCCCTTATCTGATAGTGCCAAGGTGCCAACTGTTCACACGTGGCTTCTCAACTTTCCCATCCATATTCAGAGCCGGCAGGGTTTGTTAATCACTCTCCCCATCCCTCCAGATGAGCAAGAAGCATTTGGCAGGAGACCAGTCCCTCCAGAGGCACAGCTGGTGTCCACTCCTCCCAGGCACAGAAAGAACAGGAAGGACTCAGGAACATTGACTCCAAGCAACCATAGTGTGCTGTTCTCTGTTCACTGCCCCAGTTTTCAAGATGCATTTGAGAGAAGTCAGAAATACGCAGCTCAGAAAGAGGTTGGCTGTGTGACCGTTTGGCCTTGCACTTTTACTTAATAGCTGTGACTTACATAGGAATGCTGTACAATGGCCGTATCTTTTCCAGAATGCCTTCAGCACGTTTTCAGCTGCTTAGTGAGATTTAATCCCACTTGCTGACATCACTTTGTGGGGTTATGTAAGGGCTCAGGTATTTTTCTAAGCAGCCCAATGGTGCTGTTCTATAGTACTCCAGCCCAACAGTTCTCAACAACCTCTTAATAACAAAGATAACCAATGACAGTTTGCCCTTGGACAAAGTCAGAAGTGATAAAAACCCACACCTCCCCCAACACACACAAGAATATCTGGCAGATAAATCAAATACTAAATTCTAATAATATTCACAGTATTGTATATGAAATATCACCCTTTTCTCCCCATCCAAGAGGGCTATTTCAGGACATCAGTACACAGGGAAATATCATTAGGGAAACATTTTAGCCACTGAAGCTTTTTCAAACTATAAATTATTAGGAAACAGGAACTTCAGCTATTAGAAATAAAACAACCATTCATGACACAAGTCATAGCTATATATTAGCTGTAACTTTACTGCCTTTACCACCCAGCAACCCAGGACACTTTGTGAATTCTAAAGATGTCAGAATGTACCTTGGCTTCATTCTTGTTAGAAGAGCGTAAAAGGCCCTTCCTTTGTGGCTTCCTCTTCAGTTCTTTGCAAAGTCCACAGGGTGTTTCTATTATTATTTCCATTGCTGATTTCTTCAGAATCAAATCCATGGTTTTCCTCCTCTTGTCAAGAGCTATATCCATCACAGGTTATGAAAGAGCAAGATCTACTAGAAAGAGCTCATGGGTGACAGTGAGCCAAACTGCTGCTTGCTATAGCTCATAGTCCACGCAGAGAAAGACCATATTCTCCTCCCCTGTGCTCCCCAAATGTCATCTGCTGCCTGTGCTATCTTCCCACAACTTCTTGAATCCTGCCAACTATGATCCAAGTTATACTCATTTTGAAATATACAATACATACAAAGGAACACATAGAGATGATTGTAATTACTATGAATCTGTGAAGAAATATGAAAAGCACTAATGTCTTTTGACCCAACTATATGAAACATATCTCCTTTTAGTTAGAACTTAAAGTTCTTTAATGGTATCATGTTTCTTTTTTATTTAATTTGTTCTAATTAGTTGCACATGAGAGTAGAATGCATTTTGACATATTGAGTAGTAGTATCATAAGTTTCTTGATGCAGGGTTTGAACTTCATTTTTATTGATCGTTGTGAAATTGATTGTTTTGTAGTCATCATAAGGTGTAAAACTCTTTGAAATTGCATTGTCTCATTGATCATTGCTATTGTCTGGAATTCAATTGACTTTGGCATATTGGTAAAACATGCCAAACCTTGCTAATTAACTCTAATAACTTATTCAAAAACTAGTTTCCATTTTTTACAAAATTATTACATCTTGAATAATGACAGCTTTATATCTTCACTTCCAATACCAATCTTTGATTTTTGCTTTGTAGCCTATCTCCTGCACTAGCTAGAATAGTCCTCAAAAGGTTAAGTAGACATGGTTCTGACAGGCATTCTTCTCCTGCTCTGAATTTCAGAGTCAAAGCTCTCAACATTCTACTACCAACTATGATGCTTTGATCCAAATGTTGTAGTTTCCCTCAGTCAGATTAAGAAAGTTCCCTCTACTAACATTTGTAAAAGCTTTTATCATAAATGATTCTTGGAGGCAAATGGGGTTGCTAATACTAATCCCCAGAATTAAAAAGACATAAGTCTATTCCCTCAGTCATGACAAAGCTGCTCTGAGCAGTGGTCTCTCTCCATGAGGGAGGCTCCACCACACTATTTGGCATGAGAGCAGAGGAATCGTGTCCTCTGCACAAATGCACGTTCCTAAAGAGAAAGGGAAGAAAGCCAAAGTTAAGCATGACCAGTTATTCTTCCAAAATTTAACCAATCAGATGAGTCATTCATCTTCCCAAGGCAGAGTTCCCTCCACTACAGATTTTTTTAAATGAAAAAAAGAGTGAGAGAGAAGCTTTGCCCTTAAAGGTGTCCCATTTTAAATATGGGGCTTTTTCACGTGAACCTGTTCAGCAGAAAGTTCATGTGGCAGGGATGGGGAATGAGGGATAGAGGGAGAAATACAGTACTGAAGTTCTCAATAGATATGTAAAGAATAAAGAATTTTAGTCATTCCCATTCCCAACCATCTGCTTTGAGGTAAAAACAATTAGTACAGAACCTCCCTACATAAAGTTTACACAACTAACAACAAAAAAATCTGCCTCTCTATTCTGTCCTCCATGGAGGACTTTGCTTTCAAACTTTCTTGACTATCCAAGATAAGAAATATATTTTCCATATATACCCTGCATTCTATCAGATCACAATGGAATGAAATTAGAAATCAATGATAAAATAAAAAATAGAAGCTACTGTAACACATGGAGACTAAATAATACACAATTGAATGATGAATGGATATTAGAAGAAATCAAAAATGAAATTTAAAAAATTTAGAGGTAAATGAGAACACTGATACAACATATCAAAATCTCTGGGACACTATGAAAGCAGTACTAAGAGGAAACTTTGTTGCATGGAGTGCATTTATTAATAGAATAAAAAGTCAACAAATAAATAACCTAACATTGCATCTCAAAGCCCTAGAATAAGAAGAATAAATCAACACCTAAAGAAATAGAGGACAGGAAATAATTAAAGTCAGAGCTGAAACTAATGAAATTGAAACAATTGAAAAAATTGACAAAACAAAAAGTTGGTTCTTTGAAAAAATAAATAAAATAGAAAAACCCCTGGACATGCTAATGAAGAGAAAACTGAATTTACTAAAATACAAGATGAACAAGGAAATATCAAAAAGGATATGTCTGAATACAGAAGATAATTAGAAACTATTTTGAAAATTTATACTTTAATAAAATACAAAATATCAAAGACATCAACAAATTTATAGAGACATATGACCTGCCCAAACTTAAAGAGGAGATCATACATGTTTTAAACAGACCAATTTCAAGCAATGAAATAGAAAATGCCATCAAAAGCCTACCAACCAGGGAAAGCCCAGGACTAAATGGATTCTCAGCCAAATTCTACAAGAATTTCAAAGAAGAATTAACACCAATCAATACTCCTCAAAGTATTCGGTGAAATAGAAAAGGAGGGAACCCTTCCAAGCTCATTCTATAAGCCTAATATCACCCTGATACCAAAACCAGACAAAGACCCTTCAAGGAAAGAAAACTTCAGACCAATATCCCTGATGAACATAGATCCAAAAATTCTTAATAAAATTCTGGCAAATTGCATACAAAAACATACTAAAAAGATAGCGCACCATGATCAAATGGGATTCATCCCAGGGATGCAGGGTTGGTTCAACTTATGGAAATCAATAAATGTAATTCATCATATTAATAGACTTAAAAACAAGAATCATATGATCATCTTAATAGATGCCAAAAAAAGCATTTAACAAAATACAGCACAGCTTCATGTTCAAAACACTAGGAAAACTAGGTATAGTAGGTACATACCTCAACATTGTAAAAGCTATATATGCTAAACCCAAGGCTTGCATCATTCTAAATGGACAAAAATTGAAAGCATTCCCGCTAAAAGCAGGAATAAGACAAGGACGTCCTCTGTCACCACTTCTATTCAACATCATCCTTGAAACTCTAGCCAGAGCAATCAGACAAAAGGAAGAAATTAAAGGGATACAAATAGGTAAGAAGAACTCAAACTCTCTATTTGCTAATGACATAATTCTATATCTAGAAGATCCAAAAAATTCCACCAGAAAACTTCTAGAATAAATGAATTCAGCAAAGTAGCAGGACATAAAATCAACACCCATAAATCAAATGCATTCCTATACATTAGCAATGAATCCACTGAAAGAGAAATTCAGAAAACTACGCCATTCACAATAGCCTCAAAAAAAAAAAAAAACCTGGAAATCAATCTAACAAAAGAGGTGAAAGACCTCTACAATAAAACTATCAAACATTAAAGAAAGAAATTGAAGAAAACCTCAGAAGATGGAAAGATCTCCCATGGTCCTAGATAGGCAGAGTTAATATTGTCAAAATGACCATACTACCAAAAGCGTCATATATTTAATGCAATTCCTATTAAAATCCCAATGACATTCTTCATAGAAATAGAAAAGGCAATCATGAAATTTATTTGGAAAAATAAGAGACCCAGAATAGCTAAAGCAATCCTTCGCAAGAAAAGTGAAGCAGGAGGCATCACAATACCAGACCTTAAACTATACTACAGAGCTATCGTGATAAAAATGGCATAGTATTGGCACCAAAATAGACTTGTAGTCCAATGGTACAGAATAGAGGACACAGAGACAAACCCACATAAATATGGTTATGTCGTACTAGACAAAGGTGCCAAAAACATTCACTGGAGAAAATATAGCCTATTCAATGAATGGTGCTGGGGAAATTGGAAATCCATATGTAGCAAAATGAAATTAAACCTCTATCTCTCACTCTGCACAAAAATCAACTCAAAGTGGATCAAAGACTTAGGCACTAGAACAGAGACCCTGTGCCTAATAGAAGAAAAAAAAAAACAGGCCCAAATCTTTACCACCATTTGACCGAGCTATCCCACTCCTTGGTTTATACACAAAAGACTTAAAATCAGCATACTATAGTGACTTACACACATCAATATTTATAGCAGCTCAATTCACAATAGATAGACTATGGAACCTACCTAGGTATCCCTCAATAGATGAATAGATAAAAAATGTGACATATATATTTTTTTTCCAATGGAATATTACTCAGTTCTAAAGAAGAGTGAAATTATGACATTTGCCAGTAAATGGTTAGAGTTGGAGAATATCATGCTAAGCAAAATAAGCCAATCCCACAAAACAAAAGGCCGAATGTTTTCTCATCCACATTAGAATGTGGATGCTAATTCACAATAAGGTGGGGGCACTAGGGAAGAATAGCATTACCTTACATTAGGTAGAGGGAAGTGATGGGAGGGAAAGGTTGGGGAAGTGGGGATAGAAAAGATAGCAGAATGAAACAGACATTATTATGTGACTACATGACCAATATGATTCTACAACATTTACACTCAGAAAAATGAGAAATTATATCCCATTTATGTATGATCTATCAAAGTGCATAAATGCATTCTATCAAAGTACATAAATGCATAAATTCATGTACAACTAATTAAAACAAATTTTAAAAAATAAAATATATATATATATATTTTCCAAGATGGCCTCACACATGCTGTACACGCAGAACACAGTTTCACAAAGCAATTCTTACCCTCACTTCGTGTAAAACACTGACATACCTGAAACCTTTATTCAGCTGACCTTGATCTGCCTGCAATATAGAAGAGTTAGGAAGGAAGCTGTCTGAGTCAGTTTATGCTGCTAAAACAAAATAGCTCAAGCTAAGTAATTTATACAATGGAAATTGACTCCTCACAGTTCTGGAGGCTGGGAAGTCCAAGGTCAAGTTACCAGAAGTGAGGTGGAAGCAGGAAAGTATAGTAGATGCAGCTGTTCCCCTATCTGGACGATCCCCTTTCCCAGGCCTGTGCATTCATCACCAACACCAATGCCTGTGAGTTTTGCCCCCTCCCCTGGTCAAGTGCCCTTTGCCTGCAGAAGCCATCTTGCCAGAAAATACCCAGGAGGTTAACCCTCACCCTCCCATCCCAGGTGCAGCCCAGAGCCAATGTCTGATTGATAAGGGATCAGAAGCCCAGCCAAACTGCCTCCAGTTAGGATGACCCTGTGGTGCAGCTCTCCTCCAGAGCCCCAGTGGTTCAGTCTGATGCTACACTCCAGGGGAGGCGCCTTGCACTTAGCTTCTCCCCTGCCCCACCCATTTCCCTTGCTTGCTGATTTTTCTAAAAACCCTCAATTAAGCAATCGTACACAATTTTCCCATCTCCACCTCCACTTCCAGGAAGCCCAACCTAAGACAGGGATCTGAAAGACAGAAAAAGAAGGGTGTTTGGAATATTCTAATACCTCTTAGCAGTTCTGTCAAATTTCTTATATTTTGTGGTAAAACCATCACCATATTGAAAATACATCACCCATCCATTACCATCACAGATGGAAGAAGCCACCCCTGTAGTGACACACTGTCTTGTGGCCAATTCAGTTCATTTTTCAGGATCTGTTGTTTAATTATTCACATATTTTGTGAATTATAGTGAAGTACTGCTATAGCTTGGCCTTTTTATTACTCTCTAATTTGATTAGCTGACCATTTAACTTACATCTTGTTTGTAGCCTACCTGTCTTGTACAAAAAAGACAAGTGACCGGACAAAACAGAATACAGAAAAGGTCAAGTGTGACTATCTTTCATGGAACAATGTTTGAATTACAGTTCAGATACATCATCCCCTCAGGGATCATAGGTAAACAGCAAAAAATGCATTCTTTCACATTCCAGTAACACCCAGTTCATTTACAGGCCAAATGGAACCTCAGAACACCTGGTCTGCTTTGACAATTGCTGTCTCCACCTTGTTTTTGTAACTGACATGCTGACATCATTCAGTGACGAAGTGCTAGTGGTAGTCACTAGTATATTTTACTTATATTTTTAAAGCATGTAATCCCAAGGAATCAGGCTTCTGATGGGCAGAAAAAAATGTGACTTTACTTTTAAAACTTATCAGAATGAAAAAACACAGGTGAATCACTGAACCTCTTTGAGACTTGCTTTCCTCATCCATTATAGTGAAAATAATAATGAGACTAATTATTTTGATTTCAGGAAATTGACTCTCACACACATGAAGCACTTAATATAAAATAGGGCACGGTGAGCATTCAACAAATATCTCTTGTTACAGTTACTTTTCAAGGCATATGTTGAAGTTAAATTTAGTAAGAATCTCATTTTATAGATAAAATTAGTTGAACATCAGATGAGTGAACACAAGTTTTTCAAAATGCAGCCAGGGCCAGCATAAAGCAACTCCAGGGCTCTCCACTCATATGGATGTACTGGTAAGATGTGGATTGCCATTTATTCGCTATTCCAACCTTTTCTGGATTGTGAAAAGATGTGCCTGTGTCTATCCCAGAAACTACTTATTCTATTAGGTTTCCTTCAATATAATGACCCTATAGCCATTCCAAGTCCAAACCTGTCTATAGTATAACAAATAGCTCCAGATGAGTTTCCCAACAAACAGAAGAAAACTGATCAACATGAAAAGACAATTAAAGAAAGACTTGGTAGAAAATAACTATCTCAAGCCACTATTTTTGTAGAATTTAAGATGGCATCCCTACTTTTTTTTTACTTCTAATTCACTTTTAGCTTGTTACTCCTGCTCTATATTGTGTGCAGCAGGGGGGAAATTTAAATAATCTAATATTAATCTAGCAATCTAATATTACGAGAGCTGACCACCTTTCAACTTGGTTGTGCAGTGCTCATTATCACTGCTTCCCTCCCACAGTTATTGTGCTCCTCTCCTCCTCTGCCCTGTGTCCCAGGAGGCTCATCTATACTGGACTTCACTGAGCTCCCTATCCTCCAGTCTTCTGTTGGACCTGGGAGGGGAAAACAAGAGGCACCAGTAGGAAACTGTAAAGGAAAGAATGAGGTTGAGGAGAGAGATTCCCCCAGCTCCCTCCCTGCCAATCCCAGTGGGTTGACTATGTCTCTCTACTGAAGGCCACAACTCCTGACAGGCAGCCCTGGTCTTAAAGCTTGCTCTCATACTCCTGCTCCTCCTCTTTTTCTCTCTGTCCCTCTGCTTCCTCCACTCCTCCTCCTCTCCTCACCCCCCTCTCTCTATGGGCTTTACCAACCACCATGCTCCCTTGCCCTAGCATGGGAATAACATTGTTATTAGCCTCGGGTGACTCTGCCATCTTCTTTGCTTTCCCTTCTTTGCTCTCCTGTAGTGCATAGGCCCTTTTTGATTAGTCTCAAGTTTTTCAATTTGAATGTTCCACCTGTTTCTTTCTGGGCCCCTGACTGATATTTTTAATGAAAGTCAATGGGGGTGTAACTTTATTTTCATGAAGCAAATTAATTTCAATTGCATTTCTAAATGTCCAGGGTCACTGTTCTCTTAAATGGCATATGAATACTTTTCTCACCATTGTTCCCACCAGTGAGAGGTACTCTGACTCAGGAACTGAATCGCATGGAGTACCATTCTCAAACTGTGCACACACCCCAAATGATTTTATAGTTTCTGCTGTGGTGATAACTGATCCATTTAAGCAACTGTTGTAGACATCAATCTCAGCTTAAAAATATCAAATCTGGGGGCTGGGGATGTGGCTCAAGCGGTAGCGCGCTCGCCTGGCATGCGTGTGGCCCGGGTTCGATCCTCAGCACCACATACAAACAAAGATGTTATGTCCGCCGAAAACTAAAAAATAAATATTAAAATTCTCTCTCTCCCTCTCACTCTCTCTTTAAAAAAAAAAATATATCAAATCTGAAAGACTTAACACATCTTGCTTTTCTAGAAATCAATTTCAAGTTTAAGCTGGTGGGAAACAATCTCAGTGCTTCTGTGGTCACTCCTCTTTCCTTAGCTTATGTTCCAAGAACACAGAGGAGGGAGGGTTTGTTGATAATCAGTCATTTATCTACACAGATTGGCCAAGAAATGGCCACTAGCTTGTTCCCGTGGCTCCCTGAGGCCCAATTTCTCTCTGCTATACATGGTCCTATAACACTGGTTTCCATGAGACGTCTCTGGTCTTATCTACCTAGACACAACTTCTTAGGACTTGCTCCTCTGCAGGATGCTGTCAGGATCCCCATGTCTCTAGGACCTGGGGACCTTTTTCCTTTCCCTGATCTGGCCACAAAGAATATTCTTCTAGTCTGCAGCAAACTCTTCTAGGAGCCCCTGCCAAGCCACTTGGCTTTTTCCTGCCAACCACTTCCTACTTTTCTTACCCTTGCTAGATCCTCGAAGCCCTCCTATTAGCTTGGTCTTTGAGAACAAAAGCCAAGAGGAATGGAGAAGTTCCTTTTTCACTTTTAACCCTGCCTTTGACTTCTCTGAGGAAATGAAGGGACCATACATGAAAGAAATAGGAAACAAATTAATCTCTCAAAAAGACTGAGAACTACACAGCTCTCAGCAGTTAATTTAAGGAGAAAATAAAAACTATCACAAGGAGTGGGCTTTGCTCTTAGTACCTGAATTTAATTTCTGCAGATAGAATAGTTTCTGCTCTGCCATACTCTACCACTGGTGTACCTGACCACCAAAGGTGGATGGTGGTTTCTGGATCTTGTGATCCAAATATAAAAGCTTATGAAGAGACAGATACCAGAGTTGAACAAGACTATTCCACACACATCTTCTACTTAAAAACATAATTTCCTATTATATTAGCTTAAAATAATTAATATACCATTACTTAAGTTTCTTTAAAAAATATTTAAGAAAAGATTTTAAAAGCAGGAAATCTTATTTTGCAACTTCGAAAAAACTAGGTTCACCTTTCCTTGTCTCAAAACCCCCACAGTCATTTCAAGCAGGAGAAAGTCGGTTTTCCCTTTTGTTAAAAAAAAACAAAACAGCATTTCCTCATAAAGTTGATAACCAGTATGATTAACTGATTATTGAATAATCAGCTTCTTCATTTTTGCTCTAGCAGACTTCCTGTTCACTCCCAAAAGGAGCTTTAAGCTTTAAGGAGATCATGTCCTTTCTTCCAGATCAGTTTGCAACATTTTGCAAATAGAAAAAATGGTTAATTACACATATGTTCTAAAATTTTTTTCACACACTAAGATGTTACCCACACACCATGGAATTGATTTTTTTTTTTTTTAACTTTTCAGCAATCACATGCTCTTAGTCTTTGCCAGACTGGCAAGAAATGTGAGGAGCCTTGCTCAGTGGCTTCTCTCTAAAGTCAGGCCCAGCAGGCTTTGAAGGTGAGCATGAAAGAGGCTGCATAAGGATTCTAATATTGAAGCCCAGCTGGAGAAGGTTACAGATCCTAGAGAGCCCACTCAAGATGTGGCAGGATTCCTTGCATTTCCACCTATAAATGCAACCTCCCTCAATCTCAAATATCCTGTAATCCTTCAAGTATTAAGAAAGCTTCCACCTTGGTCTTTTAATAGATTTTACTTAACACACCTCCTCATGTCAACAGAAGGCCTCCCCAAATCCCATCACATGGATCCATGTCTGACCAGAAAGAGCAGAAGCTGAGCTGTGCTTGGTTTAGGCTCAAAGGCAAATTCCTAAGTTCATTACAAACTGCCCTATAATAACCAGTCACAAGAGAGTCCCACAAGCTGAAAGCCTCAAGAAACAGAGAGCACCTTCAGTTAGTTGTCTTACATCAAAAACACCCTCAAATCCCACCTTCCTGCGGATCTCAGAATGAGCCAGTAAGCAGATTCAGTCAAGTTCACTCATCTTCATTATCTGTACTCTAGACAGCAAGTGATACTATTTCATATTGGCCAATGAGTAACCAAGGAATGTGGCTGGCTTTGAGTTGTTAAGGTTACAAATAAAACTGAACACATTAACATTTTAAAAGAAAAAATCTGTCAAGCAGGATCCTATCCATATTCAGAACATATTTATTTCTCTCTGTATTTTATCCCCTATGGAATTAATGCTATTATCCAATAATGCCTATTATAAACCCTAAGCATTAATCTTCCCATGGATTTTGAGTGAAATTCTATGTCACTAATGCCCCCTTTTTAGTCATTAGCTGGCAGGATCATTTTGAGACAGGATCATTTTGAGTCTCTGATGTCTTAAAAGCAAACATTCACCGAATTCTTTCCACTTGTTTGGGCTTATTTACTGATTGTTTTTTACCTTCCAAGTGTAACATTCCACAAACTGCGTCAACACTGTTCTCCAAACACCTGGCTTAGCTGTGGAAAGGCAGAGAGAGGATCCAAGGGGGAAACTGAGCAGAGTAAGCCCTGGCCTGTTTTCATTTATGAAATCCTTTCCTCAGCAAGCAATGGAGAGGCAGGGCCACAGAGACTCCTGGAGGCATCAATCTGCTTGAATTAATGTGTTGCTATCCAGAATCTGAATGTCGAGTTTGCGTTTGGGGAGGAAACACCATGTGCGGCGTCTGGACATGTGGTGCAGATTGACAGGGAAACCAAGGCATGTGATTGACTTTACAGAGCATATCTGGATGCTATAAATCACCAGATTTACACATGTTACTTAGAATATCCATACAGGGGGAATGCAAGTATTATTACAATTAGAACCATCTCCCCTTCCAGAGTATTTTTACACCTAACGTATTGAATTAATTATAAATAAATCATTTTTCATGTCTTTTAGTTGCTTACTTTATCATGTCCCAAAATTACTATTTGCATATATCCGTGTTTGCTTATAAAACTCCAAATTAACTAAGTTCTTTTAGAATTAATACATTTTTATAGTGCCTAACACAAAATACATAAGCAAAATCTAATGGCTTTCCTTACCAGGAGGGGAAAAAAAACAGAAAATAAAAGGAAAAGTGATTCTGTTTAGATTTAGATTAATAGTAATATATAATACTTGGGGACAATTTTAATGGGAAATATAAATATGTTTATGTAGAAGACTTTAGTGAGGAACATTAAAAATGATTTTACTAAATGAAAACATATACCACATACTAAGATGGAAAGAATAAATATTTAATAAGGTCAATTCTTGTCAAGATAATGTGAAGGATTACTACAGTGCTAATCAACATACCAGTTTAACTTATTTTTTGTTAATTGATAAAACAACCTTAAAGTTCATCTGGAAGACTAATTAGGCAAGAACAGCTAACAGCTGAAAAATAAGTGCACCATACACAAGTGGTAGGTAAAACATACAAAAAATTTTTAAAATTGTGGTGTGAGCACAGGATTATAAAATAATAAAAAAAAATTAATGACTTACACCAAAACTGATCCTTTTAATATATACTTTTGTGAACATGCATTTAACATGTGAATGAGAAATGTAACATCACTAATCAGTGGCGAAAAATGCTGGGACAGTTGGATCAGTCACCTGTCTGTCACATGCAATCCTTCACTCTTTGCCCATTCTCCCTATATTTTGATAATTTCTTACACTGTGAGGACTGCACTCCCTAAATAATTTCCAGAAAAATTCCCTTCCCACTCTGGTATCCTCACACAACCAGTCCTATGGCCCATCTCTGAACATCATTGCTAGAAGGTCACCCCAAGCTCAGTGAGTCTGTGATCCCATGTCTTCTTAATTTAGCTGGAGCAGACCTTGTTGTTTACAACTAAGGTGCTAGTAAAAATTGATGACTGACTTTAATAAAAAGACGATATAAATCCTTAGTTACACAGTCATATTAAAATAAATATCATTCAGAACAAGAAATCTGTTTTCACATGAAATCATTAAAAAATTCTAAAGAAAAATACAGATGAATTCTGCATGGAGAAGGACTTTCTAACAATAGAAAGTGAAAAGGGAAACAAGGGAAGGATAAATATACTTCAGCACTCAATAATGTTACACTTCTATCCTTGGAGGGGGGGAGGGTCAGGTGCAGAAGGCTAACAAATACATATTTATTTGCTTATTAATATATTTTATTAAAGCTATTTAGTAATTAAAGGCAGTAAAATAATAATTTTGCCCATCAAGTTAGCAAAGACTCTATTAATGATGAAACAATACTGATTCTAATTTTTAAAAAATTGTTCATTTACCCAATTGTCAAGGATGTGAATGGATGCAAACTTTTTAGAATATAATTTTATAATAAGTGTATTAAGAATCTCTGAAATATTTATGCTCTACATGAAGCCCAGTATTTTTGCTTCTAGGAATCGGCATAAGTAAATAAATTATTTATACTTTTCCATATTGCTTTTACAAGCAGAAAAATAAAGGTATTATAGGGGTACTAAATAAAAGTTTAATGGCAAAAGAGGCTACAAGAAAATCTTCCAGCAGGACTGCCTTAACTCCAAACGTTTTAAATTATATATAAATGAGCAAAAATTAAAAAGAAAGAAAAGGAAAAAAAAGGTAGATTTAGTCTATAAATCAGAAACCTATAAAAGCAAGGGGGCCATCAAGATAAAAATCAGGAGCATAACCCTATCCTCTCTTGGAAGTAACAGGGAAGGGAAGCACTGCCAGGTGCTCACTTGTCTGTTACTCAGGCTAGGTGCAGGGGAAAACGGGAAGGTTTTAAAGGCATTCTGGAGATTTCCTCCAGTCCTTGGCTAGGGCAAGTATTTAACCCTAACTGCCCAGCTATACCATAAGGAGATTGAAATAAGGTCACTGAGAAACGTTTTCTTTCTAAGCTAAACAGTCTTAATCCCCAAGTAATGTATTCCTATCCAAAGCCAAGACCACTCCTCCCTGAAAGCTAATGGCACAGATCAGGAAGCAAACTGGAACTCTAGGGTGAGAAGGACCACAGAGGTACAGGCTAAAGCCAGCGCCAGGCCAGGCCAGCTGGGGCATCATGGGACACCACAGCCAGCCCAGCTGGAGGATCAGGAAGATCCTGAGAAAAGAAGTATGAATTGTTTTCCAAATTAAAACTGGGGACACAGACTCTTAACAATTTTCACATGCTTACAGAGACAGGACAGAACACTTAACATGAACTATTCTTGGACACCAATAAGGTCATTGTGTGAAGAATCACACAACATCTCCTCCATAGGTACAAAAGGGCATCCTAATAGGGCCCATCCTTCTAGGGTAGCAAATGCTCAGAGCATGCAGTCCCAGGCTTAGCTTAGCCTACAGATACAATTAGCTAGAAAATAATATCCAAAATGTTATATAAACAACCTGTGAAGCAGAAAGAGGAAGATGGAATTCTGGATGGAGGAAATCCAAAAAGCATAATAAAACATACAATAATGATCCTGCATCTGAATCTTCACTAAGAATGTTGATACAATTGCTTATTTCTAGAAGCTACTTACTTCAGGAACCAGACATGTGAATTTCAGATAATTCTCCACAAACTTTTAGTAAGTGATTAATTCTACTCTTCACTTATAACTGTCTCATAATTGTTCCTAAGTATCACCTCACTTATGAAATAAGACATGTGAATCAACCATTTTCAAGATGCCACAAAGCATTCGGAAAAGGCAGAAAACAGAGGCCCAAAGGGTTCAAAAGTCTTAGTGTGTGAGGTGGGATGGGAGATGGGCCAAGCAGAGGCAGCCCCTGGGGTCTCAAAATGCTCTCTGCAAATAAGGATGAGCAGAATCAATTTTTCCAATCACACCCCTGCACAGGAAATAGCATCAGTAACATCGTTAACATCATCCAAGGACACAAAGGACAAGATTTTTTTATTCATTAGGCAACTCTCAATTTTCTAACTTTGAATCTATCTAAATCTAGAAACATAACCAATACAAAATTTAATGGTAGTTGCTATGCCTACAATGATGACCAGAGATAAGAAATCAGGGTTCATTTATAGAGGAGGAACCCAAGAGATGGCTACACAGCCACATGAACATAACTCCCTCCTAAACTGGGAAAACAATGACAAAAAATAACAATGTAGAGTTGTATCAAAACAGAGACAACAATGATTCAAAATGACAATATGTGCCCTAAGCTATAACTAGAAATAATCAATTGTGTTCTTTACAACCATCCAAAAAGAGGGATATTTAATATATACCATTTAACTTTCATTTTAGTATTACTTATGAACACATGAAATAAAAAAAGTACCCTGTATATACATGACAGAGTCAATTAATTATCAGCTAATGAAGAAACCAGCTCATGTCAGATCTTTTAATATAACCTGAAGTAGAAAGTCTCTCATTTATGTATAAGTCTCATTCAAGGAAGAGATGTTTAAGACACATTTTCCAAGGAAAATCAAAGAAAATGTAGAGCTGAATATCAGAGGACGTGAAGATCTGTCTCCCCAGAACTGCCACTTCTCCTCCCAACTCTACCACAGCCTTCAGCAAGTATTCCCCACACCTGCTCTACTCTCGAGGACCCAGGCAGAGACAGGGACACTGGCCCTCAGCACAAATGAAACTAAACAAAAGCTCTGGCTATAAGGGAGACTCGTCTCATTTTGGAGGCCCTTCTAGGTATAAATGCCACCTTAGCGGGTCTTCTGCCCTATATGGGCCCTTCAGCTGCTGGAAACTAACTCTCTAGTGTCTTGTTCACTTCCGGCCCTTCTTCCAAGACTTCTGCCTTGTGGACTAACTACACAAACCACCTTCCGGTAACAATCAAGTATATCCTCCCCACCCACCCCTAGAAGCAGTGCCAACAACCGGGAGGTCTTAGGCCTAGCCCAGTTCCTGAGCACATCAAGATGGAACAACAAGGACATCAGCATGCTTATCTCCACCCCATCTGATAGAATCAAGAACTAAGGCAATTGCTTACAGCCAAAAAACCTAGGAAGCCTTGCAATCTCCCTAACTCATACCTGCCACAAGGCCCTTCCTGCCATCCCATACCACCTGCCACATATCCCATCCCCTCCATAAGCCAAACCTGACCCGTACACAGGGCATTCCTACCCTCTGCATCCCACTAAGTGTCTCAGTCATGCTGTACACCGCAGGCATTGGGCTCTGCACCATCGGGAATCATGCACTAGGTCTCCACACACCTCAACTGCACTAGTAAGGCACCCATGACTTCACTGTCTGCCTGGGCCATTTCTGACCTGCAATTGTCTCTATGCACAATATTCATACACACAACTTCTGACCCACCTTATACCCATCATCAGTACCCCACTATGGTGCCGCAGTCCGGCTGCAGCAAAATAACCAGGGGGTGACGAACAACTTGTGTAGATTGATACAGCAGGAGTGGGAGCCATTTATTGTAGGACAGGAGGGGTATATATACATTCCACACAGCTTATCTTAATTAACATAAACTAGATACAGCAGTCAACCAATAAGGAATCTCCACACTTAATGGCTCGCTGGCTCCACCTCACAAACCACTCCCCCTGGCAAAATGCCAGGCACCATCCTGACTTGTTTACAGACTCTAGCACTGTGGGATCATCTTGTGCATGAAGATCTATTGCACCCAGCTTCTAAGTGCTGTTCAGAGTCTGAGATGCCACCATACCTGTCTCTCCACCCTGTAACTCTACTTTAGCTAGTACCTAGAGCAGTCTCAACTCTGCCAGGAAACACAAGGAGATGGAAGTCATAAGACTTTCCATTGAATAATCACCTCAAATTCCGGCAGATTTTGTATCCACAAAATTGAGCTATATTTAGGATCAGATCAAGACACATCATGGTCTTGGTGGATTGAGATGGACATCATTACCCTAAGTACATGTATGAAGACACAAATGGTGTGACTTTACATTTTGTACAACCAGAGAAATGAAAAATTGTGCTCTGTATGTGTACTATGAATTGAAATGCATTCTGCTGTCATGTATTACAAATTAGAATAAATAAGCAAATTTAAAAAAAAAAAAGAAATATCATGGTCTTGGGTGACACTGAAGAAGCCAATAAGTTAGATTCTATGCTCTTCGGATTTAAAAGTTTCCTCATCTTGCTACAGAGGTCTGATGACTAATTCTGCTACATGCCTCCTTGTCCAGTATCTGACCTCACTCACTGGGAGCCCCCTCCACTCTGGCAACATCCTATCCCAGACGCCAAGCAAAACACAACTTCTCCTTCTCCCTGAGAGGCTGCCTCCTTGCTCTCCAAAACACCACTCCCTTTCTTCCAAAAGAGCATCCCAACCCTCCCTCACCAGAACATCAGCCTTCCTGCTTCATAAATAATTCTTACATCTTCCTCCGATACTCTTCCTCTTTTTCCCTTGCTGCTTTCACTTCTATACTGATGTCAAAAGGACGTGGAGGTGGGGGGAGGGCCCGAGTGGGAGGGAAGAAGATACATTATCTTGCTGGCATTTCCTAATAGGGTCTTTTTTCAAAATTTGAAGGGAGCTACACAAGCTGGAACAAATTTCTTTCAAGCCCATTTAGGCTTTCTTTTGCTTTTTCCATTATCATTTTTATAGTGGAGATTTCAGTGAGGATTCACAGTGAGTCATTTTATGAGGCAGCTCCATCTGTACCATCTGCAGGCATGACTTTCCCATCACTCTAGACATTACGTATCTCCTTATGGCAGCCCGGACAGGGGGTGGAGATTGCCAAGCCAGGTCACATGCCAGGAGTCCATCACTCATCCGAAGGGGGTGGGCAGAGTCTGCTTACAATTAGGTTCAACTCCTGGTTCTGGATAATATGTCCCTCTGGCTTCACATTCTTTCTTGCCAGCTCCCTGCTGGGCCCAGGAGGAGTTGGGGTCCTGCCTTCTTGGTTTTTTTCCTTCTCTCTCCCCTTTCTCCCTCTCCATTGTCCCTACTGTCTCTTTCTCTTTGCATCATTCCATCTTTGTCTCCCATAACTTATATCTCTCCATCTCTTTCTATCAATCCCGTCTCTCCTGCCTCTCCACTTGGTTTCATTCTTCATCTCCCTACTCTTGTATTTCCCTCCTTGTTCTTGTTCTCCCTGTCTCTGGTCCTTCACAACAAAGATCTTCATGTCACACTAACAGAGGAGACAGCTGTGTCTCACAACATAACCAAAAGGGCTGTGCAGAACTAATAAAAACAAAAAAAAATCCATCCCCAAGAAAGAATCTCAAATTTAAATGTTTTTAAGACTAATCAGGGCTTGCATATAATTCTAATTGCTGGAGAAAACATATCTTGAGTCTTGAGGGTAAGAGTAGGAATGCCTTTTGCAAAATGAGGATTAGAAAGAAGAGGTCACTACCTAATGAGGAGGTAGGCCTCTTCTAAATAGTCACTTCAAACATATTCTTCACTAATGGAGCACAAAATTTAATCCAGAATAAGTCATCTTGGTATCAATCAACTCTCCCACATTCTGTTCCATTCATTGTAAAACAGCATAGCCAAGAATGAGATCATGATTATGATTTTGCCCTGTAACTCATTAGTTTGCATATAATTTGCATCTTATTTGTAAAAGCTAAATAAATACATAAATAAACACTTTCAAATCATCAACACTGTCAATTCCATTTAAAGAATCCCTAACACTGGCAGAAAGTTCTGTCTTTTAATAGCTCAGTGTACCTATTGCTCTATTAAACAAGTGAATCTATTTCATAATTGTTTGACACCATGATAAATCTTCTAAACAACAAGGGGGATTTCTTTCGGGACTGTTATCTTTTAGTATCACAGAGATACTCATGCAAGTGATATTAGAAATACTCAACATGCTATCAAGTCCAAATCAATATGTGTTCAAATTCCTGCTTTGCTAACTTACATGTTACATGGCAGTTCCAAAGGTCTGCTCCTTTGACTATCAAAGGTGTATCACATAGGTCCCTTAGGAAAATAGCATCAACTGCTCTTTCTGCTCCAGCTAGAACTTGGATGCCAGTGCCCCTTTTCCCTTTCTTAATAGCTACTCTATTTGCAATTATGGGAATTAACCATATCATTCAATGATGTAAATGGTTGAATAATAGATGATCCTTGTGATTCCAAGTGTCTTTAAAATTCCTTGACAGCCTTTCATACAATTTATTTCATTGTCTCATTCTTAGAACTATCAATAACAATAATAGCAATAGTTATTATTTATTTAGTCCAGTTCTGTGCTGAGTGTTATATTTACATTTTTCCCTTTTATCTCATAACCACCTTGTAAAGTACATATTTTTCTCCATTTTCAAGAAACAGAGGTTCACAGATATTAAGTAACATGCCTCATGTCACATGCTAGCATATGGCACAGCTGGGAACCTAAACCAAGTCCTTCAGACTGACAGACTGTGCTCTGATCTCAAGACAATGGTAGACCAAGAAGACAAAGAAAGTCATCAGCTGACAATGAAGGCCATAGGAATCATCCTGCTGTCTTATTAACATGGTTGCTACTGAGCTCCATCATCACAGAGTTAGCTAATAAATTCCTGAGCATTTTTATTTAGAAAGTTAACAGCAATACCTAGTTTGAACATTTGTCAAACAAGAGTGCTACCCCAGCTTTTCTCCATCATAGGAAATGAATATCAATTCTGATATGTCTGAAAGATCATTTAAAATGGAGCCCAAGTCCCACGTTTAAGTACCACTGTCACTGTGGCTACATACCCTAGACAAACTTATATTGCCCCTCAGATCCTTGGCTTTCTCAGCTTTCAAATATTGAAGCATATCTAGAATAAAATTTGAAAACTGAGTTAAACATTATTTGTAAAAATCTGTATATAATTAATATTTTCATTTTCCAACACAGTTTTTCCAAACAATTAATAATGTAGAAAAGCAAAGCAGCACTGTGGTAAGGGTTGGGCTGAGAGATATTTGGTTTGTGAGCTACTTTACCAAGGCAAGAACATGATATCTGCCATTATCTACCATAATAAAACTCCATCCCAGAAAGAATGAGGGGTGGGGATGGTGGAACTTTTGACAACAGAACATACACATTAATTCATGGCAGAGGGAAAATAGAAATTCTGTATATTTTTTCTATATATCAGCACCTTGCGTACATTTTTATCTATACACTAACATCACATTGCCACCTATGGAGTTTAACTTGAAATCCACTTCAAGACATAGAAAAATGGGATCTAAGACTCTTGTGGAGTCCAGCTCTCTTTGCCAAAAGTGGATCACATCAATCAGTGACTTTTAGTGTCACTGATCACAAGGGTTTTTTGATTCACCTGCCATCTCTTTAGTGGTAGATGAGTCATTTTAGCCTTCTCTCTTCTTGTGTGGGAAGTTCCAAAAGGGTTGGGCTACATCAAAACTTTAGCTTTCCTATATTCTACATAGTGAGTTTCTATTTTGCATCACTCATTCAGGATTCAACATGGATATGCGCCTAAGGCAGGAAATAGGCATATAGATTCATGGTGATGAAGCCATGTGAATACAGAAAGCATGGCTCTTCCTGCCCTTTTCATAGGATCCAGGTGGAAAGATTCACTTCCTAAACCATCTGTTGTGGTTTAGATGTAAGATGTTTCTCAAAAGCTCATATGTGAGACAATGCAAGAATGTTCAGAGGTAAAATCATTAGATTATGAGAACTGTAACCTAATCAGTAGATAGATCCACTGGGGGATTAGCTAGGTGGTAACTATAGGGAGGCAGGGTATGGTTGAATTCCTTGCTGTGGCCAAAAGCCCTGGCAAGAACACCAACCATGCAATGGCTGAACTTCAGTGAGGGTGAGGAATAAGTCAACTGAACACAAAACTCTTCTCAGAAGGCATCAATCAGTAACAGAGAGCTCTCCATACAGCAATGGAGAGCTCCTGGGCCTGATCAGCAATTCTGTATGACCTTGACAAATCCCTTAACCCTTCTCATCTCAGTTTTCTTATCTGTAAAGTTATAAAACTCAATTACATGGTCTCTTTCTAAGCCAGGACTCTATCCAGTAATTTTAAATATTCACTATATTATGCAATGTTAAAATAATCTGACTTTTGATTAAATTTTTTATATACTGTAAGATAAAAAGTAAACAGATTAAGAGCAACAAACTGCTAGCTCTGGGAGAAGCAGCACCACTTTACTTTCATGTTCCATCCGCTCATCCCAAACTGCAGTATCACAACAATGAACTGCAATCTTAACTCTGCAATGAGACATGGACTGAAACAAGGAATTAAAACATGATCTGGTCACCAATAAATGTTATTTCGCTTTATTGCCCTTTCCCATTCTTATGGTTTAGATGTGAGGTGTCCCCCAACCTCATGTGTGAGACAATGCAAGAGGGTTTAGAGATGAAATGAGTGGGTTATGAGAGCCTTGACCTAATCAGTGCATTAATCCCCTCATAGGGACTTACTGGGTGGTAACTGTAGGCAGATAAGGTGGGGGGGGGTCCTTGGGGTGTGCTTTTGGAGTATATATTTTGTCCCAGGTGAGCCAAGCTGTCTCTCTGCTTCCTAATTGCCCATCCTGAGCTGCTTTCCTCTGCCCCATCCTTTCACCATCCTGTTCTGCCACACCTTGGAGCCTGAGCTATGGAACTGGCTATCTATGGACTGAGATTTCTGAAAACATAACCAACAAATAAACTTTTCCTCCTGAAAAATCGTGCTTGTCGAGATTTTTGCCACAGTAGCCAAAGAGCTAACTAAAATACCCAGAATCTTTAGTATAGATCTGAAACTGGGAAAAAAATGAAGGCTGTCCAAATATCCACTCCCAGAAATACATCGTACCTATACAACACCAGAAATACCAAAGGAAATTCCAATTATAATTTTAATGCAGATATTGTAGCCACTCATTGTTTTATTGTGTGGTGGCACAGAAACTGAGATCTGATACTTGAGACATCATTTTTCATTTGCACAAAATAAGCATTGGGCCCTTTGCTTAGAAATAGCTACATTGATTTTTCTCCAGGATAGCACATGATAATGTAATAATAATAATAATAATAATAATAATAATAATAATAATAATAATAATAAGTGAAGGGAGTTTCTTTTTGCTTTAGAAATGATCTTAGAGCATTTTCTTCTAGTAAAACTTCATTTCTCTGAATGTAAGGTGGTAATGTGGAATGTGACAAGAACTACTTAAAAATCTAGGACACTTAGAGGGCAGTTACGCTTAAAATTGAGCCCTCTTCACGTCACTTTTAAAAAGAACATATAGTATTAGACCAGAGACCCTACACCTAAAAGAAGAAAAATAGCAGAAGGTGTAGCCAATCCCCTACACCTAATAGAAGAAAAAGTAGGCCCAAATCTTCATCATGTCAGCTTAGGCCCGACTTCTTTAACAAGACTCCTAAAGCACAAGAAATAAAACTAAGAATCAATAAATGGGATGGATTCAAATTAAAAAGCTTCTTCTCAGCAAAAGAAAAAAGAAGTTAAGAGAGAGCCTACAGCATGGGAGCAAATTTTTAACCACACGCACATAAGATAGAGCACTAATCTCCAGGATATATAAGGAACTCAAAAAACTTAGCACCAAAAAAACAAACAACCCAATCAATAAATGGGCTAAGGTACTGAACATATACTTCTCAGAAGAAGATACATAATTGATCAACAAATATATAAAAAAATGCTCAACAGAGAAATGCAAATCAAAACTACTCTTAAGATTTCATCTCACTCTACTCAGAATGGCAGCTATCAAGAATAAAACAACAATAAGTGTTGGTGAGGATGTGGGGGGAAAGGCACACTCATACACTGCTAGTTGGACTGCAAATTGGTGCAAGCAATCTGGAAAGTAGTATGGAGAGTCCTTTAAAAACTTGGAATGACCTAGCTATCCCATTCCTTGGTTTATACCCAAAGGACTTAAAAACAGAATACTACAGTGACACAGCCACATCAATGTTTATTGCAGTATAATTCACAATAGTCAAACTGTGGAACCAAGCTAGATGGCCTTCAATAGATGAATGGATAAAGAGACTGCTATACAAATACACAATGGAATATTACTTAGCAATAAAAGAGAATAAAATTATGGCATTTGTAGGTAAGTGGATGGAGTTGGAGAATATCACGCTAAATGAAGTAAGCCAATACCCAAAAACAAAGGCCAAATGTTTTCTCTGATAAGTTCATGCTAATCTATAATGGTTGGAGAGGAAGGGCACGGAATAAGTGGAAGAACTTTGGATTGGGCAAAGGGGAGGGTTGGGAGGGGAGAGGTATGGGGATAGGAAAGTCAGTGGAATGAGACAGACATCATTACCCTAGGTACAAGTATGATTGCACAAATGGTGTGACCCTACTTTGTATACAACCAGAGAAGTGAAAAACTGTGTTCTGTTTGTGTACAATAAATTGAAGAGCATTCTGCTGTCATGCATAACTAATTAAAACAAATTTTTTAATTGATTTTATTTTTTAAACAGATGACAGCAGAATGTATTATAATTCTTATTACACATATAGAGCACAGTTTTTCATATCTCTGTATACAAAGTATGTTCACACCAATTCATATCTTCATACATGTACGTTGGATAATGATGTCCATCAAATTCCACCATCATTGCTAACCCCCTGCCCCCTCCCATCCCCTCCCACTACTCTGCCCTATCTAGAGTTCGTCTATTCTTCCCATGCTCCCCCTTCCTGCCCCACTATGAGTCGGTCACCTTATATCAGAGAAAACATTTGGCATTTGTCTTTTGGGGATTGGCTAACTTCACTTAGCATTGTCTTCTCCAACAACTGTGGAACCAACATAGATGCCCTTCATTAGAGGAACAGATTAAAAAATGTGGCATATATACACAATGGAATATTACTCAGCGATAAAAGAGAATAAAATCATGGCATTTGCAGGTAAATGGATGGAGTTGGAGAAGATAAAACAAATAAATTTTTAATTTTTTTTAAATAACATAGGGAAGAAATCTGTAATGGAGTCTTCTGATGGCAACTATATAGCAATAATGAATCAGTTCAATTTCTAAATCTTTAACACTAAAAAAAATTCAGGCCAACTTGTTAACTAGGATGACAAAATACATACACCAGATTCCAAGGGCTTCTGAGTCCTTTGTTTAGATTCAGAGGCAAAGACTCATAATGCCAATGAAATCAACATCTAAATGAATAATACAAATTTAATAAGAAAAATGAGAAGCCAACAGAAAACAAAGCCACCTTCTGGTATAGTGACATTTAACTACAAAACACAATCCTTTGCAGCAATGGTGAAGTGGTCCATGTTCTCCTTGTGAGTCTGATATGGTGGCCCTACCTCAGCTGACAAAAGATGTCAATTAACCAATGGCTTCTTTCCTTGGCATCAACTATAATTTCAGAGGAACTGCCTGCCCTTCTCTGCACCTAAGACTACTTTCAAAAGCAGTTCCAGTCCATGCAAGAGGCTGCACTGCACAATGGATACCAGAGGACAAAAGAACTGCTTCCACCTGACACTCAATGCAGATCAAATGAGCACTAACTCAGAGTTCAGGGGAGTAGCCCTGGTGGGGAAAGACCAAAAAGACAGGGGAAGAAATCCATGTTTATTACAGCAAATGCAGGCAGGCTAATGCTGTACAAAGCAAAGTCAGCCAAATTCTTACCATCCAAGGATGGCCATCTTTGCATGTTTCTATACGTCTCTCTGGAATTCATTCCCGTATACATATGTGTATGTTCGTTTACTAAATATAGAATCATATCCCATTCTACAGCTTATTTTCCTAATTTAGTAATACAGAATATTCTGTGGTACTTTTTAAAACATGGAATCCTCTATTTTGGCACATAAGTTTTTTTCAGCTTTTCTTTGTTAAAATGTGTATGCACACACAATTGCATGGCAGTACATTCTGAAAGATCAGATACAAAAAGATATCAGACTAGGGTAAAATCTTTGAGCATACATCTTTCCAAAGAACATTCTTTTTTCTGATTTTTTTCCCCTGGAATATCCCAAAAAGTAGAATTATAGATCCCAAGTCTCTGCACGTTTTGAAAGCTACTGAGACTTATCCCCAAACTGCAATGCATTTTTCTTCAAGGGGAGCCCCTATGCTCAGAGTGGTGGCATGTAGGATGCCCAGGATCAGATGCTAAATGGCATGCAAATCCCAGCTGCCAAGAAGCCAATGAGAAACAAATTGGAACACTTTCTAAAGTACTAAGGGTGATTATTGCTTCGTGCCCAGAGATCTTTCAGCAATTTCATATAAAATATTCCTTCATGTCAGACCCATAATCACCTTTTCAAAATTGTGCCGTGGAGAGTCATAGATATGTATTCCGTGTGCAGGGCATAAATCTCTCAGATCCACGCTGCAACCTGCAGAGCCTCCCTTCTCCCAGGAGTGAGCTGCTCCAGTCTGCCCAGGGCAGCTGAAAAGCATATGTTCTAGTACCCAATTCCCGCTTCCTCTCCCACCCCTCCCCCAGCTTCCTCCTACCTTTGGGCTTGCACATTTCTCATAGGTAAATGCTTTCAGAGAAATACTCTATGAGAGGCTTACCTATGCAAATCTGTCTCTCATAATGTTACCCACAATGACATTTAAGTACATAAAGGGACTACTTACTGCACTTACCAAGTGCCAAATAGGAATGACCAGATGAGCATAGCCACGGGGATTTGGTGGGTGCCAGCACACAGCCCAGAGCCTTTCTGGTTCAAATCATGTGTCCAGAGAAATGAAATGCAGTTGCTTTTTTCTTCAATTGAAAAGCTGCACACATGGATGGGGGCTGGGTAGCAGATGGTCCAGGTAATGTCCTTCCCCAAGAAGTTGGCATATGAATTGACGTATGAAGGGAGACTTTCATACAGTACCAGGAGTTTCACCTTTTACTTCAACAGGGGGAAAAAATCCCCCTAGGGCAAACAGTCTCTGAAGTCCTGGGCTAAGGACTCTGGCTCCTCCAAAAATTGCCAGAGTCCCCATTCATGTTTCCTAGGTTTGCTGCATTGGTGCAGGCTCAGCTGCCTTCACACACGTTACCACACCCGGGCTTGCAGACTCCGGCTTGTCCATGTGCAGCACTTGCTGACACAGCAGCACGTGAACTAGCTGGCCTGTTAATTCCAATGTGGTCCCGCAGCCATTGCCAAGTGACCTTTAAGTGACCAAAATGCATCTGGAGCCCCTGGCACAGAAGGGCTATTAAAGCCCACATTGTGTGGGATCTGGAGTGTTTGGGGAATGTCCTAGTGCTGTGTGCTTTGGCCGCTGCCCCTGGTCATTTCAAATTCATCATTGTCAGAGCTGAGACAATTTCTGGGGTGAGGGAAGGACAGTGGGTAAGGACCTGGAAAGAGCTATACCTGTGTTATGGCAGCTGTACAAAGCTAGACCTTTTGTGGAGGACAAGAAGTAGGTAGGATCTGAGGACTATGCCAAAGCGAATATTCCCCATGTCTGGCGAGGGCATCTTTCTCCAACCAGGCTCTCAGGAAGGAGCAACTGCTTTTTTATTCCCACTCAGAAGCTCCAGAGGGATAAAATATTTATCAACAAGACCCCCATACTCAGAACAACCTCAGTCCCTAAGCACGAACTCCTGAGAGTCCCAGTGTTGGGTAAACAGCAGTCATTATAGACAGCCAGGAAGCAGTGATAACAATGACAGCATCCGTGACATGTGAAGTACTATGTGCCATTGTACGCTTATTTGCAGATGAAATTATTTATTTTAACACTCTAAAATAAATAATTTATGAGGCTAACATTACTACTCCTCATTTTATACATGACTATCCTGAGGCTCAGAGAAATTACACTGATTGCCCAAGTCACACAGCTAGTAAGGGGCAGAGCTGGTGTTTGAATCCCAGATCATTCTGACTCTGAAGTCCCTGCTCATTAGTTCTGTACCAGAAACACACTTGCCAGCTTACTCACAGCCAAATACCAGACATGCATCAGAAAGAAAGACAAGTACATTCACAAGTTATTCTCATGTTGACACACTTCTCTCCAGTGGCAGTTTACTAGGTCCTATCTCTACATGGTTTACTGGACCAGATCATTTGAAGGCTGTCCCTGCAACACACTACCACCCAAAATGGCCCAAAGCAAAACCATCTCATCTCATCCAAACCATTTCTTTCTTCAGCTGTAACCATGGAACCATGATTATCCATATCAACCAAGCATCACTAAAGTCCTATTTATCTAAACCTTCTTCCTCACCTCCATGCATCAATACATCCTGTCTTCTCTCCTTCTAAATGCTTCTTCAAGGATGGTGATCATTGCTCTCTTATTATACGTCCCCAGCTCCTACTCTGTCCTGAACACCACTTTCAGTCTAGACCTCCTTCAACAGCACCTCTGCCATTCTACACCTTCCCCAGGGCTCTCATTTCAAAGCTAAATTCACCCCCTGCATAGCAAGGCCTTGTACCCCACTTGATACGAGAGGGCAAAAGAACTGCTTCTACCTGACACTCAAGGCAGGTCAAATGAGCACTAACCCGTAGTGGGCTCTGTAACTAGTCCCACCCCATCCTTACCTGCTCCTCAGACACTTTTTGCCCTAACAGATGTTAGGGACAGTGGGCATTCTCTCCCCTGGGCTTTAACTCCACACTAATCTCTCAATTAAACCCACCCCAACCATCTGTACCAGTTCACTCAGGTCTTGTCCCCACTGCCTCTGTGAAACTTTCTTTTTTTTTCCCCACTATCATTACCCTAACTTTTCATTTTTGATCTAAAGAACCCACTTTACCATTTATCCTAGTCTCCACGAACTGCTTCCTAAATCTTGGTCTTTTCCCCACAACTGGATAATATATTTCTTGAAAACCAGAACTATGTCTTTTATTTCTCAATATGCATTCACTAATGAAATGATAAATAACCCTGGATTCTCTTGATTGCATAAATTTCAAATCATTACATTTCATAATGATCCCAGTGTGTAAGGCTCAGTCTACATATCCATTAATAAATTAACAGTCATAAAGTCAAAACAATTTTTCTGAATCAAGAGCTCGTCTTGCTCTGACCTTGCAGGAAACAGCTCTTGATCACTGGTTGACCACAAACTTAAGTGAACTACATAGTGAAGTACATAGCCACTGAAAAAGGCACATCAAGACCATCCAGGCCTATGTCATGAGAAGCATGGTGACCGGATAATGAACATAAGTCCCAAAGCAGCCTTACTGACCTGGGCACACCCCAAGTACACTATTCAAATTCTGTGTTCCATATTTTAAAGCTACTGTACACCCAGGAGTGGGATAAACCAAGGAAGG
Source organism: Marmota flaviventris (assembly GCF_047511675.1). Lineage (NCBI taxonomy): Eukaryota > Metazoa > Chordata > Mammalia > Rodentia > Sciuridae > Marmota > Marmota flaviventris. Next base: position 37,132,225 of record NC_092510.1, on the reverse strand, counting down.
AATATGAAAATGATTCCAAGTGAAAAACTTTTTAAAGGGTAAGTATAATCAGAGACATGGCCAATAGGGGAAAGAATCTAGCAAAGACAAAGAATTCTCCCATGTTCCTCCATGTGTTTTAAGAAATTCCCTGCCATTGAGATTGTTGATACATACATACACTAAATGCCTATCAGGAATACTTTAGAAAGGATTCCTACCTTTTTTGTTGTTGCTTGTTTTTTGAGACAGGATCTGGCTAAATTCCCCAGGCTGACCTCAAATTCACCATCCTCCTACCTCAGACTCCCAAGTATCTGGAATTACAGGCAGGAGCCACCACACCCGGAAAGTTCCCATTTTTTTAATGAATAAATTTGGACAGAGTTTCTTGAGAGAGTCCCCAGTTTTCTTTCTCAAAACATTTAATATCTATGTCTACTTCCAAAAAGGATTCAAAACAAATACATCAAGTTTAAAAAAACTCATTTCTCTGAAGACTAGGAACCATAAACCTTCAAACTTCTCTCTTTGCTGGACCTTTTACCTTACCCAAACCCACTGCAATACTCTAATGCCAGCGTTAGCCCAATGGCCTTGAAGTCTACACATGCTCTGCTGATGTGATCCCCTCCGCCCATTGCTGAGTATTAAGGAATCAATTCTGACCTTTTATCTGAAGCCCCTGGACTATTTTTATATCCCTCCCAGTCAAAGTACTCCAACCATTACTCTCACAAAGGTCAGGGGCTGTGTGTCTCTGACCTTACAGGGTTACCTCATACTGGAGGATCCAAGTCTACACTCAGATAAGTGTCAGAGAGGTTCAAAATTAATAAGCAAACTCTATGACAGTAATCTGACAGTAAGTGGTCTCAGCAGTGACTTTCTGCTTTGCATTTTCAGTGGAACAGCTTAGAGAAAAGATCAATATGTTCCCAGTTGATGAAGACCTCTGTGAGGAGTTAGTAATGGGTATGAGACCTCCCGTGGCATGTTTATGTTTCTGGGGGGTCTACATAAGCAACAGTGTCCTCAAATTCACCCAAAACTGGCTTTGCTCCCAAGGGATTCAGGGGAAACAGCCTAACCAGTGATATGGTCTTAAAAATCAGCTGTCAGATAATGGGGAAGTTTGTTTTGTGGCAGCTATGATTGAGTTTAGGGTGGTACAGCTTGAATTTGGGACAAGTATCTATTTAGATCAACCGTAAGATCTCCAGTGTATGACTTAGGGGGCTCATGGGATGTGTTAGGGTGTAGGAAAGATCATTAATGAGTTAAAAGTGCAAAGCAAATATAGCCCCTGAAATTGATCATGATCAGCAAAAAAGTGCCCTTCAGCAAATGAAGATAAAATAAATGGCCCTGTCATCCCCATTACTGGAATAGCTAGGAACACAGTAGAAGAAAGCCAAAAACCAGAATACCAGGGACCCATTCACTTCATTTGGAACAATTATTAAATTAACACTTGAAAAGGCACTGCACAGATTAGGAAATGGTACAAGACACACTATTTAATTCTCACAAGTTTCCCTTGAGCTGGAATCTGTGTCTTCCATTCATCGATGGGGAACCCATAGCTCAGAAACAGAGGCAAAATGGTTTTCCCAAGAGCCCATAGTTCCTAAGTAGCAGAACTAAAATCAAACACAGATCCTCTGAAGCACAGATTCCATGCTCTTTTCCTTTTCCTGCCATTTGATATCCCTGTTCTCAAAGAAGATAGCAGAAATCTAGTAGAAAAATTAAAGGGGGAAAGACAAAAAAGATTTCCATGCTCCTTAAACCATTGCAGCAAATGACATTCCAGGGTCAGCCAGTAGAAGAAAGCTTCTATGTGCTCATGGCTCAGGCAGTCCTCCAGATCTGCCCCATTTGTGATGTCCCCTGCCCTTAGGAGCAAACCTGTCATTTCAGAACCATATGGGAATGAAACATCCAGAAAATGAAATGTTATTCAGTACTGAAAGTAAATGAGCTATCAAGCCATGAAAATACAGAGGAACCTTAAATGCAAATTGTTAAGTGAAAGAAGCCAATCTGAAAAGGCTACTGACTGTATGATTTCAATGAGAATCAGTCTACAAATAGCAAAACAATGGAGACTGTGAGAAGAGCAGAGGTTGCCAGGGGCTAGGAGGGAAGAATGAATAGGCAGAGCACAGAAGTTTTTGAGAGCAGTGAAACAATTCTGTGTATAATGGCAGATGCATGTCATTACACATTTGTCAAAACCCATGGGTGCACAACACTAAGAGTGAAACTGAATGTACACTATGAACTTCAGCGGTGACATGTCAGTGGATGTTGTTGTAATACACAAACCACTCTTGTAGGGAGTGCTGATATCAGGGGAGGCTATGCATGTTTAGGGGCAGAAGGTATATAGGAAATTCCTGTATCTTCTATTCAGTTTTACTGTAAACCTAAAACTGCTTTGAAACATAATGTCTATTAAAAAGGAAAGGTAGGTTCACATATCCAAGTGATTCTAAACTACTTAAAAATTCCCCAGTGATGGATCTATATATCAGTTTTAAAATTTAAAAATGAGATTTCAAATTTAAAACAAAAAATATGAGAATCACTCTAGAACCCCATTCCCATTTTCTCTCTAATTAGAACCTTCTTATAGTTCCATCTTCCCAGGGGCCATAGACCATTCTGATAATATGTCTCCTAAACTTGGAAGGTCTTTCCCCAGTCTGGGGGATGCTCATGAACATCTTTAAAAAAAATGAGTTGTTGCAGTTGGAGCCTTACCCAAATATAGAGCATTCAAAGAGCTGTGCTCCTTCTCTGAGGTATCGCCCCAATCCCCAAAAATCCAGAGCAGGGGCTGTGGAACTGTTTTATGGAATTGGAAGCACATTGCCAGTTGTATGAGTCATCCTGGTCCAGCCAGCATCTGCCTCTCCCACCAATTCTTCTTCCCTCTCCCCACCCACTCCTGGGAAACATCTCTTGATAATTGGAGATGGTGCCCACAAGAGGAGGAGAAGGAAAAGAGTCACCTTCCTGACCTACAAGCAATCTGTTCACACCTGGCAGCGTGAGCTTTGATTGTGCTTGACTCGGGTTGGATAACTACAGATGTCTCTAATTTCCACAAAGTAAAGGAGCCCTTGTCTGGAATAAATGAGATAGATAAATTAGACAGGGGGAGGGAAAGAGTCAAAGGTGTCTCCCCCTACTTTTCATCTGTGGCGATCTGGGTGCTCTAATCTATTGTACAAATGTCTGCGCACAGCATGCCAACGCTTGCTTGTAAACTCACAAGAGAAATCTCACCTGGAGACAATGAATAATGTCTGTTTCATGCCTTTCGCCCCTAATATACTTTTTGTTTTGAAGGCATCATATGGATTAAGTTAGTAACACCCATCCTCACATTTTCAAGCCGCTATCTCCCCCTAAATCATCGCTCTTTGGAACTTGACAGGTTATCACACCTTGTCTCATTTCATGCTGCAGCTTCCCATGAGCAGATTAGTCTTGCTTCACAAATCACAGCCTCCTTTCCTGAGTGAAACACCTTCAAAATTACAGTGAGTTCCCCACAGGGTTATAGTCATTCTTTTTTCCAAAGCCTGTGGCGTTCCACCAAGGGGCTTCATTGTTCTAAAGCACGAGGTCTTGCTTTGTCTCCTTGGCTGATGGTATTACCATAAAAAATCCAGAGGAGAATTTGCCAAGCCCATGATAACTTCATCTCTGTCTTTAACAGGGTGTCCTCTGGACAGGGTTCCAGGCTGCCTCAGCCTGTGAGCCTACAGAGGACAAAGCAAGGCCTGGACCTGCTCTCGCAGACCTAAGTGCAGAGGGGAGAGAACAGGCTGTCAGTATTGTCCAAGTGTTTCTGTAGTTTAAAAAGTTAAAACACAACTGCTTGTGATTTGCCAACTCACTCCAAACTACGTTAGACCAGAAAACCAGATGTAACAATCTCAGTGTGAATAGACACCACTAGAGTCAAAAGAAATTCCTTCCATCACTTGCTCTTATGATATACTTCATACTTAGGGAGGTGATCCTGCACTTCTGCTTTCTAGTTATCCATTCTTTTGTCAAGTGCAATTAGAACCTTAGTTTTTCCTGGGGAATTGCTGATGCAATTTGGGTGGAGTTCCCCCCAAGGTCCCAGCACTCCAGGTGAACACCTGACCAGGCCTAGAGAATGAAAAGACTCCATCATCCTGCACACAGTGATTGATTCAGAGATAGAAACATGACCCATGTCTGAGAACTTCTTCAGGAAAAAAAGATATTTCTTTTCCACTATATTTCTAAGCCAGTAAATTGTAAACCTGGACTTGCTGGTGACTGTCTTATGACAAAGACAAAGGGGTGGGGAGAGATCCTGTATGGGAATGGTGCCCTTGAAAAAGGAAGAACTATCAAAAGTGAGAGGGAGACATGGACGTATTGCTTGAAATCGGTGTCCAGCCATTGCCGCATTTTAATTATGAAAAACAATACATTTGGTTTCTTGTTTAAGACAGTTTTATCTAGATGTCTATCTTAAAAGTAAGTATCCTGGTAAGTATACTAGCCAATACAAGAAGGAGATAAAAGGTGTTGGTTGTCTCAAATGATTCATGCACTGATTTTTTTTTTTTTTTAAGCAAATACTCAACACCTCACCTATGTCAAACTCTATGTTTGCTGTTCAGGACAGACACAGAGACAAATAAGACACAATCTTTGCCTTAAAGGTTTACACCCTAGTATCCAATTCAGCAGCTAAATCCTTGGAGACCAAGAGTTTCAAGATTTCAAAAGACAGAGGGGACTCCTGTGTTTATTTTTATTAAGAAATGAAATAGTTGTACAAGGATTCAGTATCATTATATAATTCACATCCATGTGCCTTAGTACCTAATATGCAACTTATATATTTTTTTTGAAAAGCACTAAATGTGTGTGTGTGTGTGTGTATATATATATACACATACATATATATATATATATATATATATATATATATATATATATATATATATATATATAAGCACGAGGTCTTCATGAAGTTCTGGAGAGAGGAGTATGCTGTTCATGTGTACAGAGGGTTCATTTCTTCTGATAATGACTTTGGGGAACCACCTCCACCACTGCCTACAGGTTGATGAGATTATCAACCATGGGGCACCTGCACCCAGATCAAGCCATGGCCACAGAATACAAGTTGTGGCAACCAATTAAGTAACTCCTTCTCAGTCCCCTCTTCCAGTCTCTCCCTCAAGACTCTTCTCTTTTCCACCTATACTCACTCCCAAAGAGATATCAACCAACTTCACAGATATAAATACCAATTACTGATGTCTCCCAAATTAAAACCTTCAGCACAGACCTCCCCTTGAGCCCCAACTGCCTACTTGCATATCCAATTACCTATTTGTGATACCTCCATCTGGTCTTGCTCATAACATGTCCAAAGCAAGTTTTTAATCCTCCCATACCCTGCCCCACATTTGTTTTTTCCTGCAGGTTTTCCATCTTAAGAGTTATTCAGGCAAAAACAAAAACATCAAAACCTGAGCATCATCATTGATTTGTGCCTTCTTCTCAGCCCCATAGCCTAACTACCTTGAAATACTGGCAGCCATTTCTTCAAAAGACCTCCCAAACCAATCTCTTCTCATTGAGATGGCTCACTGAGATGGCTCTCACCCAAGCCCAAATCATCTCCCACCTGTAAAATTGCAGGAGGTCTCTCATCACTGGCTTTTTTCTACTTTGGACCCCTTCTGTGTGTTCCCTTCAGAATACTCAACAGAGCAGCCAGAGTGATCCTTTTAAAATGCAAATCAGCACTCTCCCCTCCACCAGGAAAGCGCATCTCCCAACATTTCAAGTTTGCTCTAGGTCTTAACTAGGGCATCACCTTCCAAGGACTTTTCTAGCCACTCAGTTTAAAATTGCATCACCACCACCAGCCCTTATCCTACTTCATCTACTCTCCATAACACATATCATCATCTAACATGTGACACATTTTATTCATTTTTTTCTTGTTAGTTTATTGCTAGTCTGTCTTTTCTATCTAGGGTATCATAAGCTCCATGATGTCAGGCATTTTATGCTTTGTTCACTATTGTAACCTTAGAACCTAAAAAGAAATGCTTTACACTCAATAAATATGCAATCAACAAATGAACAAATAGACAAGTGCACAGTAATAGAACACTGTTGCTGCAGATTCGTTCTGAGTCCAGTGCAGAGAGTTCACCCTTTGAGTCCAGTTCTGAGTCCACCCTTTGGCACCTGTCACCTAGATCTCCTGAGCTGCCTTCCCATCTTCACTGAAGCTCAGTTCTTCTGCATTTCCTTCAATTCAACTAACTACCCACATACACTAGTAAATCACCCATTTCACACTAGTCAGAGTCACTTTCTGTTGCCTACAACCAAAGCTTCCTGGCTGATTGAAAGAGCTGAATATCTAGGCTCTTCATATACCACCACCACTGTGACAATGGGCATCTGATGCCATAGAATCCTCCTATTCCACAATAAGATGAAAGACTAATTGCAGATGACAAAGAGTTGTTAATAACATAAATTCACCAAAAACAATCAAAATAAATGACTTCTGTTGGAATCTCCTGAAATGAATATTATGCTGCTTGTGTTAAACCAGTGAGAATTTTTAAAACAGTTGTTCATCTGTTAAGTGTTATCTGTTCTTGACAAAACAAAAACACTTGCACAGGGGCTGGGATTGTGGCTCGCTCATGGGTAGAGGTCTTGTCTTGCATGTGTGAGGCCCTAGGTGCAATCCTCAGCACCACATAAATAAAATGATAAGGTATTCTGTCCACTTCTAACTAAAAAAAAGAAAAAGGAAAAAAAAAACATTTGCACAAATCTTCTAAAGAGGTATATAAAGTGATAACAAACAGGAGATTCATAAAGAGAGAATGCCTTCATGTCCACACTAGCAATTAGAACCCCAATTAGGACACCAGTCAAACATGAAAGATATGAAAAACCTTAAATGATCTTTAAGTACATTTGATCTCAATTTTTATGTAAAGAGAGAAGAAAAGGAACTACCTAAAATATTGACAATGGTTCTGTCTAGTGATCATTTTTATTTTTTATTTGTTCCTTCCCAAAATTTTTACAAGTTTTCTAGTTATTGAATTTTTATTCCTTTGGAATTCATCAGAACAAAAATATTTAAAAGGTATGAGAAGAATCTACAACATAATGTACCATCTGATGAAACCTACTAGCAGAGTTACAGGAGATGAAATGAGACCCTCATCTTCAGAAACTCCTTTCCTCTGGAAAACACTGGAAGGTGGGCACAGAAGAGAACAGGAAGTAAGGGAGGAGAAGAAACTATAGATCACTGCTTCTTAAGTGACTCTGAGAAAACCATCTGCAACTGAATCACTAGGGGCGCTTATTGAAAATGAAAACTCCCAACAATCAGCCAAACCAGTTGTACCAGAATCTCAAGAGTCAGGCCCAGGAAGCTGGACTGTACAAGCCCCATCACACACACAGTAAATTTGATGCCTGTTTAAGTCAGAGAACCACTGCAAAGATGAAGGACACTACTTGACACTGCTGGAGGATTCGCAGAACCTCTTGAAAGATTCCAACTGAATGATAAAGCGTAACTCAGTAGAGAGAGAAAAAGACAATCCATCAGAACCATCACTAGGTTCGCACTTTGGATGGCATAGACAGAATCTACATCATTATTTTATGCCAGGAACACAACATCTGTTTTCCCAACCACCAAAACCCATCAGCCAATTGTTGGATAATACAATGGAATCTGTTATGAAAGTTTATTTAAGAAGTTATAGTGATTTGTAGTTAAATCATTATTTCCATAACAAAACTATCATCAGTGAAAGCCTGATCAACATAATTAACACTAAACACTTTCCTTAGTCTTCCCAGAATTTTAAAAGGCTAGCACTTCCATAGTTCATCAGTTGGATATGTGCCTGACCTTTCCTCTTTTCATTGGATGCTTTCCCACCAGGATTCATGACTCTCCAGACTGTTCTAACTCCTTGTTCCCCAGATATATCACATATATTTCCACCCTTATCCGGAATTATCCTGTGTCTCCCATGAATGCTCTATTTCCCTCCTCTGGGCTTTCCTGGACCCTCTCCTTCAAGGACCTGACAGTTAGGACTTGGCCACTTGGGGCAGAAACCCAATGACTGGCTTAACTCAAGAGAGGTTTGTTTATCTTGCCTTCCTAGAGGTCTGGGGCTCAGGTGTGTGAGCATGTCATTGAGGGCCCAGGCTCCTCTGTCCTGCTCCACCCTGCTTAACATGTGGCTTTCATCCTCTTGGTTGTAAAAGACTAATCCCACTTTGGGGCATCATTTGACACTCCAGACAAAACACACACAAAGGGTAAAGGCAAAAGTTATACTAGTTATCTTTTAAAATAAAATAAAACCTCCCTGGAAGCTCTACTTTATTTAACTTATTATCCAGGAAGGTGCAATATTTCCACCTATGCTGCAAAAGGGCTGATTTTTAGCTGGAGTTGGACCCAGTAAGAGAGAATTGGAGAAAGGATATTGAACAAGCAGTCATGATAGCAGCTACTGCCAGCAAGATCATATTCAAATCCCCAACACGCAATAAAGTCTGTTAGGGGCCCCACATTTTTTTCTATTAAGATATCTGTCACTGCAAAAATCCCTCAGCTTTTACTGTCCTCTCAGTTGGACATCAACCATGATAATGAACCTGGCATAGAGATTTATCTACATATATATGTGTATATAGTCGATATGAATTTCAACCTTTAACTTGATGCATAAAATAATATCTTTTTTTCAATCTTCTTTTACTCAAATTGAATCTGACACTTAGCTTCATCCTGTGGACATTAGTCATTATGTGACATGAAGGACATTTGTAGGTTACACCAAAGACAGAAAACATACCTGTTGCTATGAATCATTAGGTCCAAGGCAGTTCTCACAAATGCACTCTATGGGGGCTGTAAGCTCTGTCTGCAGGCTATATGAGGGCTCTAGTTCTCAGAGACAAAGAATCCAGAGCATAGGGCCAGCCTCACTAAGAGTGACAAAGTGGTTTTTCCCTCTGACATCTTGCACTGCCCACGACCTGACAGATGAGTCCCACTATTTTTTGCCCACAACTGCTTATTTTTGGCGGTGGGGGGGGGGGGGGACTCAGAGAAATCCTCCCTTCCTTTACTGTTTCTTTCAAAGTTACAAACTCTAAAACTCTTCTCCACCCTCCAATGAACTTAGTCTTCAAAAAAAAAGGTGAGAGATAGACCTTTAAGTCAGCCTGTTTTAGCAGAAGGCCAGTGCGTAGATTAGGTGAGGGGAAACAAAGGAAGAGAGGTGACAAATAATCTCTTAATAAAGCTTCCTGGCACATTTGCCTGACTCATGCATATCTCAGGAGAACACTCACTAGAAGATGCTCTCATCTCCACCCCTAGCATGATGCAGTAAGTGTAAAAAGCTGCCCAATAAACTTTTTCCTGTGATATCAACACATCACTCAATCCAAGGTTTTGCTCAGCACTAAGCATTTGGCAAGATTATAAATTGGGTATGAAAATCTTAAAGCCAGTAAGCAGTTTTTTAAAGGACTCAGTCTGCACAGGGAGACGATCATGAAAAAATACAAATACTGGCCTTCCAATTCTCAGTGTTGTTCAGAGAAAAAAGCAAGTGGATTTCAGAAATTAGAAAGATCTGGCTCTAGTTCTTAGACTGCAAACTTGTTGCTCAACACCCTGACCCTCTTTTTTCTCAACCCCCTGCAGCAGTTCTAAACATAGATCAACTAGCTCAGACAATGGTGAAGTGTCATGAGGTTAAAATAAGAAAGCATGATCACATGATCCAGCATTTGTCCTCCCTGGCATTTATTCAAAGAGTTTAAATCATTTCTACACAAAAACAGTCACATGTATGTTGATAGCACTTTTATTCAAAATTGCCAAACCCCGGAAACAATCAACATATCCTACACTCAGTTGGAATCCTACAGTAACATGTGGATAAATAAACTGTGGCACATTCAGACACTGGAACATTATCCAGTGTTAAAGATAAATGAGATATTATGCCATGAAATGACAAAGAGGAACTTAAAGCCATGTTGTTAAGTGAAAGAAGCCTATCTGTATGACATTGCAGAAAAGGCAAAACTGTGGAGACAGTAAGAAGTTCAGCCATTGCCAGGAATCAGAGGGGAGGAAGAGCTAAATTGGGACAGTATAAAGGAGTTTATCTTTTAGGATGGCAAAACTACCTGTCTGACACTATAATGATGGATATGTTATTATATATTGTCCAAACCATAGGATGTACAGCACCAAGAGTAAACTCTTAAACAACTCTGAGCTTTGGGTGATTATTTCTCAATGTTGGTTCATCAGTTGTAAAACACACTGTACTCTAGGTAGGATGTTGAAAATGGAGGGAGCTAAGCATCTGAGAAGGCAGGGGCATATGGGAAATCTCTGGAACTTCCTCTCAATTTTCCTGTGAACCTACAGTCTTAAAAAGATACATTAATAAGAAAGCATGCAGGACTGGGGCTGTAGCTCAGTGGTAGAGCACTTGCCTTGCACACATGAAGCCCTGGGTTCTATTCCCAGCACCACATAAAAATGAATAAATAAATAAAAATGAAGATATTGTGTCCATCTTTAACTAAAAAATTTTTTTAAAAAATAAGAATGCAAAAGCATATGGTACCAGGTCCAGGAAGTGGTAAGCTTTAAGAAGTATTTGTTTCTCCCTGTGTTTTTCTTCTTCCTGTGATTTACTCTGACCTGGAGCTCCTAAGAAGAATATGATGCTGTTAGAATGATTTTCTTTCAAATCAATGCCCCATCTGATCAATATTTTAAGCATTATAATGAAATAAACCTAAAAGTCATCAATGGTATAATTTCTTCTGCCTCTTGACATTTCACCATAGATATTCCAGAACTGCCTTAAAATTGTTTTCACTGAATTGAATCTTGGCATCTTCTTCAACAAAACCCGCCCCCTTGGCTCTCCTATTGCTCTTGGTCACTGTGGCTTGAAACAGATTCATTTGGGTTTTCTCCCAGTCTGGGCACCAGTCCTGCCAATTTTTCCCTTCTAAAACCTCTCCTGCTTACCTATTCTATCCCCTTTCCTTGGCCAGTACTTGACTATAGCGTCTTTCATTTCACAACAATTAGGCAGCTATCTCCTCTGCATGATTATGTTTTTGAGACTCAGAAGAAAGGAATCAGTCTTTGACTTCTCTTCTGCATCTAGAGTGCAGACATATATGGGCCATTGGAAATGTCTAACCTGCTGGTATTATTTGGCCCCTGTTAGGACAGCAAAACTTTGCTATGGGAGCCATGGTTATATGGCCAGAACAGTATTTTTCCATTTGAACTACATCCCTTACAGAAGTTCATTTATTAGGCCACAATCACATTTCCAAAGATTCATTCTTTTAAAAAATATATACACATATATTCTTTTATTTGACAATTTATGACTTTGAAAACAAAAATGACTTGGTGTCTTCTTTGGCAAAAAACTAATTGAAGCTTGTTTTATTTTATTTTAACCCCCTGGAAATACATTTTCAAATATTTTATTTTCAGATATATTTTTTTCTATGTAGTCCTAGCATTGAGACAATTGGTACAATGTCTCAATTTCATATAAGAACCAAGATAGTCAACATCTCTTTTTTTTCTTTAACAAGTCAATATAAATGCCATGTTCTGGGGGGGAAAAAAAAAAACAGGAAAAGTTTCACTTGTCCACCTTCATTCCCTTCTTGGTGATGTCTGACCAATCTTCTTATCTATTGTATATAATGGTTCAAAGAAAAATAAGATGCTTGGAGATGTTTGCTCTGTAAACAGAACCATTTATGAACAACTTAAGAAAGAGCTTAATGTCTATCCATAAACATATCCTCTGTGACTGCAACAAGGGTCAAGGCTGTAAACAGTTCATGGTCAATTACTTGATCAACAGTCATTGAAATAAGAAGTGTCCCGAATTCTTCTTTATGCCTCTGTGCTCCCTGCCCTCCTCCCTTCTCCAGAAGAAAAATGCCTTTTAACTGGCCACAGAAGGCCTTGTTCACAAATGTTTCTAATTCAGCTAAACATCTTGATAGGAAATATCATAAATTGTATGTATAGGCCTGTCAGTACAATTTTCAACGAGAGTAACATGAGTTCAGTTTGAAATAATATGAAAACTTCAGATCAATTTCTGGACATAGTACCTTGAGTATTAATCCAAAGCCCACTTGTATAGAACTTTCTCTGTACAAGAAAAAATTCTCTATACAAATATAGAGCTTTCTCTATACAAAGAAATATTCAGTGTTCTTCGTTTAAAATCTACAACAAGTAAACATGCTTACAAGGTACGAAATCTAATTTTTTATTCTTCTTGGGAACTGGTAAAATATATGCAAAAGTATCAAAATGTTAAGGGAGAAATCCCACCTTAAGACCTAGCAAGATTTTCAGTGTACTTAATATCCACTGTATTACTTAAGTTCATGCATGACTTCAGTTGAAGGGGTCCTTAGGGATTTCCCATCCTTGACAATGAGAAAAGGGCCACCAAGGGGTAATACCCTATTACCCATAATAGACACTAAATGTGGAAGGATGGGAGGAAGGAAGGACCAGATTAGGGCATACAATTTGAATATTAATTATTTTTTAAATGTATGTGCACTCACTAGCACAGCATTGGCAGCATACAGGAGCCTTTCCCTTTGTCATGGAATTACCTAGAAAGCAAAAGAGCATACTAACAGTTACCTCCAAAGAACAAAGACAACTTACTAGAAAACCAGTGAAATATAGAAACACAGAAAATGCACACTTTTCTTTTTTTAATGTATGCACAGGTATATTCTGTAATCTTTTGTTTATACACACAGCAAACAAGACTTTCCCCAATCCCCATTCCATTCCAATAATCCCATACTCAGTGAAACAAGTAACAGGGTGTATTTTATGCATTTGCATATTTTTTTATTTTTAAGATATAAACATTGAAGAAGTGAGAAGAAAAGTTTAGGTTGACAGATTATGTCTACATAAAAAAAATATTCTCTCTCCCTTTATGCAAGAAAAGGGGAAAATCTTTAGACTTTTAGAAAAATCTTTTAGAAATCTTTCAGGGGGACTATTTAACTGAAATTTTAAGATTATATTACAAAAAAAACTCATACTGAAATATTTAGCATAATTGATAACTTTTTTTTAGAAAGAGCATTTCATAGTAATTTCAGAAACTGATCCCAAGAGTTTTGTATCTGAACATACTCAGTATCTATACAACAAACTTTAAATTCTTCTTCTAGATTGAATGTTAACTACATAATTTTTGTCATAACAGTAGTTGAAATTCATCAATTAAAAGTTCATTGGTGGGCTGGGGCTGGGGCTCAGTGGTAGAATGCTTGCCCAGTATGTGAGGCTCTGGGTTCGATTCTCAGCACCACATATAATCAATAAATAAAGGTCCATCAATAACTAATAAAAAATTTTTTAAAGTTCATTGGTCTCTAAGTTGCAGTCAAGGAAACTGAAATGTGCCTTTTAAAATACCTTATTATTTCGTGTCTGATACCACATATGTGATGTTGTGGAAAAGGCAAAACAATAGGAACAGAAAACATTTCCATTATAAACAGAGGCTGGGGAAGGGAAAAAGACCGACCACGAAGGGGGCAAGGAGACCTTGTAAGGGAGTGGGGGGTGACTGAGCTATTCTAGACCCTGACTTTGGTGGTCATTATTTGAACACTTTTGTCAAAATTCATGCAACTATAAATCTATATGTCAAAATTATATCTCCATGCATCTGATGTTTGAGAACATCTACTGAGAAAACAATGTGTTAGACAGCTTCCTACAAAAATGAGATTATAAAATGAAAAATTTTCAAATTAGAAAGACAATCTTTCCAGATTAGAAACAGTGGTTGCGTATAAAGAGTGCAACGAGTCAAAATGTCAGCATAAGGACAAAGGTGAGGCCACCGAAGAGATATTAGTGGTAATACTGCCTGTCTAGTCCTGTAAGAAGGGCCCCTGCAGACAATGGTCAGTTAACCTGCTCTCTTTGTGCGCTTAATTGAAAATACAAAAATTTTAATTTAGAATACACCACAATCAAGCCTAGCTTTTCCTCACTTGCACAAACTAGCAGTGTTTTCATCTAGGCCAGAGGTTGTTCTGGTAAATGGTTAAATAATATTTCAACCCCTTCCAAAGCAGCCATAGAAAAGGCTCAATAACAAGCCTAGCTGTTTTCTAACAGAGCTTTATTTGAATTAAAATTCCTTGACATTTGGATTTCATATAATTTTCATGTATCAAAAAATATTCTTAATTGGGTTTTTTGCAACCATTTAAAAAGGTACAAACCATTTTCAGTTCAAGGGCTATATAAAAAACAGGCAGTAGACTGGAGAATAGTCCGTGGGCCACCATTTATCAGCCTCTGCTTTAGGTTCTTAGTTGATATAATTATAAGGGCCTTTTTCAATGTGGGGGTCTCTTTGTGTATGACAAACTCCTTTCTGTCCAAGGCTTCCATAAAAGTCACAGAACTTTGTCTTCCAGACATAATTGTTCAAATTGCCTAGGCTAATGTATCAAAGTAAATAGCAGGTAAGAAACCTTTGGAAATATTTGGAAAAAGAAATTCTGCCTGCAGTAAAAGGAGGCAGAAAAAGAACAAGAGATTCACACCTCTCTAGGTTTCCGGAACGAAAGTACCTAAGGAAACCAGATCTGAGGACCTTCATTTGGCACCTATAGTGTGTAAGGGGTTAATGTCACCTGTCTATGATGAATTCTGATATTTGCATTCTTTCAAGCAGTGTTTAGACTGACCATAACTTATGAACACATGAACATGTATTTTTATATTTTTAGAAACAGAATTTTTTTTTTTTTTTTTTTTTTTTTTTTTTTTTGGTCTCCGTGAGGACAGGAACGGGGCTGCATGTATCTGAAACAGATTTGTGTGATGGAAACATTTCCAGCTGCACAAGTGCTGTAACATCTACACCCAAATTAGCTCATGAGTCAACATATCTCGTTTGGTTATTACATTTATTGCATCAATTATCTACAAATGAAATACAGCTGCGTTGTCAGTAGCCCCATGTTCCAGCAATGCTTAACGAACTTGCAAGGTAGGAAAGATCAGGAGCACTTGCTGACAACAAATAAAGAGGAAACCCAATCCTCACGCCCGCCGGACATGGGCCAGCTGAAATTTCTTGCCATTATGGGCAGTAGTTGTCATATTTTAAGAGAATTTAATCAGGTATTTATCCCAAACACGAGCAGCAGTACATTCCATTTGTTTGCTAAATAGAAATCGGGTAAATCTGGCATCCAAATCACAGTTGCCACTGCTTAGAGCCCAAGGTCACTTAGGTCACGCTGATGTGAGGAGGGGCAAAGCAGGAAAGCAGGAGACAAGAACCACTTTTCCAGCCATGCAAGGCCCGGCCTGACATCTTGACAGTGTCTCTAATCCTTTTCACATTTCTTTCTACAGAATGCAGTGGTAGAACCATATGCTCCCAGTTTCCCTGAAAGTTTTTGTAAAAAAAAAAAAAAAAAAAAAAATTCAAAGAGAGATGGGGTTGGAGATCTGGAAGGATCTAGGCAAAGTCAGATTTGGGAATTGTCTCCATATTTTTACCAGTTGAAAGAATTTCCAAGGATCTCCCCCATCGCCAGTATATATTTTATAGGCACTGGGTGGACACCTGTTTTCAATTGCACCTTCAGATCAGAGGAGCCCTCTAGGAGTGGCCCAGGAGCGCAGGCCTGGCCCAGAGCGAAAGGAAAAGTCGCCTGCCCAGGGCTGTCTTTCCTGTTTGCTTTGTAAATGATTTCTGAGCCACGTGTGGGAGAGAGGCCTGCCCCTGCTCTCACTTACATCATGTATGTGGAACTCGGGTCTCTCTGTAGGAACTCCATGGAGAGGGACATTTGTTTAAGCTGCTGGTCAGCTGGGGTCTTCCTCACTGCAAATGGATTTGGGCTCATAAACTATGGGAGATTAGTTTTAAGCCCTCACAGTAGACCTCAATGAGCAGACTCCAGGTGACATGAAAGGCAGATGAGGGGCATCAGGGGCCCAATCTTGCACCCTTCCCAGATGGCTGGACTCAGAATCCAGGGTTTGGGGATGGATATCCAAGACAGCTGGATGATGACGAATACATAACATGGGCAGGCCCCCATTTAACAGAGGTCTCCCAAATAATTCACTGGACAACAAAAAACTTTCATCCCTAGGAACAGACAGAATTGTCATTAAGGGGCTGACAAACTCCTCTGCTAAACCTGAACTCTTCAACATAGAGAAGCCACTTAGCCACCAACCCCCTTCAGACTCAGCAATGAGCTTTAGAATAGCTCTTCCCAGTTTTAGCTCTTATCTTGCCCACTTGCTAGGTCTCTTCCTAGGAACAAGCCAATTTCTTGTCAGTTACTTATTCCAGACATTTCCTGACTACGCAGTCCTAGGGTACTGTTGAAGTTAGATTCCCTTACGTCAATGCTCAAAAGTTGGCTTTGAGGGTCTTCACATAACAAACATCCTTGTGGGGTTACCCTTTCCTTCTCCTCACTCTCAAAGCTCTCTATTGCTAAACCCTGGATTTGATTGTCCTTGGCTTCGTGGATAATTAGGTACTGAGCTCGGAAGATTCAGGCGGACAATCAGGGGTTTGTCTAAGAACAGCTGGGTAGAGTGTGTGTAGTAGACCAAGAGAATATATTTAACCCAAAAAGTAAGTCCTATTGTAGTTTCAGTCTTCAACAAAGGTGGAATGGACATGGCAGGGGTCACCATAGCCTTCCTTCCTGACAGCTTTCTGCTGGTCCTGCAGCTTTGTTGTTTGAGAGATGTTAGGACAAAGCACAACAGAGACTCGATTTAGAAGTCAGGATAAGGAGTCACATTAGTACTGAAAGCCCCTGGCCAAAGCCATCTTCACCACACCCAGGCCTTCCAGGATCAAGACAGGTTATGTAGCTATCGAGGGGCGGTATCAGGGGATGAAAAGGCCGAGATGGCCACTCCCCTGTGCCCCACATCCTGAGGTTACAGCAGCACGAACTGCTCACCGTCCTTCTCTCCTACTCTTCAAGGTGGCTCATGACATTGCAAGCTCTTGAATACCTTACACAGTTTCACCAATTTTTCTTTCCACGTCCCCAAAGAAGATGATGCAAATGGCAAACCTGATGGTTACTGGGCCCCTAGCATAGTGCCTGCCTCCCGCCTCTGCCTAAGCTTCCCCCATGTTCTTGTTAGCAATCAACGTGTCTTTGCAAAAGAAAGAATAAGCTCCCTGCCACCCTCTTAACTCAAGGGGCTATGGCTCAGAGTAAAGTACATAATTTGGTTTTCCCCGACATCCTTATTAAAATGTTGGTTAATGACAGCAAAATACCCACACCGTTTACATTTTTGTTCACAAGGGGTTTTATACATGAGAATCCAGGGTTTTCCTCAAGTCATGTAATCCCACCCAACTTTACTTTTTTAAAAAATATTTATTTTTAGTTGTAGTTACACACAATATCTTTATTTATTTATTTTTATGTGGTGCTGAGGATCGGACCCAGGGCCTCACAGGTGCTAGGTGAGCACTCTATCACTGAGGGCCACAACCTTAGCCCCCCTACCCAACTTTAAACAAACAAACAAAAAAATTTTTTAATTACTTTATCTTTACATCATGAAGTTGTTTTAATTCTCTCCCATGCCTGAAATGTTTCTCTCTCTCTCTTTCTCTCTCTCTCTTTTGTACACACACATACACACACATACACACACATACACACACACACACACACACACACACACAAATACTTCATTGTGGGCCTGTCCTTTAAAAGACAAAAACAACAAGATCAAAAAGTTGTAAGTGGAGCAGATGTCAAGTGGTCCCTCTGGACTCCTACTTAACCCCTTCAGAGGTATGACTGGACCTGGACAAAGAATTGATTTGGGGAGGAAAGCAGCAACCTTGGTAAACATGGCCCACCCTCCTTATAAATCTCCAGAACTAAGGACAGTGCAAGGATTTTACACAATTGCCATCTGCTCCTAGGAAATGTACACACAACTGCTCTTCAAAAGGGCAGGTTTGACCGCAAACATGCTTCACTAATTGGGGTTGTTTATGACCCAATGCAATAAAATTTGATGTTGCAAACTGGAAGCATTTTTGTTTTGGTTCCTTAGACTGACTTCTCTTCTTATTATAGAAATGTTACCTAAAACCAGGTGTGTGAAATATCTGAGCAGTGGTTAAGTAATCGGGGCCTTTTATCTACCTGACAGAGATATATGAGGAATTTTAAGACCTAACAATTACAAATGGGCAGGAAATTAGCATGAAGGAATTTTCCATATCTTACCTTTAAGCACATTATGCATCACAAATGTATCGTATTAGACTGGGGCCATATTGGGATGGCCTATGACTCTAATACAGAAAAAAAAAATGCAAGCAATTTTGTAAGCCGTGAAAGACATCTTTTTAACTTTATAGCTCTTTCCAAAACTGGAGGAGTATTACCCAAGTTGTATATAAAACAGTAAGATGAAAACATGGAAATTTTCTGAGGGTGCTCAGTTGAAACAAGCTTACAAAATATTTACAGTAACCAGAATGATCAAGTTATTTTCCTGTAATCAGATAACTTTTGACTTCAGTTGAGTGGTCACTTGGTGAAGGAGAAACTATGTTTGCAAATCAAATACAGAATGTGACTCAGCATTGGATAAATCTCCAACTCCCTGACTAAATGGTTCTATGGTTGCTAAATACTCCTCAAAGATGCAAGTAACTTCCTTACCTTTAAAAATATATATATTAGAAAAAGTTGCCTTACACGTGGCCTTAGATTCTGCTTTTTAATCAAAAGCCTTTGATAGTCATTAATTACATGTTTGTCAGAAATTCTAGGCTGTTTCAGACTTTGTTCTTTGAACTGGAGTATCACATTCGTGTGCACTGCCAGTCTACACTGGGTTTTATTGCACTTTTACTTCACCTTTCCCCCAATGTCAAGCGATTCAGGTTGCATATGAGCTGACAGGCATCTGCAAAGGAAAGTCAATGGGGGATGATAGACAGTGGGGTGTGTAACTTTCAAACATGTGCGCAGCCATATTTCAGGAGGCAGAGCCCAGTGCCGGGTCTGCTTTCATTTGCTTATGCATGAATGCTTTGGTCCCAGGGCTCAGTTATAGAGTTTGACAACTCCTGAGGTGCTCCAGAAAGCCACATCTACACAAAAATGTGCCAAACGACAACTTAATCACAACCAGGAGACATGGTATTGTGCGGCTGACCACAGTGGGTACCCCATTCTCAAAACTCAGTCTGCCTCCACATTGCTTGAAGGAGGCAGAAAGCAAGCCTGTGGGACAGTCTGACAGAAAAAGATGTCACACAGATCCAGGTTCCAACTGCAATAGAAAGGTGAGAACGGGTTACATATTAAGGGAACTGCAAAAGACCTTAGTCCTAGGTTCTCTTCTAACTGCCCCATGTCAAGTTGGGACCTAGTCTGTGCTTCTACCTTCACCTGGCTTGTGCAACACTGTAGGCATGTTCAGTGGCTGGCCGCTGATGAGAGATGCTCCCGGCATCCTCCTTTCTCCATGCCTTTGCTCTTGCCCATTCCTCCCCCTGGAATATCCTCCTCCTCTTTTCCTCTTCAACTTCCTGTTGAAGTCCAGCCCATATTTCAAGGTCCCAGAGCTTTCTTACCATTATCCAGATGTCATCTGAGGTCTGTTTCTCCTCAGAGTTGTAGTTAAGCTTGGCCAGTCTCCAATACCTTACCCCATGCTGGTGTGAAGCCCTCCCCATCATATACAGGAGTTCCTGTGACTTATAGCCTCCTATTTCACTCTGCTGCCTGTACCCTACATCAAGATCATCTCCATTTTGCCTCACTAGAGTCAGAACACACAACTTAGTCTATGTTCATTGTCTTTGTGGGCACTATTGAAGGGCTTTGTAGGGAGGAAATAGGTAGAGAAATCAGCAACACTGTCATCTCCTGACTCCATGCCAACAAACGCCCTCCCTCTCCCCCCCCCACCCTCTCCTTTACCTCCCCTTCACCCTTCACCACAACCAACAAATTTCTTGCTGTGTCCAAAATAAGGCAATTCATTTAGTGCACTTGAGATCTCAATTTCCAATCCAACTAATATGTTAGAAATTTTCTCTTAAAAAATCATAGCACTTATCCTGCATAAAATTCCTCTGAAAACAATAGTCACAAAATGTATTTCTTTTAGAATATCTGCCCCAAACTCCCTATTGTATGCTTATATACTGTTAATTCTTATATAACATGTACAAGCTATTTTATATCTATGAATATTGTATTATCTTATTCCTCCATTATTGGAGATTTCTGAAAAGCACATACTGTGTACATTCACTATCTCCTTAGAATTGTTCAAACATCAACACACCACGATAAGTAGGACCCGAGACAGGTGTGCTTTGAAGAAAGCAGTCAAATCTGCTATTAAATACAATAGTAGTTTTTTTTTTCCAGATAATTCATTTTTCAGATTAAATCCAGTCTGATCATTCTTTATGGTTTTATATTCCTTCACAAATTCTAAAATTGTCTTTTATTTCTTTAAATGTGGTAAATAGTATTATTATATTTGATACCTAAAAAATATAAATATTATATTTGATGCTAAAAATTACTGTATCTGAAATCTCTGTTTCCATTTCTATTATGTATTATTTCCTTTGTCCTCACTCGTAACTTTTCCCCCCAAATATTTAGTGAATCATGACAGTAAGTTTCTTGGTTTCATGAATGGAATGACAGTGATTTCCTCCAGTAGGGATTTGCATGTGTTTTTGCCAGAAACCATGGAGAGGGGGTTAATAATCTTTAGTTAAACCACTTTAAACTAAATTCTTAGGTTTTTGTCAGACCATTCTAGTAGCTCTCACTCAGGCTGAAAATGTGACTGAGAAAGACTTGTGGTTACAATTTTTCAGTAATTATTATTACTTTTCCTCTATTTCACAGCTGGACATTTTCCTTGCAGTCCTGATTATAGGAATGGGAATGGCTTAAGATTTATTTTTGGTTCATACTTACATGGAAAGCCAAAAAGTCTCTAGCAGGAAAACTAAAAAGGAAGCCACACTTAGATGTGGATGAATACCCAAGCCTAAAAGAAGATATTAAAAGCAATCAGAAAGAAAAGAAAGCATATTCAAGGGGGTAGTTGTTATATCAAAATTTATTATGGAAGACAAATAAAACTAATATATCTTTAATGTACTGAAAGAAAACAATTGCTAATCTCCAATTCCATACCCAGCAAAATATTCAAGAATGAAAGTGAAATAAAGACATTTCCAGACAAATAAAGATTTAGAAATTTTAACACTAGAAGACAAAAATTCTAAAGGACTTCAAGAAGAAGGAAAATGATTCCAGATGGCAGATTAGAGGTACAGGAAAAATGAATAGCAAAGAAAAACATGACGGATATATGGGTAAAATTATATAGACATGGATGGCATTTAATAAAAAATAATCAAGACTTGTAAGGTTACAAGTAAACAAAAATGAAACACACAACAATAGCATATAATGCATGAGTAGATTAAATAGGATTAATGTTTTCTGATGTTTTATTTGAGAAGATAATTGGTTGATTTTGGATTTGGATAAGTTAGGTATTTCACAATAACCATTGGAAAAGTAGAAAGTCTATTAAAAGAAAAAGAGTAGATGATAAAAGTGATCCCAAAGATCAATAAACAAATGTACATGGTGGCACACACCTGTAATTCCAGTTACTTAGGAAGCTGAGGCAGGGGGATCACAAATCTAGGCCACTTAGCGAAGACCATGTCTCAATTGCTTGGGAAAAAAGAGTGCTTGCCTAACATGTGTGAGGCCCTGGGTCCAAGTCCTAGTACCACTAAAAAACAAAAGGCAATCCAGAAGAAAATAAACAGAAAAGGATCAGACTAAAAGCATAAAATAATGGAAACAAATTCAAAAAGAATACATGTAAGTCGTCTATATACTCCAATTAAAAAAGATTTCAGACTAGTTTTTAAAGGAAAAGGAAACATACACTGATTTTCTCACCCAAAAAGAAAAAACTAAATTGCACCTGTAAACACTTTTCAGAAAAAAAAAAAAAAAAACACTATAAATACTTTCTTTGTTTTCCTTTTAGGTTTCCCCCCCCCCAAAAAAAAAAGAAATACAAGCTGGCTGTCCCAAAATACTATAAGGTGAATCTGAATGGAAAAATTAGTCACCTTTATTGAAAGTACCCTTCAGAAGAATGTGGCACTTCATAAAAAGTGGAGTTTTTATGGCCAGCCACTTTGACAGACATTACTGTGGCATTTGTTCTCTGGCCACTGATTCATCAAACCAGAAGACAAGAAATTGTATATGGGATCATAAAAGATAGAGGGAGGAATAGGGAAGGAGAAAGGCAATCTTCACACTTATCAATATTTTCCCCTGCCTAAATAATAAAATCCAGATTTGCTCATTTAAGTTGACCACAGTATGGCTCCAGCTCATGGATCACACCATTCTCTTATATCAAAACCTTGCACCCCAATATAATCTGCTTGTTGGGTCTCAGGTACATGTTCTTGGTGCTCACTTTCCTCCCATCTGACGTGCAATTCTGTTTCCTCGTCATGCTGCCTAGGTTCTTCTAGTCTTTCAAGGTCTAGTTAGAGTCCCACCTTCTTCTTGAAGGCTTTTCGACTACACCAGTGCACTGATGTTAATAATCACAGAAAGACCAAGACAGACACCAAGAAGAGATCTCTGGATCTATGAAAGGAGAAAGCACAGAAAGAAAGGGGGAGAAAACCTGCCCAAGTTGGATGTTCCTGTAAACCTCTCTTGCTCCCCAGCTTGACACTTCATGTTTTTTTCTGTTTTCTCCATAAACTGATCCCTGAATTATCTTGCCTTTCTTTCTTCTGAATTGTGAATATCCTTATTTGCTTTCTGAGTACTCAGCCTCTGCACCTATTCCCCAACTCTTTGTTCTCTGGCCCACCCACTGGCCTAAAATCTGATTACCAATATTTACAGTTTACATAGAATCAGAAATGTGGCCCACATATGACTCATTTGATGACCCCAAATATTATGAGAAAGTCCACAAACTACAACCCTATCTTTTCAACTAGAGATAAATTCTTTGATGGCAGCTCATGTCCCCTGCAGCAGTGATAATGCTGATATTACTAATAGAATATGAAACATTTATTGAGTTCTTACTATGTTCTAGACACCATGCCAAGAGGTTAATGAGCAAAGTTACCTACTTAATTTCCACAGCAAACCTTTGTAATAATATTATATCCCTGTTTTATATGAGGTAAGAAAACAGAAGCCCAAGTTAAAAAAAAAAAAAAAAACAATGCTGGCAAGATATCAAGTTAATAAACACTGGCAATGAAATAAAGAAAAAGAAATAACAATATTTTTCTTTCAGTTTCTCAATCTATACAACCCTGTGACTTTTTTAGCTCCTTTTTCTCAATACATTTGTGAAATTACCAGAATGCCAGAAGTATTAATCTCATTTAAAATTTTCAAATGTTCCGAAATAGGAAATTTTACAGAAACTTCCTAAGCCTCAAAATACAAGGGAAAAAAATGTCTCTAGCCACATAGAGCTCCTTTAAAACTCTTTTTGTGTAGTTTAAGGCTCTACTACTATATTAAGAACATTTTCTTGCCATTGAATATGAGGAAAGCAAATGAGAATTTACAATCCCTTTATCTCGATAATAATAGTCCTATTGTTGACCTCAGAAAGTTAGTCTAAGGGCCTGCACTTTACCTTACATAAATAAAGCACAAGCAAACATCTTAACAATACGGTGCTCAGGAGAAATTCAGTAAAAGCATGCAACACTTCATCAGATTGATATTTTGGCAAAGAGAGCCAAGATCTCTATTTGATAAGAAAGGGACAGCTTTTAGCAGTGAAAAAGCAATTTTGTCTGTGAAGCTAGATCACTCCTTCCCCAGACAGACCTGGACTGCCTACCCACATGCAACGCCCATATGTCCTTGGCAAATCACAGCCTTCTATATTTGAGAAATTCCATTCCTCTTGGCCCAGTATGAAGCTTTGCAAAATTGGAGGTGCAGGACACTCTTATGATAACCAGTCCAGTTGAATCCTCAACAGTGACCTCCACAGTCCTGCAGTCATACTGGCTTTTCACTTGATGTTGATTGTATAGTATTCTTTGTTATTGCTGCCCAAGGGGCTACGGTTCACATGTGATTTCACTTAAGATGAAGATTTCTTCCAGGTACTTCTAAGGATAATGCTAGTAAATTCTGGAAAATCTCATTAAAAAGTTACTATAAAAGTTAGACCAAAAAAAAAAAAATGTTCCAGAATTAAAGGTGAATAGTGATTGCAGAGGACATGCAAACCCGGCCTACCTCACTGCCCCAAGGCACTTTGCTTCCAAGATGTAAGATGCACGTATTCAACATTCAAGTGACCACTAGAGACACTGAGTCATATCTGGAGGACTGAGCTCAACCTGACCTAGAATATAGTTGTATTTCTCTTCATACTCCAGAGGAGTGAGTAAAATCTGAAGAAAGTCACATCAACTAAATTTCAGTTAGATTTTATCCTCCAAGTCCTCGCTCAGTCAAAACACCAAGTCAGTTTATTAGTAAATAAAGTCAAAATCCAATTCAGATATACCATCAGCAGTGAACCATACTGACCCAGTAAGCACAGTAGTTAAAAATAAATGAGCTGTATTTTGGTCTCCCCTCCCTGAACAAAGCCACCCAATATTTTAATCATCAGCACAATGCGTGGAACAGTTGATGAAATCCCCAAGAATCAACTATATTTGGTCATAAAGTTACCCAAAGGAATCCAGTGACTATGTCACCATTTGCTTATTGCCACATTTCCTTACCACAGAAGAATGACAACATCTACTTCTCAGGGGGCAATGAGCTAGCTAGTAATGTCAGAAGTATGTAACAAGTATTTCTGATTTACAACAATAAGTGTCTCAAATAAAACTATATAAATGGTAAAGTTGACACCAGTGGGTTAAATTCCCATGAGATTGGGAGAGAGAGTTTGGATGGATGTTATTTCAAATACAGAATCATCAGTTATTTCAAAGACCTTCTCCAGCTGGTGTGTAATGATTAGAGCAATCAACTCTTTCCAGTTTCCCTGGGCCAGTCTTCCTTTTAGCACTGAAAGTCTCATGTGCTGAGCCTCCAGTTAGTGTGAAAAACTTGCCTCAGCTTTCCTGCCATTATGTCAGTTTTAAAATTGAAAGTTAGACCTCTCAAAAGTTTCTTCAACCCAAAGAAGACTGGGAAGTTTGGGCACCCTAGTTATTGCCCAGGGGGAAAAATACAGGTTACTGAATTTCATTTTATGTATCTTGAAAATCCATACTTTCTTGGTAGACTTCAAGTCTACCAAGTGCCAGGCAAACTGAGAACACTCAACAAATACACTAATATGCATCTCTCTGTGTAACCATCAGCACAATCTTGTAAAGAAGATGAGCCATAGCCAGAGGTTAAATACTTTCTCAATTTTTCAGTTAGGACATAAGCTAGATAGACTTCCATACCAAAGAGACCACATGACACCATGACTCAAAAAATTAAATGATTCTATTTTATCCTAATTTGCAGTATGGAGACAAGTGAGCTACCAGAGTGAGCCACTCCAATCACATCAGCATTCAAGGTCCCGGCTTCTCTCCATGTTGTAACCTACCCTTCTCCATGCCACAGGCCTCAGTGGCTGCGTGGAAGTTGGCTCCGTGGTACCCTGTCAGGGTTCTAAAGCCAGAAGAACAAGAAAAGATAAGTGAGGAACGTCTAGCCATTTCCTCTAAGGAAATTTCACACATCACATCCTCTGAGATTCTGGAAGAACTAAGTCAATGCCACACCTAGATTCAGAGGTTGGGAAACAGCCTTTACCTGGCTATGGAATAACAAAGTGTACCCCTGTTCTGTTTTCAAAAGAAGGGAAAGTGATTACTTGAGGATAATTAGTCACATGCAGGGATTAAATGCTGTTTGCTGTTGCAAGTCTAGTTCTAATGACCCTAGTTCTTCCCCCATGCCTTACTATTCCTAGATTTGGAAGTGGGGGAGGGGGGAGTGGGTCAGGAAATATCAGCCAATGAAGGTGACTCTCAGAGGTTATCATAAGGAAAATAAGTCATTCTGAGTGCCCAGAGACCACCCCTCCTTTTACCTTATCCTGGAAAAGGATTACATAAACTATACCCTTTCACTTAAAATGTGACAGCGCTGTGCCTCTTGAGTGTGAAGTGGAATCCCAAACCTGTCAGTTTTAAAGTGGGACGTTCCTACAAACACAGGAGAAGCAGAGAGCACAAAGGGGCTGCCAGAGAAATAGCAAAATATCATGGATCGTTTCTCTCGCCAAGGGCACTGAGGGGGTGGGCAAGCCAGAGGATGTACCAGCAGAAGAAGTACCATCAGAAAGGGAGCAGCTTAGGATCTAGCTCCTGTCAGTGCTATTTCCTGGAAGGAATATTCCTAATCAGAAAGCAGTTTCAGTTGCTTTCTAGCTTTTTCATTTGCAATTGAAGGTAACTTGAGCCTGAAGATAGGGTTTCACTTTGAGTTTACTCAAGTTTCTGCTGCTTCTGGACAAACCTCATTTACCCAGGACAAAGCTCTCTGCTGTAATTGTTCCACTAATCCTGTTTGGTTTTCTCGTTATGCAGAGCAGCTTCCAGCCCCTTCCCTGCTCTGCAGGCTCCTTACTGAGCCTCTTAGAACCCCAGCTTCCATTACGCTTTGTAGCTTGCTGAGGAGAAGTGAGAACTCAGTAAGGCAGGCCTTCGAAAGATACTCCTTGAAAAAGGACAAGGGAAGGCAAAGGTGGAAAACTACATTGCTGGAAAACATAACAGGAAACAATGTGTATTGTCTGAACAAACCAGCTAACTCTGGGCTTTTGAGATGATACCTCTTTGTTTCTGGTAGCAAGACGGAATTAGAACTCTCTGAACCACTTATTTACTTAGAATAGTAGAAAATGTTTCTAAGTGCCACACATTCAAATGAAAAATGGGATTCCCGGTCTCAATGTCTGTCTGGATGTGTTTGTGGTTTCTACAGACCTCACATGGCCACAATCATTTCTTCCTCATTCAAATCCTCACAGACCTATTCACACTTGCCCCAAGGATCAATGAGATCTACTTTTTCACTCATCTGTCTGTCTTTAAAGCAGATGAAATGTCTCTATCTTACTTTAAGTTGTCATCTTTTGAAATTATAGAAAGAGAGAGAGAGTGAGATGCTCTCATAACTCCTGAACTAATGTTGCAAGATTCTATATTTTGGAGTTTCAGCAATTTGGTTTCCTCTGGGAAAGGCATTTAAGAATATAAAAATGTTATCCATGGCTTTTTGGAAAGCTACTACTTTTTAATGTTAATATCTGAACATATCTGAAACACAGAAACAAAAAGGCACTTTCTAATCTGTCTAAAATTAAATTGTGTGTTGCATATAAAGCCAGAAAGTTGTGACCTTTTAGCCACACAATATTATGCACTACTCTAAAAGAAAAAGGCTAATCGGTCACCAAAGAAAAAGCTTTCTGGTTTAAATCGGACAAATCAATAAAAGGCCAGCCAATCAGTCAATAAAAGCTCACAGTTCCCTTCCTGTCCATAGGTGCCAGTGTGAGGAGGGGCACCAGGATCTGAATTCAGGAGGCAGCAGAGCTATCACAGCCACCTACACATGCCCCACACACCCTTAACGCACAGCTTGCTGCATCCTGAGCTTCCCTTCCAAGAAAGTCTAGCACCTCCCAGGTCAAGTTGCCTTCACAATGTTCCCTTCTGTCTTCCTGACTAACTCTTAGCTACGCCTTCCTCCCAAGGAGCCTGCCAAGCAACCATGTACACCTTGGATCAGAGTAACTCAGGGACGTTTCCCAAGACAATTGGATATGTGAAAAATCACTAATTACACTAAAAGAGGCAGTTTAGCAAAGTCCAGGCACACATGGTCAAAGACTTTTCCTCCTTCCTGTACCCCAATTCTCTCTGCTCCTATATTCTCATGCATTTCTGGGGAAATCTTACCTACAACTTCCATATTCACTGACAGTTGATGACTACAACTTTCCATTAGAACTCCTGGGTAGTCAGAAAGAAAAAAAAGAGAAAGGAAACTTCTTTATTTTCAACTGGAAAATTGGATTTGCCTAAGTTACAGTGAGACCACTAAATTGCCCAAAGCATTTGAGTTCCATATGGAGGTCAACACCCACATAAAACTAATTCAACATACAGTTTGCTTAAAATATTCATCTTTCCAATTGGATTATAACACATTACAATAGACAAGAACTACCTATGGGTCTCCCAAGGATCTCGTGGGTAAAAGACAAGTAGGCAAACTATGTATGATCTACAGCCAAATTCTGCCCCCTGCAACTATTTTGTAAATAAAGCTTGACTGGAACACAGCAGCATTCATTTGTTTACAGATTGCCCACTGATGTTTTTGCTACAATATGAGAGTTAAATGGTTGTGACAAAGATCATGTAACCCACAAAGCTGAAAATACTTTCCCAGTCGTTTACAAAAAGTTAGCCAACCTCTGCAACAAAAGAATATCTGATTTTTACAGAGTTACACTTGGGTAATTTTCCTGAAGGCCTTGAGTCTTATGAATTTCCTAGAGGAAGTCTTATGAATATTTTAAATGAAATCAAATAAAATCTTTAGCTGAATAAGGACTCTTTCCATTCTGTCACACTGCTCTCCCTCCCCCAAATGCTGGTCAATCTACCCTCCAGAACTCCCAGGCTAGGCCAGTCAGAACACAGGCCAAATCATGCTTCCTCAGCATCACACAAAGGAAGCACCCAGGGCTGGGCAGGACAGAGTACCCAGAGAGGAGCCCTTCTCCTCAGTTTACTAGCTGAAGTACAGATCAAGTGCAGGCAATCTTGTGGGAAATGCAAACCTGCCAGTGCAAGTAGTTGGCATCATAAGAGATGAGAGTCTACTAGGCACAGGTTCAAAGACAATGGCTGGGACTGAAAACTTTCCATTCTGTTTTGAATATCCTTTTTGTGAAAAGGGATGCAATATGATGGCCACAAAGGAGCACCCTGGCTGTTGACATTCTTAAACTTGAACCTCAAGGCTACCAGCAATGCTCATGCCATTCTTGCTGGTTTCTCTGGTCTATTCTTGTACAAGGTGCCCCTCTTGTATATATTCTCTCATTGATGCAATTATTCTCAAGTTCCTGATAACCTTTTAAAATATCCTCATGTTTAAAGAATGAACCAACTGATGATCATCATCCACTAATAGCTCCTCTTAACCTACATTTTTAATGTAGAATTTGGTTATGTATGTATCTACCTAAACACCTTTAATTATTTTCAGTAAAGACCCAAAATGAGAATTTCTGAAAAATATATAAAAATATCCTCTCATATATAAAAGTGCCTCACTACCATCCTTTATTAAAATAAATAAAATGTTCAAGGTCACATTATAAAAACTAGAAACATAAATCCAGTAGTAGCTTATGCAGACAAATTTTGAAATCATGTGCTCATTTAGTTAGCTTCGAGAGCCAGTCACTGAACTTATGTATCAAGGGTATCTACAACTTTTCTCAAAAACAGAAGATTCCACAATTTTACACAGGTCATTAATAAAAAAAAATGTTTCTAATGTTAATTTCTTTTTTATTTATGCAATAGGTGCCTTATATAAAAAGCAAAGGAACTAGTTACTGTAAATGACTCTGAAACCAGAGACAGAAAGATGCATTTATCAGTTTCTTATTCACTTACTGAAATTGAAAACTGTACCTTAAATGCTAACAGTAACACACTGTAAATTATTTTATAACTGGTTCAATGAAAATAGTTTAAGAATGGACAGAGGAAAGAAATCTATTAATTGACTTGAAGAAAAATGATTATTTTTGAAAATTCAAGAAACCAGATCTGAATAGAACTCTAAAATTTTGAAATACACTAAACTTTATTAAAATGTTTTCAGAAAAATTTAAAATTACAGACAGGCTTAAAGTTTTTAAGTGAACTGATAATCTGTTAAATTTTTAATTTAAAAAACAGAACAGGAACAGTCTCTTTTTTCTACTCACTAAAAGTGATCATTGTACTGTCATGTGTAACTAATTAAAAAAACTTAAAAAAATTCAAATACAATAAGCAAAAAAAAGTGATTGTGTAAAACTGGTATTTTTTCCTCAAGTAATTGGTAAACTCAAAGAAGTCATTAGAGCTTGGAGTTTTTCTTTGATTGACAGTTATAATTATGGATACTTTTTCTTTTTATTCTTATAGAGTTCTTCAGATATTGTTTTGGTAAATTGCATTTTTCTAGTAGTTTTTTCATTTTATCTAAATTTGGATATTTTGTATTTCTAGTAATTTTCTTGTGGGTTTTTTTAACTTATTTATTTATTTATTTTAATTAGGTACATATGACAGCAGAATGCATTTTGATTTATTCTACACAATTTCAGCACAACTTTTCATTTCTCTGGTTGTACATAATGTAGCATCCCACCATATGTGCAGTCATACATGTACCTAGGGTAATGATATCCATCTCATTCCACCATCTTTCCTGCCCCCATTCTCAATCCCATCTCCTCCTTCCTCTTTGCCCAAAATTCTTCCATTTTTCCCATGCCCCCCTCCTCCCATTATGGATCAGTATCCACTTATTAGAACATTCAGCCTTTGTTTTTTGGGGATTAGCTTTCTTTGTTTAGCATGATATTCTCCAACTCCAACCATTTACCTGAAAATGCCATGATTTTATTCTCTTTTAATGCTGAATAATATTCCATTGTGATATATACCGTAGTTTCTTTATCCATTCATCTACTGAAGGGCATGTGCATTGGTTCCACAATTTAGCTATTGTGAATTGAGATGCTATGAACATTGATGTGGCTGTGTCACTATAGTATGCTGTTTTTAAGTCCTTTGGGTATAAACTGAGAGTGGAATAGCTGGTCAAATGGTGGTTCCATTCCAAATTTTCCAAGGAATCTCCATACTGCTTTTCAGACTCACAATAGTTAAAGCAATCCTTACCAAGAAGAGCAAAGCAGGTGGCATCACTATTCCAGAATTTAAACTATACCATAGAGCAATAATAATAAAAACAGCATGGTATTGGCACCAAAATAAACTTGTAGACCAATGGTACAAATTAGAAGACACAGAGACAAACCCACATAATTACAGTTATCTCATATTAGACAAAGGTGCCAAAAACATATATTGGAGAAAGGATAGCCTCTTCAACAAATGGTGCTAGGAAAACTGGAAATATGCAAAAAAAATTATACATAATTTTACATAATTTTATATATATATATATAGAGAGAGAGAGAGAGAGAGAAAGAGAGATGCAAAAAAAAAATGAAATTAAGCCCCTAACTCTCACCATGTACAAAACTCAACTCAAAGTGGATCAAGGACCTAGGAATTAAACCAGAGACACTGCACCTAATAGAAGAAAAAGTAGGCCCAAATCTTCATCTGTCGGATTAGGCCCCAACTTCCTTATTAAGACTCTTCTAGCACAAGAATTAAAATCAAAAATCAATAACTGGGATCAATTCAAACTAAAAACTTTTTTTTCTCAGCAAAAGAAACTATCAGTGAGGTAAATAGAGAGCCTACAGAATGGGAGCAAATTTTTACCACAGGCACATCAGATAGAGCACTAATCTGTAGGATATATAAAGAACTCAAAAATCTTAGCACCAAAGAAATAAACAACCCAATCAATAAATGGGCTAAGGACATGAACAGACACTTCTCAAAATAGAATATTCAATCAATCAACAAATATATGAAAAAATGTTTAACATCTCTAGCAATTGGAGAAATTCAAATCAAAACTACTCTAAGGTTTCATCTCACTCCAGACAGAATGGCAGCTATCAAGAATACAAACAACAATAAGTGTTGGCGAGGATATTGGGAGAAACACACACTCATACATTGCTGGTGGGACTGAACATTAGTATGCTAATTTTAAGTCCTTTGGTAATAGACCAAAGAGTAGGATAGCTGGGTCAATTGGCTGTTCCATTCCAA
The DNA here is from genome assembly GCF_047511675.1 of Marmota flaviventris. Taxonomy (NCBI): domain Eukaryota; kingdom Metazoa; phylum Chordata; class Mammalia; order Rodentia; family Sciuridae; genus Marmota; species Marmota flaviventris. The sequence continues at coordinate 37,099,958 of NC_092510.1, read as the reverse complement.
GTTTTCTAAGGAATCTCCACACTGCTTTCCAGAGTGGTTGTCACAATTTGTATCCCACCAGCAATATATGAATGTGACCTTTCCCCCTCATCCTCGCCAACACTTATTGTTTGTTATTTGTATTCTTGAATAACTGTCAATCTGACTGGTGTGAGATGAAATCTTAGAGTAGTTTTGATTTGCATTTCTCTAATTACTAGAGATTTTGAACATTTTTTCATATATTTGTTGATCGATTGTATGTCTTCTTCTGAGAAGTGTCTGTTCAGCTCCTTAACCCACTTATTGAATGGGCAGTTCATTTTTTTGGTGTTAAGTTTGAGTTCTTTATGTATCCTAGAGATTAGTGCTCTATCTGATGTGCATGTGGCAAAAATTTGCTCCCAAAATGTAGGCTCTCTCTTCACCTCATTGATGGTTTCTTTTGCTGAGAAGAAGCTTTTTAGTTTGAATCTATTTCTAGTAATTTTTCCATTTCATCTAAATTTTTAACATATTGCCATGAAGATATCTATATTGTTTATAATGTTGTTTAACACCTATGGGAGATAGAGTGAAAACCAATTTTCACTCCTAATATCTTTCCCATTTTATTGCTCAATCTTGCTACTTAATTTACTTATCACTAATTATTCTCAAAGAAACTACTCCAGGCTTTAGAGATCTGCTATTCTTTAAGAAACATTTTCATTGATCTCTGCTCTAATATTTAACTCTTTCCTTCTGTTTATTGTGCTTTCTTCCTAGTTTCTTGATTCTGTGATCATTTACTTTTACCATTTTCTTCTCTAATATTTGTATTTAAGGACAGAAATTTCCCCCATAAATATATTTAACTATTTTCTGCAAATAGTGATATGTCAAATTTTGTTTTTAATTCAGATGAAAATATTTCTTAATTTACATTGTGATTTCTTCTTTAACCCATGAATTTTTTTAGAAGTATAGGACTTAATTTTCATATAGTTAGGAATTTTCTTGCTACCCTTTTCTTATTGATTTCTTTCCACTGGATCAAATAAGCCAGTTCATCTCATTTTAATCCTTTAAATTTATTGGGGTAAATTTATTTTATGGCATAGTATATGTTCAATTTTGGTTAATTTTTTATGGACATTCAGAAGAAAATATGGATATGTCTTTACCAGAAGAAGAAGTCTCCCCCAATGAATTTTTTAAGCACTAATCTCTTTATCACATCCTTTTAGATACCATCTATCTTTTGAAAGATTTTATATTTACACTCTCCATTTTTTGCTGCATACTCACAACTCTGTCCATTCTAATTTGACTTTCACTTCAATGATCTACGAAAAATATAAAGCTAAAGTTAACAGTGGCCTCTGTTTGGCTAAGCCAGTGCAGTGTTTCTCAGCCCTCTGTCTTTGACTTCTCAGCAACATGTCTCACTGTTGCTTCCTTCTTCCTTTCCTTCCCTGAAACACTCTTTCCTCTTGTTTCCATATTATAATTTTTCTCTTTTTGCTGACTCACACGCCTCTGTCAAGAAAATTAATGTTTTATTACTCAAGGGTTGAAATACAGCCCTGTCTTTTTTACACTCTATGCTCTCTTAGTTGATCCCATTCATTCAAGAGAAATAACTTATCTATTTGCAGATAACTCATATTTTTATGTCCTGTCCTCTCTGCTCCGGATTCATAAATCCATGGAACTACTTGAAACTTCCTTCTGAATATCATAAAAAGTACCTCAAAATGGAGTCCAAAGTCAAACTCACCATTACCCATGATTAAAAAGGGGTGGGGGACTGAATGGCTATAACAAAAAATACAACAACAAATACTGGCAAGAGTGAAGAGAAAGGGGAAATTACACACCATTCACAGGAATGTAAATTAGTACAGCCTTTATGAATAACAGTAATGAAGGGCCCCCAAAAAACTAAAAACAGAATTGCATTATCATTCAGCTATCCCACTTAGGAGTATATATCCAAAGGAAATGAAAGGATCTTAATCAAAGATATAACTGCACTCCATGTTCATTTCAGCACTATTTCATAAATGCCAAGATATGGAATCAGCTGAAGTATACATCAGTGGATTAGTAAATTAAAAAATGTGTTACATATTTATAAAAGAATACTACTCAGCCATAAAAAGGAATAAAATACTGTCATTTATGACAACATTGCAATGAACCTAGAAAACATCATATTAGTTGAATGAACCAGGCACAGAAAGACAAATTTCACATATTCGGATCATATTTAGAAGCTCAGGAAGTTGATATTATAGAGGAAGAGATTATAATAGTAATTACTAGAGCCTAGAAAATGTAGGACAGAGAAGGAACAGAGGAAGGTTGGGTAATGGGTTATCAAAATCAGTAGACAGGAAAACAAGTTCTAGTGTTCTAAAGTACAATGGGGTGAATACAGTTTATAGCAACTCATTATACATTTTATGACAAACTATAAAAGAGGAGTTCATCGGCTCCAAACACAAAAAAACAATAAATGTTTAAGGAGATGGAAATGCTAATTATCCTGATTTAACTACTAAACATTATATACATGGACTTGAATATCACACAGCCCTTATATGTGTATGATCATTATGTATCAGTTAAAAATATAATTTTAAAAGTATATGTATTTTAAAAGATGTATGATAAAAGGTGATTTTAGGAAGATGATGGAAAAGAAGGTCTCATCCTTCCTCCTCCCATAAATGAAAATAGACTTGGGTAGACTTGGGAGAGATCAGGAATAAAGGTGAAAAGGCAGAGCAGACAGACATTAACAAGATGGCAAAAAAGGAGTCTAAGACCTCACTCCTCCTGCCACAGAAAGTCCAATTAGTGAATATGCACAAATAAAAATCCCTTTATGGAAGTTCCAAAAGTGTCATGCACAGCTGTGCGTGTCTATAATTGTAGCTACTCAGGAGATCGAGAAAGTAGGATTGAAAGTTCAAGGCCAGCCTCAGCAACTTAGCAACATTTAAAAAATATTTTTTAAAATACTGGGGATCTAGCTCACTGGCAGAGCACCCAGGGGTTCAATTGGCAGTACCACAGAGGGGGAGGGGCAGATGAGAGAATGAAAGAAGTAAGAGAAAGAAAGATGAAAACCCCTAAGCTTGGGAACCACACTCACAGAGACCACAGAACCAAATAAAAATCACATTAGAAGGATCAGAAGAATGGTCTTACTATAACCTGTCACATCTCTCCCCGCCCCAAGTCAGCACAGTGCCCACACAGAGGGAAGCCTTTGACTTGTGGCTTCTATACTTGGAAATGAAAACTAGAAGTGGACATTGAGCCTCCCTAGTATTCTAAGATGCTTCCCAGAAAGATCACCCTAGTCTCACCTCCCTGGAAATACCACAGAAAATGCCAGGATGAGACCATCTGGAATCAGGTAGAAATAAAGAAAGGAGGCAAAGTTCATAGTGACTCACACTTGAATCTTGGTGGAAGCTGTTTCCCGCCCAGTAGTGGCCCCCCATAATAAACACCAGTCACCAACAGAGCCCACCAGCAAAGCCAAGCTGAGCACTCCCACAAGCATGACGGGAAGCTGAGTCTGGCTCGTGTCCCTAGATCACCAGCCTCCATAGCCAGCCTCAAAGCCCTCTCCATGTCCCATCCAGGCAAGGAGCTTCACACACCGGTCCAGGCATAACCCAGGAAGGGAGGCAAACCTCAAAGGCTAGACCCAACAGTGAAGGTTCATGCCTGCTGAAGTACACCAATCAGGCTGCAAAAGGTAGCTGTTCTCAAACCTGCAGACATGAACACAAGGACTAAGAATTACAAAGAATCAAAAAATCATGGTATCACCAAAAGGAATTAATAAAGCTCCAAGAACAAACCCTAAAAAAATAAAGATCTATCAAAAATTTCACAATAACCCTTTTAAAGAAATTCAGTAACTACCAGAATGTATTTTTATAATCAAATAAAATTTGGAAAGCAATATCAAAAAATGAGAAGCTTGATCAAAAAAATAGAAATGACTTTTAAAAATCCTAGAATGACTGAACTTAAAACTCTTTAATAGTAGTCTCAAACAGAAGAATGAATAAGTGAGCTTCAAAATGGAGTGCTTGAAATTATCCAGACAACAGGGGGAAAAAAAGTGTTTAAAAGCTACCAGTCTATTTTGTGTTGCTACAGCAAAATACCTGAGTCTGGGTAAGATATTAAAAAGGAAATTTATTTAGCTCATAGTTCTGGAGGCACGAAAGTTCAAGATTGAGCTGCTGAGGGCTTCATGATGCACTGTAACATGGCAAATGGAATCACATGGAGGAAGCACATGCACAAGGAGTTAACTTGTGAAAGAAGACAAAACACCAAGTCTAATCTTGTTTTCTAGCAACTCACTTTCATGGTAACTAATCTACTCCTAGGACACCAAACTCATTCCTGCAAGACTTAATCCAGTCTCAAGACACCTAATTCAAGTCTCCTGAGAAAGACACTAATGCATTCATGAGGGCAGTGCCCCTGTGACCTAATCACCTCCGAAAGGCACCACCTCCTCAAGCTTGCCCTTTGAGAAATTAAGTCTCAACAAGAGTTTTGGCAGGGACAAAACCATAGTAAATCATCTTAGGAATTACAGGACACCAACCATATAACTAACAAACACATGGTAAGAGTTACAGAAGGACAAAAAAGAAAAAGAGGGGAAAAGCATATTTTAAAAGTAATGGTTGCAAACTTCCCAAATCTGGAGAAAGAGGACAACATCCAAGTATAAGAAATACCAATTTGGGCTGGGGTTGTAGCTGATGCCCTGGGTTTGATCCTCAGCACTACATAAAAATAAATAAATAAAAATAAAGATATTTTGTCCATCAACAACTAAAAAAATTTTTTTAAAAGAATTACGAATTTTTCTAATCAAATTTAATATACCAAGATATAATAATCAAATTATCAAAAATCAAAGCCAAATAATCAATTCTGAGAGCAGCAATAAATAAGAAATACATCACATCTAAGGGAATTTCAATGTAACTATCAGCAGATTTACCAGGAGAAATCCTGCAATCCAAGAAAGAGTGGGATGGATATATTCGAAGCTTTGAAGGAAAAAAACTCTCAACCAAGAACACTTTCAGCAAAGCTATTATTTGGAAGCAGAAGTAAAAAAATAAAAAAAAAATCCCAGACAAATAAAAACTAAGGGAGTTCATAACCACTAGTACTACATTACTGAAATTGGTAAAGGGAATTTTTGTAATTTGAAACAAAAGGTCACTGAGTAATATCATAAAACATAAAAGCACACACTCAAAGGAACCAGAATACGCTAGGACTGTAATAGTGGTATATGCAGCAATTTTAACTTTAGTAGGAGGAATATAAGATAAAATTATTAAAAATAAACATATCCAAATTAAATTTTAGGGGCTACAAATTGCCAAATTTGACATTAAAAGCATTAAATATGAAGTAAAACTATATAGTCTTATATTCAATTAAAGTCAAGTTCTTCTCAGCTTGAAATACCCTGTTAAAATATAAGGTGTCTTATGTAAGCTTCCTGGTAACCACAATGCAAAAATCTGTAGCACATGCAGAAAACAAATAGAAAAGATGCAAAGCACACCACTATTAGAAAACCACCAACCCACAAAGGAAATTAGCAAAGGAAAAAAGAAGAAAAATATTTACAAAACCACCACAAAAAATTTATGAAATAGCAGTAGTAAATTCCTACCTAGAAATTACTACTTGAATGTAAATGGAATAAATTCTCCATTCATAAGGCAGAGTCATGAATGGATTAACAAGACCCTGACCCAACTCTATGATGCCTACAGTAGACACTTTAACTTTAAAGGATATATGTAGACTGAAAGTAAAGGAAAGAAAAAAGTATATTCCATTCAAATGGAAACCAAAAGAGTGTAAGGGTTGCTATACCTGTATCAGATGAACTAAACATTAAGCTAGAAACTATAAAAGGACACAAAGAAGGTCCTTATGTAATGCCAAAGAGATCAACTCATCAAGATGATATTAAAATTGTATGTGTGTGTGTGTATATATATATATATATATATATATATATACACATACACTCACTATCAGAGTACTTACCTATATACAGCAAATACTAAAGGATCTGAAGAGACAGATTGCAATACAATAATATTAGGAGACCTAAATGTTTCACTTTAACTACAGACAGATTATCCAGACAAAAAACAAATAAGGAAATGTTGAACTTGAACTATGCTATAGACCAAATGAACCTAGCAAACATACACAGCACCTCACCAACAGGATACATGTTCTTCTCAAGTGCACACAGTACATTATCCAGGCTATGTCATATGTTAGGCCACAAAACAAGTCTGAATAAATTTAAGGGGACTGAAATCATATCAAATGTCTTTTCCAGTCACAATGATATGAAACCAGAGTCAAAAACATGAGAAATCTTAGAAAATTCATGAATATGTACAAACCAAGTAGCATGCTCCTAAACAATGGATCAAAGAAGAATCAAAAGAAAAATTTAAAAGTATGTTTAGACAAACTAAAATATAAAAACAATTTGCCAAAACTGTGTCATAAAGCAAAAGTTGTTCCAAGAGGTGAATTTATAGCAATAAACGCCTGCATCGAAAAAGATCTCATGGGCTGGGGCTATAGCTCAGAGGCAGAGCACTTGCCTAGCATGTGTGAGGCACTGGGTTCTATCCTTAGCACCACATAAAAAACTAAACAAATAAAGGCATGCTGTCCATCTACAATTATAAAAATATATATATATCAAACAATATAACATTACAACTCAAAAAACTAGAAAAAAGAATTACCTAAGCCCAAAATTAGCAAAAGGAAGGAAGTAGCAAAGATTAGAACAGAAATAAATGAAATAGAGGTCAGAAAAAGACAACACAAGGAAATCAATAATACTAAGAGTTGGTCTGTAGAAAACAGAAGCAAAATTAACAAACCTTTAACTAGAATACCCAAGAAAAGAGCCTCAAAAACAGAAATGAAAAAAAGAAGACATTTTAAAATATAAAGGATCATAGGAGTACTATGAATAATTAAACTTCAACAAATTGGATAACCTAGAACAAAGAAATTCTGGACCCAAATAATCTATCAAATCTAAATCGTGAAGAAATGGAAAAGTATAAATGGACCAATTAATAAGCAAGGAGATTGAATCAATCAATCAATCATCATCATTATCAAAGAATATCCCAGAACCAGACAGCTTTACAACTGAATTCTACCAAACACGTAAAAAACTAGTACCCAATCCTTTTCACTCTTTAAATAAAGAATGATTTTATGAAACCAGCATTACCCTGAAACCAAAGCCAGATACCACTACAAGCAAAGAAAATTACAGGTCAATATCCCTGATGAATAGCCGCAAAAATCCTCAATAAAATACTAGCAAACCAAATTCAATAGCACATTAAAAGAATTATTCACCATGATCAAATGGGATTTATCCTTGAGATTCAATGATGGTTCAACATTTACAAATCAATCAATGTAATACACCACATTAACAAAACGAATGATTAAAAGCCATGCAATCATCTCAATTGATGCAGGAAAAACCATTTGAAATAACTCAACACCCTTTCATTATAAAAACTCTCAACATATTAGGCATGAAAGGAATGTACATCAACACAAGAAGGGCCATATATAACAAACCTGAAGTGCATGTCACTTAATGGAGAAAAGTGAAAGCCTCTCTTCTAAGATCAAGGACAAGACAAGGATACCCGCATTCACCATTCTTCAACATAATATTGAAAGTCCTTGCCAGAGAAATTTAAAAAGATAAAGAAAAGATATCCCAATTGGAAAGGAAGAAGTTAAACTATCCTTTGCAAATGACATAATATTATCCACAGAAATCAGCTAGGGTGTTAGGTCTTTGGTGATGATGACTACTAAAGTCCTCCTGATGTTCCCCTCCCTCATTGAAAAAGTGATGGCTGAGGGGATCCATCCTGCCACAGGGCTGGCTTGTGTGGATTCACTTACAGTGGTGATGGCACCACTGTCTAATGAGTGGCACTCTGGAATAGCCAGGCACAGGCATCCCTGTGTTGTGTTCCATGTGAGAATGTGAGGCAGGATGCTTGTGAAGCAGCTGTGTGAGCAGAGAAGGGGAGCACAGGTGTGTAGAGGAGAAAGAGGCTCCAGTCTTAGGGTGGGACCTAGGTGTCCATGGTGACTGAGCAGGTGACCAGGGGGCTACTCTTACTGCTATAGCCATATTCTTAACGTAATTCCAGGCACAGATTCTGGTGATGTAGCTGGGGAGCCAAAAAATGGGAGCACAAGCATGTGTATTTAGAGTAGCTCCAGGGTTGGGGCAGGGCCTAGCTCCCTGTGGCAGCTGAGCCAGAACCTGGGAATGATCACACACAGCAAAAGCTTGAATACAGAGCCTGAAGTGTGAACTACCTCACCATGGTGATGGATGTGATATTAGCAGTGTGGGCACACTGAGCATAGCACGAGAGCCTGGATCCAAAGTATGTACCATGCACTAGCTACAGTAGTTTGGGGTCAGTGCAGGGCCTGGTTCTCTCTGCTGGCTGAGTTGGTTCCTGGAGAGTGGGCACATGCAGTGAGAGTTTGGCTCCAGAACCAAGAAGGAAACTGGCTTGCTATGAAGATGACCCAAGCATCCGACACACAGGTAGACCCAATGTGACAGAGAGCTCAGGTCTGGAGTGTGGGTACTCTCAGAGTGGCCACAGCTACACCACAAAGATTTATACGAGCTTCATTGTAATAATAAAGGAAAAACCTACAGCAGATACACAAAAGATTATAAGAAAGAAATAAAAGAAAACAGCAAAAGAGGAAAATAGGAACAAATGATCTGCAAAATAGCATATAATAAAATAACAGTATCAAGTTCTTAAATGTAGATAATAACTTTAAATGTAAATAAATTATACTGTCCAATTAAAAGGCATGGTCTCTTAAACAAATGGCAGTAGGGAAAAATGGGACATCCACATCCTGTCTCATGCCATACACAAAAAAATCAAGTCACAATGGATTGAATATTTAAACATATGATTTGAAACCATCAAACTCCTAGCTGAAAACAAGGGAAAGTCTTCTTTGACCTTGGTCTGGAAATACTTTTTTTGATATTACACTAAAAGTACAGGCAGCAAAGGCAAGACAGATAATAATTACATCAAACTAAAAAGCTGCTGCTTTTCAAGATAAAAAGATAACCTCCAAAACGGAAAAACATATTTGCAAACCATAATATTATGAAGGAGTAATGTCCAAAACATATGATGAACTAACATAACTCAATTCCAGAAATACAAAGGACCTGATTTTAAAACAGTGAAAGGATTTAAATAGATATTTCTTAAAAGAATAAATTCAAATGATTAACATATCTATGAAAAAGTGTCCAATGTCTCTGATCATCAAATGCAAATCATAAATATAGTGAGATATCTTCTCACACTTGAAGATGGCTATTATCAACAACAAAAGAAAACAAGTCCTGGCAAGGATGTGGAGGGAAGGGAACACTTGTACACTGTAGGTATAAACATAAATTAGTACAGATATCACAGAACAATGCAGGGCTTCCTCAAAAAATTAAAAATTAGAACTACATAATCCAGCAATCCCACTTCTCAATACATCTTAAAGAATTGGAATTAGGTTCATAAAAGAATCTGTACTTCATGTTCACTGGGGCACTATTCATTATAGCCAAGATATGCAAAAACTTAAATATTCCTCAATGAATAAATGGGTAAGGAAAGTACAGTAGACATCTACGAAGGGAATAGCATTCGGTCTTTACAAACAGGGAAAATCTGCCCTTTGCAATAACATATATGAAACTGGCAGACACAATGCTAAGTGAAATAAGCAAGACAGAAAAAGATACAGCTAATTTATATGTAGAATCTAGAATAGTCAAGCTCATAGAATCAGAGTAGGATGATGATTGCCCAGGGATAAATAGAGAAAAAAATGGGATGATTCTGGTGAAAAACAAACAAATTTTTAGCTATGCAAGGTAAGTTCTAGAGAGCTAAAGTGCAGCATGATGACAATACCATATTGTATACTTGAAATTTTTCAGGAGATTAATCTATACACACACACACACACACACACATACACACACAATGGATAACTATGTAGAAGTGTTATTATCTGTTAATTAATTAGATTGTGGAGTTATTTCACAATGTAAACATTTATCAGAACAAGTTGTATACCTTAACTACATATGTTTTATATGTTGATAACAATTCAATAAGAATATTAGGAATTCAGAAAATAAAAGAATTCTTCTCCAAGATTCCGTAACATAAGAAAAGACTCAGTCACATCTACCCAGGTGCTCAAGCATCAAACCTAGTGTTTATCTTTGATATTTTTCTTTCTCTGACCCCCACCTACAAAATCCATCACCAGGTACTGAGAACATTTCCTAAATAACACTCAACTCCAGGGGCTGGGGTTATGGCTCAGTGGTAGAGCACTCTCCTTGCATGTGCAAGGCCCTGGGTTTGATTCTCAGCACCACATAAAAATAAATAAATAAAATAAAGTTATTGTATCCAACTACTACTACAAAAAATAAATATTTTTAAAAAATAACACTCAACTCCATCCATTTCTATTTCTACTACCATCACCCAAATGCAAGTTACCATTGTTTCTCACCTGAACTACTTGATTTTAATCCATCCACCCACATCCACTTTTTCTCCACCATTCCAGAAGTTCCTCCACATTGCAGCTGGAGAGACTGACCTTGTTGACACATGAATCTAATCACATCTCACACTCAATACTCACGACATTTTAATGGCTTCATATTTCTCAAAGAAAACTCTTAACATACCTTCACTGTCTGTTTTGGAAGAGACCTGCCTCCCTCTCCAGGCTCATTTCCACTCAGTTCCCTGTTGTCAGACCTCAGCCACACTAGCCTTCCTTCAGATCTTCATGCTCCTTTCCACCAGAGGGACTTATTTATGCTTTGGCCCTGGCATCGAATGCTCTTTTCTCCCCTCTCCAATTAGTTAACTACCATTATCCTCGGGAAGGCCCTCCAGATCCTAATACAGGCCCCCATACTGCCTGCTATCTCTCCTTCATAGAACTTGTCATTGCTGCAGTTTTACTTTTGTTATGATTTTGCTATTGTCCATCCCCCTGGCTAGGCTGTAAGTACCATGAGAGCAAAAGGCATGTTTGTGCGTTTGTTTTGTGAACTTAGCAAAATATTGTGGCGTTCAGCCAAGTTAAACTTTATTCACAGTCACAAATCAGGATGAAATTCTTCCCCCCACCACCACCCCACTATATCTCCCCTCCCCTATATCTCATGCTAAGTGAAATAAGCAAGACAGAAAAAGATACAGCTAATTTATATGTAGAATCTAGAATAGTCAAGCTCATAGAATCAGAGTAGGATGGTGATTGCCAAAAAGAATTACCAATTCTTTTTTAAATTGGTTCTTCTTTAGTTACATATAAAAGTAGAATCCATTTTGATAAAATTATATAAGCATGGAATATATCTTATTCTAATTAGGACCCCATTCTTGTGGGTGGGCACGATAATGGGATTCACTTAGGTATCTTCATATGTGTACATAGGAATAGTATGTTTGATTTATTCTACTGTGTTTCCTATTCCTATACCCACTCCCTTCCTTTTGTTCCCCTTTGTCTAATCCACTGAACTTCTCTTCTTTCCCTCCCCACTTTTTCGTGGTTAAGCTTCCACACATCAGAGAGAACATTCAATCTTTGGTTTTTCAGGATTGGCTTTTTTCACAAAGCATTACAGTCTCCAGATCCATCCATTTACTGACAAATGTCATAAAGTCATTTGGCTGAGAAATATTCCATTGTGTATATATACCACAATTTCTTTATATCCATTCATCTGTTGAAGGGCACCTAGGTTGGTTCCATATCTTATTGTGAATTGAGCTGCTATAAAGATTAATGTGGCTGTGTCACTATAGTATGCTGGTTTTAAAACCTTTGGATATATACTGAGAATTGGGATAATTGGGTCAAATGGTGATTCCATTCCTAGTTTTGAGGAATCTCCATACTGCTTCCAGATGGGTTCCACCAGTTTGCAGTCCCATCAACAATGTATGAGTGTTCCCTTTTCCTCACATCTTCGCCAACATTTGCTGTTACTTATATTTTTGATAATTGCCTTTCTGACTAGAATGATATAAAATCCCAATAGTGAACACACCCTGGGAATATACACGTTTGTTTTTTATTCACCCTGTTGTCCTAGCATCTACCTCAATGCCTGGCATATCATAAAGTGTTCCAATACCCAGTTCAATACTACTGGGTGGGTGGGTAGGAAAATGGGTGGGTACCTAGGTGGGTACATGGGTAGGTGGGTACATTTGATGAAGTATAAAGGGAGGAGAAGGACAAAATCTACTAAAACAAAACTGCCACATAAGCATCAAATGCCACTGGAAAAATACATGAGAAACAGGTAACATGTTCACTAAGGAGAGGAGGAGAGAGGAAGGGAGGGGAGACACTGGAGGGGACCCAGATAGCAGAAGAGACTTTTCATTGTGTACTTTTATATACCTTTCAAGTTTTCAATCAAGTGCTTGTATTATCTATTCAAAAATAAATATTTTTAAAACAATCATCTAATTTCACATGTAGAAGATAATTACTTTGGCTTAAAAGTTTTAGCCATGTAAACTGCAAACACCCCTAAAACGTACAGTAAATGTATGTACATCTTTGTTTACTCTACTTCAATTTACTAAACAAAAAAGGAGAAACAAATTTTAAAGTTCAATTGTGTCTACAACTTTTTTTTTTAATGGAGGAGATGTTAATCTGCTTTTGCCTCATCTTACTTCCCATCTCTCTCTCTCTCAAGTGTAATTCTCTTGTTTAAAAATACACCACGTAGGCCCTGCACAAATATCCCTGAAACTTAAGTAAACAAATTCACTGTGTCGAAATCCATTTCAATTCAAGTAGGGGAAAATACATCCATGCTGGACTTTGAGAAACTGTGTGTATCCATTTCCATGCCAAATACCAACAGAGTTGTAAGGGATTTTTGCTCATATTAGGACCTTACAGCAATATGGTATAATTCTACTCTTACCCAGTCATTACCAATCATTTGTACATCCAAGTCAACAAATATCTACTGAGGACTTACTGTTTGCTTGAACTCTTTTTGGTACTGAGGACCAAGGATGCAAACAGATTATTATTACAAAGAAGTTTGTGTATAAAAATTCAGACACCAATGTGACACTGGAAACTTATCAAAGGACACAGGAAGCAGATGCATTCCTGCTGCTCACATTTTTGTTTCCCACTCAACTGGAGCAGCCCACTGCCTTCACAAACCAAGAAATCAGCCACAGCACTCTTCAAAATATGGGGAAACCCAATGCTGCATTCCAACATTACAAGAGCCACTGAAATGGGAGACTAACAGAGTAGTACCTGGAACCTGGAGTTCTCAAACCACAAGTCAGAAAGCTACACTGAGCAGGCTTCTTCAGCTCTGCTGACACATGAATCTACAGTGACCCATTTCCTGTCAGAGCACTACAAGGCAGAGACAGACCCAGGGGAAAATTTGACTTATCACTGAATTCTCACATCACTCATATGCAATCACCTTACTTTCCTATACAGGTAATCCCAAAATGGCTAGCACAAAGTTACTGTATTATTGCTCCTCTACCTATATATTATCAAAGAGGGTGTACAGATGTCCTCAGGGACAGAAATATGAAGGCAACAAATTTTTACCATATATTTACTTCCAAGGCAATTTCTGCCCTCACACCAGCACTAAGTCCCCATTGCTAGGCAGATTTTAGAAAACCCAAGTTAACTGGCTCAGATGCTAGATGTCAGTATATACCTTAATACATGTGCCCTGTAAAACTATACAAAGAATTAACTCAACCTCTGAAAAAAGAAGTAGATACTGAAGGCACATGAGAGAAGAGACTGTCTAGAATGGATGTCCAGGATAAATAGGCGTACACAACACAAGGCAGATGAAGTTCAGGAGAAAGTGTATCAGGCAAGGGGAGCCACAGAGGGGCATGGAATCTAATGTGAATGAATGACATAAGCAAGTTTTTACTCTTTATGTTGTTTTATTTCATATATATTTATATTATTAAATATCATCTTGTGTTTATCAGGAGCTGAGTCAGGGTAGAGAGTGGGCAGGTGAGACAATGCTTTAGAGGAAAAGACACTGGTCAAGAGCAATTGTGTGCATTTCACCCTCTTTTACATTTTCCCAAGCTCCCATCAGTTCTCTACCCAGCAAGGTCAACAAACACTCTTGGTCTATCCAGAGTTTTCCCACGTCCTGGGACCTTAACAAGTATTAAAATTAGGATAACTTTGGGAAAAAAGGGAGGGTTGGTCATCCAGTGACCCAGCCACAGCTCAAGAAAGGATGACCTCCCAATTCTACTGAACCTCAAAACAATGCAAGAGATGGTCAGACTTGTGCTGGCAAGTTCAGTGAATTTCCCCATTATGAGTACCATCAATTTTTCAAGCACTTCAACCATTCTTCTAACAAAACATTTAATTTTTTAAAAAGAAGTAAACTGGGACATGATTCAAATACAGCAAAATGTCTGCCAGAACACAAAGGGAAGCATCAGAATCTTCTAGACTAAGTCTTTCCTGGGTTACCATCACTGATTTCAAATGCTTCCATGGTTTTCCTGATGCCCTCTTGGGAGAGGTATAAATAATTATTTCATTTGCCTATTCAGTGATTGTGATGAACGAACAGATTAACAAGGCATGACTCACATTTTTGGTATCCACAATGTCCTCCACAATTTGCCATTTGGACAAGTGCTTTGACATGTGACCTCATATCTCTTGTCAACTAAGGTCTTTCCTTCCCTGTCAAAATATCTTTCAAGATGATAAGAATATACTTGTTTATTACCATCAATGTTCTAGAAAAAATAAATTATATGATACAGTTCCTATTCTCAAGTTTCTAGTCTCCTTAGGGAGACATAACAAAAATTGTTATTTAATGATCAAGCTATTTAACAGTTAGCTTCAGGTAATCCTGTCCAAACTGGCTTCATTGTGCCACAGAGAATACTTGTGACATTGTTTTCTTTAAATATGTTTCATTTAGAGAGAGAGAGAGAAAAGGAAGGAAGAAGAAGAGGAAGAAGAGGAGGAAGAAGAAGAAGAAGAAGAAGAAGTAGTAGTAGTAGTAGTAGCAGTAGTAATAGTAGTAGTCGTCGTAGTAGTAGTCGTAGTAGTAATAGTGACTAAGACATGAGAAGGTTCATTGTAGCAGCCCATGGCAAAAAAGGAGAAAACTTTAGAGGAAAAATATGTATCCATGTAATGGGAACAGACCTAGTTTCAGAAAGTTCTGCATGGACAGTGAAGCATAGTGACCTCTAAATCTGACATCTAAGCCACTGCAAGTGAACAGGTTAAACATAACAGGAGAAACCATTGTCTTCACTCTGCCAAGATCTAGGTAAATAGGCAGGTCAACAGGTAGGTTCAGGCAGCAGGTACAGGACTTGACACAGATGTTTAGCTAAATGACAGCTCCAGATGTTGAGCAGGGAATGGTAAAAACATAGGTCCCAATTCATGCATTCATTCAAAAATGTTTATGGAGATAATTCTGTACAGGACCATGTACTAGGACCCAAAGTATTACAATGAGCCAAATGGAGACTAAATAATAGACAATTGAATGATGAATAAATAGAAGAAGAAATCAAGGATGAAATTTAAAAAAAATATGAATAAATAGAAGAAGAAATCAAGGATGAAATTTAAAAAAAAATCTTAGAGGTAAATGAGAACATATCAAAATCTCTGGGACACTATGAAGTCAGTACTAAGAGTCAAGTTTATTGCATTGAGTGCATTCATTAAAAGAATAAAAAGTCAACAAATAAATGACCTAACACTACATCTCAAAGCCCTAGGAAAAGAAGAACACATCAATACCAAAAGCAGAAGAAGACAGGAAATAATTAAAATCAGAGCTGAAATTAGTGAAATTGAAACAAAAGAAACAATTGAAAAAATTGACAAAACAAAAAGTTGGTTCTTTAAAAAAATAAATAAAATAGATAAACCCCTGGCCATGCTTATGAAGAGAAAACTCAAATTACTAAAATATAAGATGAAGAAGGAAATATCACAAAGGATACGTCTGAAATATAGAAGATAATTAGAAACTATTTTGAAAATTTATACTCTAATAAAATAGAAAATATCAAAGACATTGATAAATGACCTATCCAAACTGAATCATATGACATATGACATACCCAAACTGAATCAGGAGGACATATACAATTTAAACAGATCAATTTCAAGTAATTAAATAGAAAATGCCATCAAAAGCATACCAACCAAGAAAAGCCCAAGACCAGATGGATTCTCAGCCAAGTTCTACAAGACTTTCAAAGAGAAATTAACACTAATACTCCTCAAAGTATTCTGGGAAATAGAAAAGGAGGGAACCCTTCCAAGCTCATTCAATGAGCCTAATACCACCCTGATACCAAAACCAAACAAAGATACATCAAGGTAAGAGAACTTCAGACCAATATCCCTGATGAACATAGATCCAAAAATTCTTAATAAAATTCTGGCAAATTGCATACAAAAACATATTAAAAAGCCCACCATAATCAAGTGGGATTCATCCCAGGGATGCAGGGTTGGTTCAACATATGGAAATCAATAAATATAATTCATCATATTAATGGACTTAAAAACAAGAATCCTATAATCATCTCAATAGATGCAGGAGAAGCATTAGATAAAATACAGCACACCTTCGTGTTCAAAACGTTAGAAAAACTAGGGAGAGTAGGAACATACCTCAACATTGTAAAAGCTATATATGCTAAACCCAAGGTCAGTGTCATTTTAAATGGAGAAAAATTGAAAGCATTCCTGCTAAAAGCTGGAACAAGACAAGGACGTCCTCTTCCACCACTTCTATTCAACATCACCCTTGAAACTTTAGCCAGAGCAATTAGACAAAAGGAAGAAATTTAAGTGACACAAATAGGTAAAGAAGAACTCAAACTATCACTATTTGCTGATGATATAATTCTATATCTAGAAGATTCAAAAAAATCCACCAGAAAATTTCTAGAATAAATGAATTCAACCAAGCAGCAGGATATAAAACCAACACCCATAAATCAAAAGCATTCCTATACATTAGCAATGAATCCACTGAAAGAGAAATTAAGAAAACTATTCCATTCACAATAGTCTCAAAAAAATAAAATACTTAGAAATCAATCTAACAAAAGAGGTGAAAGACCTCTACAATAAAACTATTGAACACCAAAGAAAGAAATTGAAGAAAATCTCAGAAGATGGAAAGAT
The DNA here is from genome assembly GCF_047511675.1 of Marmota flaviventris. Lineage (NCBI taxonomy): Eukaryota > Metazoa > Chordata > Mammalia > Rodentia > Sciuridae > Marmota > Marmota flaviventris. Next base: position 37,082,516 of record NC_092510.1, on the reverse strand, counting down.
CTCCCATACTTCTGAATAGGCAAAATAATTATTGTCAAAATGACCATACTACCAAAAGTGTTATACAGATTTCATGCAATTCCTATTAAAATCCCAATGACATTCTTCATAGAAATAGAAACGGCAATCATGAAAGTTAATTGAAAAAATAAAAGACAAGAATAGCTAAAGCAATACTTAGCAAGAAAAGTGAAGCAGGAGGCATCACAATACCAGACCTTAAACTATACTACAGAGCTATAGTGATAAAAATGGCATGGTATTGGCACCAAAATAGACCTGTAGACCAATGGTACAGAATAGAGGACACAGAGACAAACACACTATCTCATACTAGACAAGAGTGACAAAAACTTATTAACTGGAGAAAAGACAGCCTATTCAACAAATGTGCTGGCAAAACTGGAAATCCATATGTAGCAAAATGAAATTAAACCTTTATCTCTCACCCTGCACAAAAATCAACTCAAAGTGGATCAAAGACTTAGGCACTAAAACAGAGACCCTGTGCCTAATAGAAGTAAAAATAGGCCCAAATCTTCACCACATTGGCCTAGGATCTGACTTCCTTAAAAAGACTCCTAAAGCGCAAGAAGTAAAATCAAGAATTAATAAATGGGATGGATTCAAATTAAAAAGCTTCTTCTCAGTAAAGGAAATAATTAATAACGTGAAGAGAGAGCCTTCATATTGGGAGAAAAATCTTTGCCACATGCACCTCTAATAAAGCATTAATCTCTAGGATATATAAAGAACTCAAAAAACTTAACACCAAAAAAACAAATAACCCAATCAATAAATGGGCTAAGGAACTAAACAGATAATTCACAGAAGAAATACAATTGATCAACAAATATATGAAAAAGTGTTCAACATCTCTAGCAATTAGAGAAATGCAAATCAAAACTACTTTAAGATTTCATCTCACTCCTGTCAGAACGATAAGAATACAGGCAACAATAAATGTTGATGAGGGTGTGGTGTAAAAAGTATACTCATACATTGCTGGTGGGACTGCAAATTGGTGCAACACTATGGAAAACAGTATGAATATTCCTCAGAAAATTGGGAATAGAACCACCATTTGACCCAGCTTGTTTTATACCCAAAGGACTTAAAATCAGCATACTATAGTAACACATCCACATCAATGTTCATAGTAGCTCAATTCATAATAGCTAGACTATGGGGCCAACCTAGGTGTCCCTCAATAGATGAATCGGTAAAGAAAATGTGGGGAGGAAGAGCATGAGAAGAAGATTAACATTAAACAGGGACGAGAGGTGTGAGGGAAAGGGAAAGAGAAGGGAAATTGCATGTAAATGGAAGGAGACCCTCATCATTATACAAAATTACATATAAGAGGAGGTGAAGGAAAAGGGGGGAAAAAAACAAGGGAGAGAAATGAAGTACAGTAGATGTGGTAGAGAGAGAAGATGGGAGGGGAGGGGAGAGGAAGGGGGATAGTAGAGGATAGGAAAGACAGCAGAATACAACAGACAATAGTATGGCAGTATGTAAAAACGTAGATGTGTAACCGATGTGATTCTGCAATCTATATACGGGGGAAAAATGGGAGTTCATAACCCACTTGAATCAAATGTATGAAATATGATATGTCAAAAGCTATGTAATGTTTTGAACAACTAATAAAAAAAGAAAAGAAAATGTGGTATATATACTCAATGGAATATTACTCAGCTTTAAGAAGAGTAAAATTACGGCATTTGCCAGTAAATGGTTGGAGCTGGAGAATATCATGCTAAGCAAAATAAGCCAATTACACAAACCCAAAGGCCAAATGTTTTCTTTAATATGTAGGTGCTAATTCACCATAAGGCAGGGAGCAGTAGGGAAGAATAGCGTTACCTTAGATTAAGTAGAGGGAAGTGATGGGAGGAGAAGAAAGGGGAGGGGAGGGAATGTGGGATAGGAAAGAAAGTAGAATAAAACAGACTTTATTACTGTATGTATATATGTGACTGCATGACCAATATGATTCTGCAACATGTACACTCAGAAAAATGAGAAATTAAATCCCATCTCTGTATGATATATCAAAGTGCATAAATGCATTCTACTGTCATGTATAACTAATTAAATTAAATTTTTTTAAAAGAAGTAAAAATGAGTGTGGATAAAGTGTTCATTGGATTTGGGAACATGGATATCATTGGGACTTGGGCAGAGTTTCAGATCTTGGCTTAAAAAGATCTGTGGTACTAGTCAGTTTACCCAGAGTTCATCCAACTACCACACCTGGGCTGCAAGCTTGACTCAGTGCCAAGATCTCTATGAAGTCCTAGCAGCTCCTGAACTCCCCAAAACTAATGAAGCTCAGAACTGCTGCAAGAGATTGAGAATGGGGTATATCCTCAGACATGAGAAAAGGAAGACAGAAAGGACGGGGACTATGCATGCGTATGCACATACAAACTGACCTGATGGATCAGTTTCCATCAGAATGGAGTGGAATCACACATGAAACAAAACTTCTTGATCCAGAATGATATCTATGGACTCATTAATTATTTCAATCAATAGTTAAAGCTCTGAATAGGTGATGGAATAGTCAAGAGTCATGTTGCCAGATTTAGCAAATATACAGGATTCCCATTTTTGTTTGAATTTCAGATAAACAAGGAATGGAGCTTTGAGTATTTGGAACATACTGACACTAAAAAAAAAAAAAGTGTGTGTATATCTAAAATTCAAAGTTAATTATATATCCTGTATTTTATTGGACTATCCTAAAGGGATAGAAAACAGGTATGCTCCCTTTCCCCTTGGGCCTAGTAAATTAATAATTAGCTTCAGATGAATTTGAGTTGTTCCAAAGATCCATGGCAGTTAGGGCTTTTTAACAGTGGAGAACAAAATGAATGGAACCTGTACACTAGTTAGCAGGTATGAGTCACCCTGCCAGTCACAACCAGTGCTGTGTCAAGGGAGCTTCGTCATTTCCTCTTTGTATTAATTATGCTTTCTTATTTTCTGTATTCTTGATGTTCTGGCTTTGGAGCCCTTGCTGACTATGGAGGGTTGGCCCCGCCCAGGGTTAGTTCCCAGAGATGGCAGGCAAGTCAAATGGAAATGTGCCTTTCATAAACAAAACATCCAATCCAGAGACCATGCCCCAATCAGGTTCTTCATTGGATTCTTATGGGGCTCTGATAGCTAAACCACTATCCTCCTGCCATCACCACCCAAGACCAAGAATCAGACAGCTAGGGACAACCCCTATGCCCCACAGCCTGCTCAATTAGCCAATCCTAAATCTACTTACCCTGCCTAGCCTTTCCCACAGAAGCCACAATAAAGGCTTTCCTCACATTTCCCCATGGCTCCTTCTGCCTTCTGACCAGCCCCGGTGATTCCCCCTGCAGCCCTGTTGGGCATGCCTGCCTCCTGCCCCCAGGAACTGTAACACATTTTTTTTCCAGTGGTAATCAATCATCTGATCTATCTGTTCCACAATATCTGAGTAATAATAGAACCTGCACATTAAAACATTCTTCCTCGAGGGTTGTTTAGTAACTGTGTTAGCTTTTTGTCAGTGACCAAGGTACCTGACAAGAACAACTTAGAGGAGGAAAAGTTTATTTTTGCTTCACAGTTTCAAAGGTTCCGCCCGTGGTCAACCAATTCCATTGCTCTGGGTCTGAGGTGAGGTAGAGCATCATGGCAGGAGGGTGTACAGGAGGAAAGCTGCTCAGCTCATGGTAGCCAGGAAGCAGAGAAGGTATGAGCCAGAGAGAAAATGTAAATCCCAGAGGCATGCCCCCCAGTGACCTACTTCCTTCAATCACACCATAGGCCCACCCTTATAACCTTATAGCCTTATAACCTTATAACCTTATAGCCTTTTCAAGTTATTAATCTATCAAATGGATTAATCCACTGTCGAAGTTCTCATGATCTAATCATTTCACTTCTGAATCTTCCTGTACTGTCTCACATGAAATTTCAGAAGACACCTCATTATAGAGACCTTCCTGTAATGCCTTAAAGCAATAATAGTTAAGTGTTTTTATTCTTCTGAAAAACAGTGGATAAATTAGAGAATTTAGAACTTCAGTTAAAATTTGAAAAGTGGTTCCTTGGACCCGTAGGACATACAAACCAAGCAAAGAATTCTGACTGGTAAAATGTTCAGATATATGAAGAACCTATACAAACCTGCTCCTAGGTGTGCATTTAGGGTTTTGTGAAGGTTTTAATATGTGACTCTCAAGGATGTCAGTGGTTCTATGATTCCATGGGCAATGTGTATTAGGATAAAATAATAGATTCCTGATCACATTAAAATGCATGGTCGATCCCATTCAGTTTGGAGAAGTTTGCCTCATAAATGCAAGCATTCAGATTTTAAAAAATAATAATAACAAACTCCCAGATCATTACTACACAGCAAAACCCAGCACCTGTGTGAGGTAACATGTAAGACTACTCAAGTATTAATCATGCGACAACACTCTTTCTAGCTTCTTCACACAAATCAGTTCATCCAATCCTCATGAGAGCATTTTAGGTAGGTACTACTATGGTTCAAAAAAAACTGAGGCACAGACCCTCTGTCAAGCTACATCCTCACACAACCAAGTGAGGATCAGAGCCAAGATGTGACCCTAAGCTGGCTCAGTCTGCACATTCAGCCACTGAACCTTCCTGCCTCTCTGCCAGAAATAAAGCAATTGCTGAGCTGACTGCAGACAATCTTCACAGCACCTAAGTTAAAGCTGAATATTTAGCATCAAACTATCAGCTTTCTATTCAAAACAGCTCGCTTGGAGGTTGTGTTTCTCAAAGTATTGTCCCCAGACCAGCAATATCTGTATCTTCCAAGAACATGATAGAAATGCAAATTTTCCACACTGCCAGAGTCTTACTGAATTAGAAACTCTGAGAACAGGGCCCAGCAATCTATGGTTTAACAAGGTGATTCCAATGCATGCCAAAGTCAGAACGGTTGCTTTAAGCATGCTTAGTTCAAATACTAAGGATGTCTACACTTGGGATAACACTGTTCCTGAGAACCTTTATTTTTCACTGACTACTTGCATTCATTCTAAGAGGAAAATATTAGCCTATTCAGGCTGCTATAACAAAATACATAAACTGGGTGGCTTGTAAACGATGGAAACTTGACTTCTCACAGTTCTGTAGGCTGGGAAGCACAAGACCAAAGCTCTGGCAGATTCAGTGTCTGGTGAGGTTCCAACTTACTGGTTCATAAGTGGTTGTCTTTTTGCTCTGTCCTTAAGTGGTAAAACAGATGAATAAGCTCTTTGGATCTTGTGTGTAAGGGCACTGATTCCATTCATGAGGGCTCTATTTGATTCCAACAAAATAATTTGGGGTTGGGAGGGACACAAACATTCAGACCATAGCAAAGGATTTTCCAGGGAAATCCTAGGGACAGTGGAAGGGAGTTGTTATACCATTTTCTAGAACACTACCAACTGAAATCATTATCCATTAGTGCTCAAACACCCTGCAGGGTGCCTAGAGTTCAAATAGATAAATCCCAAAACATGAATGAAACACCAATAGGACAGTGGTTTTCTGGCGTTTTAATTAGGGAAAGCCATCAAATCTTCAAAATTTTAAATTTCTGTACTCTTTATCAGCTAGATTTCTCTTTTTTAAGACTACTCATTACTAAATCTCTGATTTTGAACCAAATATGAATTTTTTTCTCTCAAGACTTTGAGCTCCCTGAGAAGAGTAACTGTAACTTGCTTTTCTTGGTACCTGTATACCAAAAACAGTGCCTGGTTCCTACCTGAGGCTCAGTGAGACACTGAGTTGCACCAGCCACTCACCAGCTCACACAGATGTTCCACAGCCTGTTGTAAATCAAGCCATGAAATCAGAATTACTTCAACCCACATTTTCCTTTGGTTACTTTCTATCCCTGGGGAAGGAAGTTACTGTAGAATTCACAATATAACTTGGGGCGGAGACTATTTCTTCATAGGACACAAGTAAAGTTCTGGCCAAAGATCTTGATTTATGGGGCACTGGGAGAATCTGATCACCACATATTTATAGCAGTAGCTAGAGATAAGTGCATTCAGGGAAGTGCTACTGAAATGTGTTTCCTTCATTTCCTTGACAGCAAAAGGAAGCAATGAATGCTTTAAATCACAGAAAATATTTAGAATATGAAAGACAAATGGAAGTCACATCTTCCTCAACCTACACAATAGCCAATATTTCACAAGGTTCACCAAGAGTTTGTGGGAAACTTTGATCTTCCTTCTTTCACTTCTAGAAGAATCCAGGAAGCCCCTGTTCTTTTAGCAGGTGCTGGTAAGAACTCATCACTGAAGAGGCAAAGTTGATGTCAAATGGATAGTCCCTGCTTAAAAACAGGTTCATTCTTCATACCTCTCTTGCTACTCAAGGTCCTAAAAGGAATTTTAAAAGAACCTAGCTCCACATTTATTCAACACCCCTCCGTTCACCCCACTCCAGTCCTTAAAACCATGAAAGTTAAAATGAAACCATCTCATTCTGAGTTCCACAAAGATTCCAACAATATAGAAGTATATAAGAAAAACTGAGACCCCCATCACTCTTGACGCCTTACTCTTCAATAACCACTGTTAGCTATTTAAGATGTAGCCTTCAAAACTTTTGCTACACACTTGTGTGTGTGTGTATATTTTTGTACAGATAAGTACATTTGTCAAATGTTATCCTATTCATCTATCTCAAGATTTTTTTTCCCTCCCATATAAACTACTTACTACTCATTCAGACTTTATCTGGGCTTTCTTTTGAAAATCCTTGTGGAACATGTTTTAAAATAGCAAAAAGGATAATACATGTATGAACACTCATGAAGATTTCTAATGAAACTGTAGATGGAATAAAAAGGGAACATTTTCCTTCAATCCTCTTCCCTGTACTGCATCTCACTGCCAGAAGTAACTACAGCTAACAATTTGAAGCCTCGCTTTCCTGTCCTTTTTGTACATTCATTGGCATTTTACACATGAATTGGATTGTACTGGAACTTGTCTTCCTACTTAACAGTGCCTTAGAGATTTTTCTACTTTAGCACATCTCTATATGGTAATCCAAAGGACACATGTGCCACAATTCATGTAACCATTTCAGCTGGTTCTAATATTTTACTCATACAAGAAGACTTCTGCAAACTACTTAAAATGAAAGCTCTTCTATATTTGGTCCACACATGTGGGTGTCAGCATATGATGTTTTCTGTAGGATAAATTCCTTGAAATAAATTTTAAATCTTAATAGTTCCCACAAGATGAACTTCAAAGAGGATATGAACCAATTTGCCATTTGATAAACTCTGTATAAGATTTCCTATTTCTTGCCAAACTGTCACCATCCAATAGATGTGTGATGGGTACCTCCTCGTTGCTTCTAAATGACATCTCTCCTGAGTTATTGCTCTTTTTCTTTCTTGTTGGCTTGTCAGCTCATTGTATTACATAAAGAATCCTCTTGGGACTTTTGTTGGAATTTTAAAGCTTACTTTGGACAGAATGAACATCTGTATCTACAGTATTCTCATTGAAATCTATGTCTCTTATTGCTATTCTAAATGTTTTGTCTTCTCACTTTATTAGTTACTGTTAAATATAAGAATGCTATTAACTTATATCTTTTATTTTTATATCTGGCCACCTTCCTAAATGACTTTTTATTGACTAATAATTTCCAATTAATAGTCCAGAGTATTCTTACTATACAGTTAGCTCATATATTAGTAATTATAGTTTCTTTTTCTTATTATTTCTTATATCTATTTTCCTTCATTGCATTGACAACTACCTCCAAAAGAAATGTTGACTACTCACTTTATTCTTGACTTTAATGATAATGCTAATAATATTTCATTGTTAAGTATGTGACCAACAATAGGATTCTTGTGTATGCTCTTTTTCCAACTTAGGAACACTTGCTTCTAAGATTACTACACTTGTTTTGATGTGAATGGATGTTGGATCTTACCAAACATTTATTTTATGTCCATTGAGATGATCTCATGGGGGGAAACACAGTGAATTACACTGAGAGACTTCTTAAAATTGAGGACTCCCATTCCTGGGATATGTTTGCATTGGTTCATGACTCAATGCAGAGGATAGACCTGAAAAGAGAAGAGAAATGAGGGAGAACACTGAGGATGGTGGAATAGAGATGTCACTTCCCTGGCTGCTCCATGGCGTGAAAACAAGCAAACAGGCTGCTTTGCAGCAAGGTGGGTGAATGAACAAAAATTAGGGAAAATTTTACTGCAATTTAATATTGGGCACTCAAAACAGATCAGTGACTCGGAAGATTGAATATAATAAAATAAGGAAGAAATTCTCAGAGCCACAGCCACAGCAGCAGCCAGAGGCACAAGCCAGAACAGTTCCTCCACAAACACAGTAAAGCAATAAGGGAATTAAAGGAACCCGCCTATTTGGGAGGCCTGAGGTAGGCCTGGGTACAAAGAGTTTAGAGATCAAAGACACTGAAACTATAAGATGCACTGAACAATACCGTGTACAGGAAAGAGACTGCATCTCTCCTGGCAGTGTGCAGAGGACAGAGAAGAAATCATTTTGCAGTCACAATGCAGGGGCCAGCAGCTGAGAGAGCTGATTTCTGGAAGACCCAAGTCTGGCTCAAAAAACAAGACAGGCAAACCCACATTACACGACAGAGAGTGTGTCTGCCTAAGTGACCAAGAGAAAATCAAGCATGGAGAAAGGTTTACACAGGGGAATACTGGTTATGGAAACCCACCCAGCTTCTTTCTCCCCCTCCAATCTGGCCTCTTAGAGGACCAGCTGGGAGACAAGCACCTGACCAGGAATTTGAAATGGTGGGGGGCAAGAGAGATTAACTTTGGAAAATGAACCAGAGACCAGGAATCATGGGGTCCACAGGAAACATAGTGGACTATAGACTGACAATTGCTGGGCCTTTGAGGTGCATTGATTTTAAATCTCCAGACCAATTGGCATTCAGTGAAGAGGCCAAGCCCACCGAAGCCTAATCCCCACCCCCACGAGTTCCATCTACAAGATTACCTATCTCACTCTAGCAACCCCATCCTGAGGGTTGAGCAAGCATCACTCTCAAGACCTAACACTTGGGAGAAGGGAAGATGAAAATATTTTGAGCTCCAATGGAAACAATTCTTCAACTTTTCATCGAGATTTTTTTTCCTCTCACATTTCTACCGTTTTTTTAAACCAATTATTTTTCATGGATCAGTTTATTGAGGACTAGGATATCTGATCAGTATTTTCCAGTTTTGTTTTGTATTCTTTTATTTTTACTTTTTTATATTTTTAAGTTTTTAAATTTTTACTTTATATACATATTTTCTCTCACTTATCTGTTTCCCTTGATTCTCTTTCTCTTTCTTTCTAACAGCCAACCTTTATTGTTTCCTCTTTCACTCTTCCTTTAATTTTTTACTCTTATCTTCTCTCCCTCTTCCTCATAATCATTACCTACTACATCACTTCTGTTCTCTCCTTATCCACCATTTGAAATTGTAAATCCTTTTGCAAACTTAGTTTTTATTGTAGGAAATAACTGAACATATCATTTCTATTTGTTGCAGCAAAACTACAGATGTCTTAGTAAGAGCTATTTGGTTTAAGGCTGTATATTTTGCACTGGGGGCTGTCGTTATTTGTTTCCCCCTAATGGGAAGGTATTGAAAACCTTCAGGGACACAATAAGTCTACAGGGTAGAAAATCTATTGCCTCAGATCCATACTGCTAGCTAAGTAGACACACAAACAACATGAAAAAAACAAGAGAACAAATCACCCCAAACAAACCAAAATGCTCCAATATAGAATACATTGGCACCACAGTGGAAGAAACATCAGAGAAAAAGTTTAGAATGTACACTCCTGATCCATGAGGTAAAGGACAATGTAAGGAGTGAAATCAATGAAATCAGAGAGAAAATACAGGAGATAAAAGATCTCTTCAATAAAGAGATTCTGAAAAAAAAAAGCATAATTTTTTTATTAATTTATTTATTTTAATTAGGTAAATATATATGACACCAGAATGCACTTTGATTTATTGTACACAATTGCAGCACAATTTTTCATTTCTCTTTGTACACGATATAATGTCACACAATATGTGCAATCATACATGTACCTAGGATAATGATGTTCATCTCATTCCACCATCTTTCCTGCCCCCATGCACCTCCCCACCCCTCCTTCCACTTTGCCCAAAGTTCCTCCATTTTTCCCACGCCCCCCCCCCCCAATTATGGATCAGCATCTACTTATCAGAGAGAACATTCAGCCTTTGATTTTTGGGGATTGACTTACTTCACTTAACATGATATTCTCCAGATCCATCCATTTCCCTGCAAATGCCATGATTTTATTTAAAACAACAATAGTTGATGGTGAGGATGTGGGGAAAAAGGCACACTCACATATGGCTGGTGGGATGGCAAACTGGTGCAACCACTCTGGAAAGCAGTAGGGAGATTCCTTAGAAAACTTGGAATGGAACCACCATTTAACCCAGCTATCCTACTCCTCGGTCTATACCCAAAGGAGATAGAAGTACTATAAAATCAAAGTACTATAGTAACGCAGCTCAATTCACAATAAGTAAACTGTGGACACAACCTACATGCCCTTCAATAGATAAATGCATAAAGAAACTGTGATATGTATACACAATGAAATATTACTAAGAAGAAATTCTTGAAAAGAACAAATAAATGAACGCAATTAAAAATTCAATGGAAAGCATCACCAACAGACTAGACCACTTGGAAGACAGAGTTTCAGGCAATGAGGCAGAATACATAATCTTGAACATAAAGTTGACCGTGGAGAAAAGATGTTAAAAGACTATGAAGATTTATCAGGATAGACAAAGGCATGGAGATACAAACCAAAGGAATGCACAAGTTTTCAATGAAATAATATCAAAAACTTTCCCAAACCTAAAGAAGGAAATGGAAATTCAAATACAGAAGGCATACAGGACCCAAAACATACAAAATTATAACAGACCCACACTAAGTCACAATATTATGAAAATGCCTAATATACAGAATAAGGATAGAATTTCAAAGGCTACCAGAGATTTGGAAGAAAACCAATCTGGATCTCAGCCAATTTTTAAACCCAGCTCAAAACTAGGAGGTCCTGGAACAACATATACCAGCACTGAATGAAAATGGATGCCAACCGAGCATACTACACCCAACAAAATTAAGATTCAGATTTGACATAAAAAACCTTCCATGATAAACAAAAGTTATAAGAATTCACAACTAGAAAGCCTGCACTACAGAACATTATCAGCAAAATATTTCATGAAGAAGTGAAAACCACCAAAGAGAGGAAATGCATTAAAAGGAATAGTCAATCAAAGGATAAAGAAAATCAAATTAAAAACCAGAAATAAACCAAACTGACTAGGGATACAAATCATATCTCAATAATAACTTTGAACATAAATGGCCTAAACTCATCAATCAAAAGACAGAGACTCGAGGAAGTGAGTTAAAAAACAAAACCCAACTATATGATGTCTCCAAGAGACAGACTCACCTCATAGGCAAAGAAATCCCATCTAAAAGTAAAAGGATGGGAAAAACATATCATTCACATGGATCACAAGAACAAACAGGGGTTTCTATCCTCATATCAGATAAAGTGAACTTCAAGCCAAAGTTAATCAGAAGGGACAAAGGAGGACATTTCATACTGCTTAAGGGATTTATACATCAACAAGACATAACAATCATAAATATGTATGCCCCGAACAATAGAGCATCTATGTGCATCAAACAAACCATCTCAATTTCAAGAATCAAATAGACCACAACACAATAATACTGGGTGACTTTAACACACACCTCTCACCACTGGATAGATGTTCCAAACCAAAACTAAACAAAGAAACTGCAGAACTAAATAATATGATCAATAATTTAGACTTAACAGATCTATACAGAGTATTTCATCTATCAATGATTGGATACACTTTCTTCTCAGCAACCTATGGATCCTTCTCTAAAATAGTCCAAATCTTAGGCCACAAAGAAACTCTTAGCAAATATCAAAAAAATAGTGATAATACCTTGTATTCTATCAGTTCAGAATGAAATAAAATTAGAAATCAATGATAGAATAGCTTCTATATCTTATTCTAACACATGGAGACTAAACAATACTCTATTGAATGACCAATGGATAGCAGAATAAATCAGGGATTAGATTTAAAAAATACTTAGAGGTAAATGAGAATAGTGACACAACATATCAAAATCTCTGGGACACTATGAAGGCAGTTGTAAGAGGAAAGTTCATTGCATTGAGCTCATTCATTAAAAGAATAGAAAATCAATGAATAAAAGACCTAACATTACATCTTTAGCCATAGAAAAAGAAAATATCAACAGCAAAAGCAGTAGAAGACAGGAAATAACTAAAATCAGAGATGAAATAGAAATAAAAGAAACAACACAAAAAATTGAAATACTATTGAAAATTTTTACTCTTAATAAAATAGGAAAAATAATTGAAAATAATAAAAAATTAAAATAAATTAATTAAAATTAAATTAATTAAAATTTAAATTTAAATTTAAATTTAAAAAAATAATTGAAAATAATTAAAAATATTGAAAAATTTATCAGCAACTATTAAAATTTTTACTCTTAATAAAATAGGAAATCTTAAAGACATCAACAAATTTCTAGAGACATATGACCTACCCAACTGAATCAGGACATATACAATTTAAACAGATCAGTCAGTTTCAAGCAATGAAATTGAAAATGCCATCAAAAGCCTACCAACTAAGAAAAGCCCAGGACCAGACAGATTCTCTGCCGAGTTCTACTGGACCTTCAAAGAATTAACACCAATCCTCTTCACATTATTCCTGAAATGGAAAAAGAGGGAACCCTTTCAAACTCATTCTATGAAGCTACTATCACCCTGATACCAAAACCAGACAAGACACATCAAGAAGAGAAAACTTCAGACCAATATCCCTAATGAACACAGGTGCATTAATCCTTAAAAAAATTCTGGCAAATCACATAAAAAAAATATGAAAAAGATAGTGCACCATGATCAAGTGGGATTCATCCCAGGAATGCAGGGTTGGTTCAATATATGGAAATCAACAAATGTAATTCATCACATCAATAAACCTAAAGATAAGAATCATATGATCATCTCAATAGATGCAGAAAAAAATCTGAAAAAAAATAACACCTCTTCATGTTCAAAACACTAGAAAAACTAGGGATAGTAGTAGCTTTTACATTGTTAAACCCAAGGTCAGCATCATTCTAAATGGAGAAAAATTGAAAGCATTCCCTCTAAAAACTGGAACAAGACAAGGATGCCTTCTTCTACCACTTCTATTCAATATCATCCTTGAAACTCTAGCCAGAACAATTAGATAGAATAAATAATTAAAAGGATACAAATAGGAAAAGAACTCAAACTATCCCTATTTGCTGATGACATGATTCTATATTTGAAAGACCCAAAAAACTCTACCAGAAAACTTTTAGAGCTCATAAATGAATTCAGCAGGATATAAAGTGATAGTTTACTATAAAGCCATAGTAACACAAATGGCATTGTATTGTTAAAAAAAAAACAGACACATAGACCAATGGTACAGAATAGAAGACACAGAGACAAACCCAAATAAATACTGGACAAAGGTGCCAAAAATTTACATTGAAGAAAAGATAGCCTCTTCAACAAATAGTGCTGGGGAAACTGGAAATCTATATGTAGCAAAATGAAATTAAACCTCTATCTCTCATCCTGCATAAAAATCAACTCAAAGTGGATCAAGGACTTAGGCACTAGAACAGAGACCCTGCACCTAAAAGAAGAAAAAGTAAGCCCAAATCTACATCACATCAGCTTAGGAATTGACTTCCTTAACAAGACTCCTAAAGCACAAGAAGTAAAATCAAGACTCAATAAATGAGACAGAATCAAAGTAAAAAGCTTCTTCACAGCAAAGGAAACAATCAAGAATATGAAGAGACCTTACATAATGGGAGAAAATCTTTGCCACCTGCACCTCAGATAAAGCATTAATCTCGGAGAAGGAAGATGGCGGCGAGGGGAGTGCATTGTCCCCGTGTGCTGCTTCACTGTGTGGGAGTATGACAAGTCAGGACGGCTAAAGGATATTTTGTTAGGAATTTCCAGCAATAGTGGGGTGCTCCGGAACCTGGAGGAAGGATTTCCATCGCACGAGGATCGGCTACAGGGACTCAAACGCGAGAGGTTGGTCGCACGGAGGGTAACACTGCTTATTCAGCAAATCGCCCCGCGGCTAAAGTCTGGGATAGAGACGCAGGGTTACAGCGCTGCAGTTTCTGCCAGCCGCGCAAGCACCGTACTCAGGGCTGAATTCTGGGTTCGAGACGGGGGAAGGAAGCGGTCCATCTCGGTTCTCCACACCGGTCAGACCACAGAGGAGGCCAGCAGCCACCATGTTGGTAAACTGACGTCACCACCCCTGTTTTTGACTGACCGCAGCTCATTCAGCCATAGAACAGGTAATTTCAGGCTGCAATTCGCCTGCGGCTTGCAGACAGATTGCTAGGGCTCAGCGCCTGGGTGCTTCTTAGAACCTGATCTTATCAGAGTGAATACCGAGCGCGGAGCGGCCGAGTTCCGGCTCCCGGAACTGAGCCCGCGGGGACTGCTTCTTGGAGCTTACATTTATAGGAGCTTACACCGAGCACGGAGTGGCCGAGTTCCGGCTCCCGGAACTTCCCTGGCCCGGGGCTAGGAGCCCGCGGAAACGGCTTCTCGGTCCGGGTCCTGCTGAGGGCCGGTCAGGACTCACCCGGTGCTTTGGTTGCCCGGCAAGGGGAACGAAATGCTGCCATTCGCATAGGATACCAACATGGCAGAGATCTGACGTCTGCAGAAAGCGGCGGAGGAGGGAACTTCATCAATACCAGTGGTGACATAAGCAGTTGGTCTCCTGGTAGGGGGGGTGAGGCACAGTCACCCGAGTCTCCTCAATTTGTCGTCGAGCCAGAGGGAAGGAGCCGGGCCGCCGCCAGCGCCCGGAGCAGGCCCAGCGGCTCGCCAGCGTGGTGACCGCGTGACCCCAATTGGAGAGGGGGCGGAGCGGAGCCGCCACCCGCAACCGCAAGGTGGGCAGACCCGCGACCCAGTGGTACATGGGCGTGGTAGGAGGGGCAGGGCAGAGCCGCGGTTCGCGCTTGCAAGGTAAACAGACCTGTGTCAGCCTGGTGGGTCAGGCCCAGTGGCCTGCCAGTGTGGTACACACGTCACCCCAACTGGAGTAGGGGCAGAGCAGATCCTTCTCCCACGCCCGGATCAGGCCCTGCCGGTGTGGTGGTCACGTGACCCCAATTGGAGTGGGGGCGGAGCGGAACTGCCACCCGTGCCCGCAGGGTGAGCAGACCAGTGATCAACCTGCAGATCAGGCCCAGGGGTCCGCAGGCGTGGTAGGAGGGGCAGGGCAGATCTGCCGCCCGCACCTCCAAGGTAGGCAGACCTACAACAGACCGGCGGATCAGGCCCAGGAGCCTGCCGGCGTGGTACAAACACCACCCTAATTGGAGTAGTGGCAGAGCAGAGTCGCCGCCCGTGCCAGGAACAGGCCCAGCGTCCTGCAGGCGGGGTAGCCATGACACCCTAATTGGAGTAGGGGCAGAGCAGAGCCTCCACCCGTGCCCGAAAGGTGGGCAGATCTGCGACCGACCAGCGGGACAGGCCCAGTGGCCTGCCGGTACGACAGACACGTCACCCCATTTGCAGTAGGGGCAGAGTAGAGCCGCCGCCCGCGCCTGCAGGGTAGGCAAACCTGCAACCGACCGGCGGATCAGGCCCGGTGGCCTGCCGGCGTGGTACACTCGTCACCCCAATTGGAGTAGGGGCAGAACAGAGCCGCCGCCGGCTCCCAGAACAGGCCCAGTGACCTGCCGGCGTGGTAGCCACGAAACCCCAATTGGAATAAGGAGAGAGCAGAGCCGCCGCCCGCACCTGCAGGAAAGATACGCAAGCAGTATGAAAAGACAAGGAAAGAAAGGACCACAAGCAATGCAGGTCAACGCAACTTTAGAAGAGGTAACAGCTGCAGCAGATGGAATGTCAGATAAAGAATTCAGGATATACATGCTTCAGATGATCTGGAGTATCAAGGAAGACATTAAACAGCAAAATCAGACAATGAAAGATCACTTCGACAACGAATTACGCAAACAAATCCAGGAAGCAAAGGATCAACTATACAGGGAGATAGAGGTTATAAAAAACAAACAAACAGAAATCCTAGAAATGCAGGAAGCAATAAGCCAACTTAAAAACTCAATGGAGAATACTACCAGCAGAGTAGAACACTTAGAAGATAGAACATCAGACAATGAAGACAAAGTATTTCAACTGGAAAAGAACATAGACAGCTCAGCAAGACTGTTAAGAAACCATGAGCAGAACATCCAAGAAATATGGGATAACATTAAGAGACCAAACTTAAGAGTCATTGGGATACAGGAAGGTACAGAGCTCCAAACCAAAGGAATGAGAAGCCTATTCAATGAAATAATACAAGAAAACTTCCCAGACTTGAAGAATGAGACAGAACCCCAAATCCTAGAAGCCTACAGGACGCCGAATGTGCAAAATCATAAGAGATCCACACCTAGACACATCATAATGAAGATGCCCAACATACAGAATAAGGAGAGAATTTTAAAAGCTACAAGAGAAAGGAAGCAGATTACATTTAGGGGTAAGCCAATCAGGATAACAGCTGATCTGTCAACACAGACTCTGAAAGCTAGAAGATCCTGGAATAACATATTTCAAACACTGAAAGAAAATGGGTTCCAACCAAGAATTGTGTATCCAGCAAAATTAAGCTTCAGGATGGAAGATGAAATTAAAACCTTCCATGATAAACAAAAGTTTAAAGAATTCGCAGCTAGAAAACCATCTCTTCAAAACATCCTCTCCAAAGCATTACAGGAAGAGGAAATGGAAAATAACAATGAAAACCAACAGTGGGAGGTAGGACAGTAAAGGGGGGGGGGAATAATCAAAGAGGAAAACAAACCATGTTTAGTAACAGAAATAAACAAATATGGCTGGAAGAACAACCCATATCTCAATAATAACCCTAAATGTTAATGGCTTAAACTCACCAATTAAGAGACACAGGCTAGTAGAATGGATCACAAAACAAGACCCAACAATATGCTGCCTACAGGAGACGCATTTGATAGGAAAAGACATACATAGGCTGAAGGTGAAAGGTTGGGAAAAATCATATCACTCATATGGACTTCGGAAACAAGCAGGAGTGTCCATACTCATATCAAATAAAATAGATTTCAAGCCAAAGTTAATCAAAAGAGATAAAGAGGGACACTACATACTGCTTAAGGGAACCATACACCAACAAGACATAACAATCATAAATATTTATGCCCCAAACAATGGTGCAGCTATGTTCGTCAAACAAACTCTTCTCAAGTTCAAGAGTCTAATAGATCACCATACCATAATCATGGGAGACTTCAACACACCTCTCTCGCCACTGGACAGATCTTCCAAACAAAAGTTGAATAAGGAAACTATAGAACTCAATAACACTATTAATAACCTAGACCTAATTGACATATATAGAATATACCACCCAACATCAAGCAGTTACACTTTTTTCTCAGCAGCACATGGATCCTTCTCAAAAATAGATCATATATTATGTCACAGGGCAACTCTTAGACAATATAAAGGAGTAGAGATAATACCATGCATCTTATCTGATCATAATGGAATGAAACTGAAAATCAACGATAAAAGAAGGAAGGAAAAAGCATACATCACTTGGAGAATGAACAATAGGTTACTGAATGATCAATGGGTTATAGAAGACATCAAGAAGGAAATTAAAAAATTCTTAGAGATAAATGAAAACACAGACACAACATATCGGAATCTATGGGACACATTGAAAGCAGTTCTAAGAGGAAAATTCATTGCTTGGAGTTCATTCCTTAAAAAAAGAAAAAACCAGCAAATAAATGATCTCATACTTCATCTCAAAATCCTTGAAAAAGAAGAGCAAAACAACAGCAAAAGAAGTAGAAGGCAAGAAATAATTAAAATCAGAGCTGAAATTAATGAAATCGAAACAAAAGAAACAATTGAAAAAATTGACAAAACTAAAAGTTGGTTCTTTGAAAAAATAAACAAAATCGACAGACCCTTAGCGATGCTAGCGAAGAGAAGAAGAGAGAGAACTCAAATTACTAGCATACGGGATGAAAAAGGCAATATCACAACAGACACTTCAGAAATACAGAAGATAATAAAAAACTATTTTGAATCCTTATACTCCAACAAATTAGAAGATAGTGAAGGCATTGATAAATTTCTTAAGTCATATGATCTGCCCAGATTGAGTCAGGAGGATATAGAAAACCTAAACAGACCAATATCAATTGAGGAAATAGAAGAAACCATAAAAAGACTTCCAACTAAGAAAAGCCCAGGTCCAGATGGGTATACAGCAGAATTTTACAAAACCTTTAAAGAAGAACTAATACCAATACTTTTCAAGCTACTTCAGGAAATAGAAAAGGAGGGAGAACTTCCAAATTCATTCTATGAGGCCAACATCACCCTGATACCTAAACCAGACAAAGACACTTCAAAGAAAGAAAACTACAGACCAATATCTCTAATGAACCTAGATGCAAAAATCCTCAATAAAATTCTGGCGAATCGGATACAAAAACATATCAAAAAAATTGTACACCATGATCAAGTAGGATTCATCCCTGGGATGCAAGGCTGGTTCAATATACGGAAATCAATAAATGTTATTCACCACATCAATAGACTTAAAAATAAGAACCATATGATCATCTTGATAGATGCGGAAAAAGCATTTGACAAAGTACAGCATCCCTTTATGTTCAAAACTCTAGAAAAACTAGGGATAACAGGAACATACCTCAATATTGTAAAAGCAATCTATGCTAAGCCTCAGGCTAGCATCATTCTGAATGGAGAAAAACTGAAGGCATTCCCTCTAAAATCTGGAACTAGACAGGGATGCCCTCTCTCTCCACTTCTGTTCAACATAGTTCTCGAAACACTGGCCAGAGCAATTAGACAGACGAAAGAAATTAAAGGCATAAAAATAGGAAAAGAAGAACTTAAATTATCACTATTTGCAGATGATATGATTCTATACCTAGCAGACCCAAAAGGCTCTACAAAGAAACTATTAGAGCTAATAAATGAATTCAGCAAAGTGGCAGGATATAAAATCAACACGCATAAATCAAAGGCATTCCTGTATATCAGCGACAAATCCTCTGAAATGGAAATGAGGACAACCACTCCATTCAAAATATCTTCAAAAAAAATAAAATACTTGGGAATCAACCTAACAAAAGAGGTGAAAGACTTATACAATGAAAACTACAGAACCCTAAAGAGAGAAATAGAAGAAGATCTTAGAAGATGGAAAAATATACCCTGTTCATGGATAGGCAGAACTAACATCATCAAAATGGCGATATTACCAAAAGTTCTCTATAGGTTTAATGCAATGCCAATCAAAATCCCAATGGCATTTCTTGTAGAAATAGAGAAAGCAATCATGAAATTCATATGGAAAAATAAAAGACCCAGAATAGCAAAAACAATGCTAAGCAGGAAGTGTGAATCAGGCGGTATAGCGATACCAGACTTCAAACTATACTACAGAGCAATAGTAACAAAAACAGCATGGTACTGGTACCAAAACAGGCGGGTGGACCAATGGTACAGAATAGAGGACACAGAAACCAATCCACAAAACTACAACTATCTTATATTTGATAAAGGGGCTAAAAGCATGCAATGGAGGAAGGATAGCATCTTCAACAAATGGTGCTGGGAAAACTGGAAATCCATATGCAACAAAATGAAACTGAATCCCTTTCTCTCGCCATGCACAAAAGTGAATTCAAAATGGATCAAGGAGCTTGATATCAAATCAGAGACACGGCGTCTGATAGAAGAAAAAGTTGGCTACGATCTACATACTGTGGGGTCGGGCTCCAAATTCCTCAATAGGACACCCATAGCACAAAAGTTAATAACTAGAATCAACAAATGGGACTTACTCAAACTAAAAAGTTTCTTCTCAGCAAAAGAAACAATAAGAGAGGTAAATAGGGAGCCTACACCCTGGGAACAAATCTTTACTCCTCACACTTCAGATACAGCCCTAATATCCAGAGTATACAAAGAACTCAAAAAATTAGACAATAAGAAAACAAACAACCCAATCAACAAATGGGCCAAGGACCTGAACAGACACTTCTCAGAGGAGGACATACAGTCAATCAACAAGTACATGAAAAAATGCTCAACATCTCTAGCTGTCAGAGAAATGCAAATCAAAACCACCCTAAGATACCATCTCACTCCAGTAAGATTGGCAGCCATTAGGAAGTCAAACAACAACAAGTGCTGGCGAGGATGTGGGGAAAAGGGTACACTTGTACATTGCTGGTGGGACTGCAGATTGGTGCAGCCAATTTGGAAAGCAGTATGGAGATTTCTTGGAAAGCTGGGAATGGAGCCACCATTTGACCCAGCTATTCCCCTTCTTGGTCTATTCCCTAAAGACCTAAAAAGAGCATGCTACAGGGACACTGCTACATCGATGTTCATAGCAGCACAGTTCACAATAGCAAGACTGTGGAACCAACCTAGATGCCCTTCAATAGACGAATGGATAAAAAAAATGTGGCATTTATACACAATGGAGTATTACTCTGCATTAAAAAATGACAAAATCATAGAATTTACAGGGAAATGGATGGCATTAGAGCAGATTATTCTAAGTGAAGCTAGCCAATCCCTAAAAAACAAATGCCAAATGTCTTCTTTGATATAAGGAGAGTAACTAAGAACAGTGTAGGGACGAAGAACAGGAGAAGAAGATTAACATTTAATAGGGATGAGAGGTGGGAGGGAAAGGGAGAGAGAAGGGAAATTGCATGGTAATGGAAGGAGACCCTCAGGGTTATACAGTGGAGGAGGTAGAGAGAGAGGAGGGGAGGGGAGGGGAGAGGTGGGGAGGGGGGAGGGTGGAGGATGGGAAAGGCAGCGGAGCACAACAGACACTAGTATGGCAATTTGTAAATCAATGGATGTGTAACTGATGTGATTCTGCAATCTGTGTATGGGGTGAAGGTGGAAGTTCATAACCCACTTGAATCAAAGTATGGAATATGATATGTCAAGAAATTTGTAATGTTTTGAACAACCCACAATAAAAATTAAAAAAAAAAAAAAAAAAAAAGCATTAATCTCCAAGATATATAAAGAACTCAAAAAACATAACACAAAAAAAATCCAATTAATAAATGGGCAAAGGAATTGAACAGGCACTTCACAGAAGAAGAAATATGACCAATCAATAAATATATGAAAAAACTGTTCAATATTTCCAGCAGCTAAAGAAATGCAAATTAAAACTACACTGAGATTCCATCTTGCTCCAGTCAGAATGGCAATTATCAAGAATACAACAAACAATAAATATTGGTGAGTGGTGAGAATGTGGTGGGAAAGGTATACTCACATGTTGCTGGTAGGACTGCAAACCAGCCACTATGGAAAGTTGCCAATATGGAAACTTGGAATGGAACCACCATTTGATCCAGTAATCTCAGCATATACCCAAAGAGCTTAATAGGCATACTACAGTGACAAAGCCACATCAATGTTTATAGCAGCTTAATTTACAATAACCAAGCTATGAAACCAGCCTAGGTGCCCTTCAACAGATGAAAGAATAAAGAAACTATGGTACATATACAAATAGAATATTACTCAGCCTTAAAGAGAAATGAAATTATGGCATTTACAGGTAAATGGATGGAACTGGAGACTATCATGTTAAGTGAAATAAGCCAATCCCAAAAAAACAACGGCTAAATGTTCTCTCTGATATGTGGATGTCAATTCACAATGGGGCAGGGCAGGTGGATAGCAGAGAATAGAAGTACTTTGGATTAGACAAAGGGGAATGAAGGGAATGGAAGAAGAATAGGAAAGACAGTAGAATGAATTGAACATTACTTTCCTATGTGCATATACAAATACATGACCATTATAACTCCACATCATGTATACCCACAAGAATGGGAAGCTATACTTTATATATGTATAATATGTCAAAATACATTCTACTCTAATGTATAACTAATAAGAACAATTTTTTTAAAAAAGAGATGAGACCTGGAAAAACTTCTTCTCCCAACACATGGGAAAATGCATTCCTCAGGACACAATAAAAGAGCAGTCTTCAATGAGTTTTCATGAGCCAAGTTGACTCTCTCAGTTTCTGGAATAACACCAAGCATAACATGTCACAGGTCCAGTTCACTGTTAAATATCATTATATAAGAGGAAAGGGGAAAGTAATGAAGCCCATGGAAAATCTAAACCAACAGAAATCACACCCAAAGAAAGATACCACTGGACTCAGAACAATCCTTGCACAGTGGCCTTCAGTGCTGTGACCAGTGCCTGTGAACTCCTGCACCCAGAAACATGCTGTCCCTTTCTATTCCCAATCAGATCTCTTTTCAGCATCATGATCCCAGTGGATCTAGATAAAATTTAAACTCTAAGAAATAAAAATATAAGTGATAATAGATGCTTTTAATTTCAAATTGTGATGGGGTCAGAGAAATGCCAGCAGAAAGACAATCCTAGCATACTTCTTCATTATTAAAGCCAAGGAGATGAAACAATTACAGGATAGACAATCTTGGAATAGTTTTCACTAAAATTGACATATTTGACAAGTGAGAATACAGGATGCTTAACAAAATGTGAATTGTCTTTGCAATATCTGGCATATACTTACACATAACTCATCTGAAATTCAAATTTAACTGAGTGTCCTATATACCCTAACGTGAGCTTCATATTAACTTGCCTTAATTTCTACCTTGGTCCTACCTCTTCTTAGTATTCATGTGACCCTAACAAATTAAGGACAACTCTAAGCCCAGTTTCCTTAATGGTAAAATGATTTCTTTTGAGGAGTAAATGACTTAAACCATATAAAATGCTTAGCAAACAGGAAACAATTATGGTAGACAAACCTTAAGATTTAAGTAATGGTTACCCTAAGGGTTCAGAGAATAGACAAGAGTGCTGGACTGAGAGTTAAGGAGACATGTGTTTTCATTCATGACTAGTTTTGAACTAGCTGTGTGCCCATAAGCCAGTCCCTTATCCTCCCTGTCTCAATTTTCTTATCTATAAAATAAAGAGGTTGAATTAAATGGTCTCTTTCCACTCTTAAGAGTCTCTGATTCCAGGACCCCCTATTGCTTGAACTTTGGAGAAATATATTAAAGTATTGTCAATTCCCCCTCAGTAAATTCTTTCCATGGAGCAATGTATGATTAATATCTTCTGAATACTATTGAGAGTAAAAGTATGCTGAGTTGAGATTTTAGTAGCATTTACTTTGAGGAATACAGGTGCAATTGGTCATAGTTGCTCTCAGACAACAGTCCATGTGGTTTCATGGTTTCACCTCAAGTTATAAATCAACTCCTGGAGCCTGGAACCCAGTCCAACAACCTGTATGTGAGTTACAGCATCTTTAGCTTTAGCACAATAAGCAATATAGGATCCTTATTGTCACAGCACAGTGGTTTATGCCAGGCAGAGGAATAAGTCATATACATGCAATGTGCCTTTCAAATTAAACAAGTACCTTCCTCAAATTTCATTTTAATTTAACTGAGGATTCATTTTTGGTTATATTTTCCCTCTATAAATCAGTTAAAAGCTTTGAATTTTTACAGTGATCATCCAGGAGGCCAAGAAGAAATGATCTACCTCTATATAATTGGAGTCATTTAGACCCATGTTCATCTGATTTTCAGAACTATGAAACCATTTCTCATGAATTATGTGTATATACTAAGCCAAACACACACATACACATATACAAAGTCTCAATCTCAATTCATGTTATTGAAAAGTCATTTTTGGTCATGTCATGTTAGCACAGGAAAGAAACCAACCACTGACTCTGACTCCCTTGTCGGATGAGGAAACTCAGGCCCCAAAGAATTAGATGATTCTCCAAGATAAAGAAATACAAGAAGGTTGTTTAAATAAAGAGAACTCTGGTGTTCTCTTTATCCTGATGTACTCTAATCAATAGCATCAAGTGAAGTGAATGCATAATAAAACCACTCAGAACCCCTTTGGAGGGTGTCATCAGGAGTTTCTGTTTACATACCCTGGAATCCATTACACCTCTGAGTAGCTACCTTACACTGGGAACTACACCAGGAACTTGGATGTTAACAGTGAATAAGATAAGCTCTCACCTTTGAGAAGAAATTTTTTCTTCCTATTAACTGAAGAACTGACAAGCCAAGCCACCTCTCCACTCCTCATCCATATCACCCTAATGTGGATCCAAAGGGTATTATGTTATCAGTTACCAGAGTTCACCTGAAATGATTAGAAATAGCTTTTCAAAGACATTATTTGACATCCTAATCCTGAAATCCCAGTTTCTCCTGACACTTAAATAATCTATGTTACAAGAATGTTTCCAGGTAGCTTGGCACCGCGGAAGGAAACGCAGGCTCTACTCCCAGACCTGCCACTAACACACTGGATCAACCAGATAAGTGACTACATTTTGGTTCCCAGTTTCCCCATCTGTACATAAGGAGCTTGATTCCCAGGACCCAAAGTCTCCCTGAGTTATAACATTCCAAGATTCTATGTAGAGTGCAGTATACACAATGAGCCCAAGGCACCAGATAATGAAAGGGGGACAGGGGAGTGTTGAGTAGGGCTGAATCAGGCAACCTGGAGCTCTATGCTGGGACAGTCGGGATATGACATGATTCTTTCCAACTCTCATCCAAGAAAGAGTCCAACAATGCAACAGAGTTCTTAGGTCTAAGCTAGAGCCTCGTTTCCAGCACTGTGGTAGAGAGAGATGGCTCTTCTGAAGTAATAACCCACTCTACTTCCTACACCGGCACCTGCCCCAGCCTGCTCAGCTACCACATGGCATCCATGCTCTGTGGATGGGATTTCTGAGGCTGTTCCCATAATTCCAAAGACTGACTTTGACTGACCTAATCAGAGAAAACTGGTCAACAGCAGATAAAACTAACCTGGGTTAATATATATATAGTTTGAGAGGGGACTGTGCCAGACCATTTTCTTCTTTGCATGACTGCTCCAGGAAGGCTTGGTACAATTTTTCTCAGTTCTCACACACTGCCCATAGCAGCAAGGTCTTTGCATCCCACTTCAAAAGCAAACCTCACTATGCCCTTGTGCTGCTGACTCAGCAAGGGTGAGGATGGCCTCCCTTCAAAATAAACTCTTAGTGGTTATGTTCAGATCCAGGGTGGGAATTCCTGCTGGTGGGGGCCAATTTAATTTGCATCATAATAAATTTTATCCTCAAAAAAAACACTGGTCAGCATTGAGATTAGGTCATTGACATTTTTTGTCAAGAGGGGAAAGAAATCTCTGAATTTACAAACCAAGAGCTATGCGAATTTCAAATGTCTTCTTCATTGCAAGCTTTATACTCATTTTTATTAGTTATTGGAATCAAGAAGTAAGAGAATTAGACAAATATTATTCTTGAATCAGAGAAACCAGGTCAAGTTCAGCCCTAGAAGCAACTAGTTGTGTGACTATGAGTCACTTGGGCTCATGAGCCTCAGAGGCAGCCTCAGCTGGGCTATATGATTTCCAAGGACACCCTCACCCACCCACACTAGTATCTTCTGATCCCACATTCTTTTCCCTCAGTCACTGGCTAGTGAATTCCCTGCTTTGGAAGATGCATTAACTCTCTTAGGCCACTGGGGTACGATTTAACACATTCCCGATGCAATAAATCAACAGCCCTCCTTTCCCTTTGCATTAACCTTACGTTTTTTGCATCACTCTGGCCATGGAGGATTACAAAAGAACAGGTGCCTCCGGGGTTAACAGCAGGGCGAATCCTGGAGCTGGGACCTCTGACACTGACTCTCTCATCAGTTTTCCAGGTGAACTGGAATCATGATCTGAGCCTTATTCATTCCTAAAGCAGGAACTGACTCTGGGCTCCTGTGAAGTAATGGAAAATCACCCAATTGGGGAGCAGGAAGGGGTGATGGCTTGGGGTCTCCACTCAGAGCTGTGCCCCCCTGTTCATTCTTTCACTCAATGCTTCCTCTCATGCTGAGGACCGGCTACATAATTTTCAGAATCCAGTGCAAAATGAGAGTGGGAGGGTGGGAGGGAGAGACAGGGAGAAACAAGTGGTGGTAATGGGGTGCCGTTAAAGGTTCCAAAATGGGAAATATTTTCCCATCT
This sequence comes from Marmota flaviventris, assembly GCF_047511675.1. Taxonomy (NCBI): domain Eukaryota; kingdom Metazoa; phylum Chordata; class Mammalia; order Rodentia; family Sciuridae; genus Marmota; species Marmota flaviventris. Next base: position 37,056,069 of record NC_092510.1, on the reverse strand, counting down.
TCCACAGTCTTTCTCTTGACCTACTATGGTACTTTTTATTTTCTATGCGATGTTGAACTCCCTCAGGCACCTCTATATGCAGGGGCAACTTGGCACATATGCAATCCCTTGTTACTTCCTCTTTCAGCCAGCCTGGGTCAGAAAAATCAGGCCAGGCCTTTCCCCCTTCCCACAACCTGCTGCCCCCATCCATGGTGGATCAGTAAACCCCAAGGACATTGCAATCTCTGCACCAGGACGTACAGACATATGGATCAGGGATGGGGAAGAGGACTATCCATGCCAGGTCAGCTGCAGAGTTCTGCCACTCCAAGACACCACAGGCATGTGTGCCCTACTCAGCCCTCCGAGCCCTCACACAACCCTGACTCCCATTGGGGCAAAGGACAGCAGCTGTTCCTGACCAGGGGAAGGACGAGGGAAGGACAGTGGGACACTGGAGAAGGTCCAGGATTCCAAGGATAAAAGGAGCAGACAGCTAAGATAGCCTCTGGGGAGGCATGTACTGGGTGATCTAAGGTCCAATACCAGCAGGAAAACTCCATGTTCCCATTAACTGCACTTACAGGCACAAATTCAAAGGTAAAAGTATTAAGGATTTCCAGACTATGACCACAGGCCATCAGACCCAAGCACAGGGCCTTTCACTCACTGAAAGCTCCAGAGGCAAGTCCTGTCCATGCCTGTAGAACCCAAAGCCCAGACCCCTCATGTCCCCACGTCCCTTGGCCTTCCATAGTGTCCCATCCCACCCAGTCAGCCTGACTATCTTTTCATCCTTCAAAGCCCATGGGGACATCACTTAATCTATGAAGTCCTTCCTATGTGCCCTTCCCTGGGCACTGATTACACTCTCCTTTGCCTCCCATCATCTTACACAAATTTCTAATGCATTTTATTTGCACTTAATCATTTCAGTCTGTCTCTTCCATGAGCCTATAAGAAACTTGAAAGTAAGTTTCCTATTTATGTTCCCAAATCAAAGTAGATACTCGGCTCTGAGTCCCTTTTGGCCTTTGCAGTAAAAGGGTAATGTTGACTTGGTCACTGCTCACACTGTGGACAACTTCCATGGCCAATGAGTTTATGATCTCTTGTCTCAGGTCCCTCAGGCCTGGCAGGTCCTTTCAGACAAACTAGCCCTTCCTCAGCATTCCCCAGAACCACACATCCCTCTGAGCTACACACAACTTCTGCTTAATTTTTTGGGGGGTGGGAGAGGGGCGTGGTTGCTGGGGATTGAACCCAGGTCCTTGTGTATGTGAGGCAAGCACTTTACCAACTGAGTTACACCCTCAGCCTCTTCTGCTTGATTTTTAATCAGCCCTTAGTTTCAGCTTCCCCGGCTCAGAACACCCATTCTGATAGCGCTGACTGCCACACACATCAGCCACCACCCATGTAACTTCACAAAGCACAGGGGAGTTTCTGGATACTTCTATACCAAAGGAGTCAAAACAGACTTTAGAAATTCAACAAATGCCAGAGCCAGCACAAAGAACAACTAGAGGGGACAGAACATTCCCAGCAATCAACATGAGTGGTCATCTATGGAGTTGTGCTATACACAACCTGTGCTACTATATGTAGCTATCCTGTGTCAGAATTTCCTCTGCTTAAACACAGTGACAGTTTTCTCTGATACAGGGGGCATCCTACAAGGCTGCTTTCCATGTTCCTCTCAACATACTTGATATTTTCCTGCTTCAGGATTTTGGCCATGATTGGCAATGGGAAGTCAGCATAGAGCCATAACCTGAGTGGCCAAATGCTTTACTGCTTTCACCTCTGTCTCCCTTCTCCTTTTCTTCCATTTAATTAGACTCTTGCATTACATCCCATTCCTTCACGGAGACTCTAAGCCTTACATCACAAAAGAAATCTACAGTCATCCATTCAGACCTTGGTGTGAGTGGGAAAATTAAGGAATCGAGCCGCTAACAATGCCTTAGATGAGCATCCTGTCTCACTCAGGACTAATAAAACCTTTCTCTGCATGTCAAAACCTAACTGTTGAGGGGTACCCTAAAGCAGGAGGTAAACAGAAGACTGTGGCCAGACAGCGTGGGTTCCTATCATCATAGCACCCCCTCTGTCGGGCCCAAATCAACAGACGTAAAGCACAGAGAACAGTATCTGGAAACTAATATGCACTGAAAAAATGGCAGCGACTATTATTGGTGCTCTCTTTCTCTTAGCATTTCTGCTGGAGCTTTATGAATCCCAAGACAAACAGCAAAATAGAAGTCAAGACCAAAGCTATGCAAAAGAGAAAAATCAGATGGTTCAAGCATTATCATTGTTACATACATTATCTCATTTAACATTCAAAAAGTTAAAGAAAAAAATACAAGAAGTTGAAAAGCAATCATGGAGTGGTGTAACAGCAGTATTGAGAACATAGGCATCTAATCCTACATTAGGGGGCTATCAGGAGAAGTAAAAGAGATTAGACTACTGATTGCATCATTTCCATAATCCACATCTGCAAATTCACCTACTCCTTAAAATTCACCTGTAACCCCAAAATCAGTATGGGAGCACTTCAGAAGTCACTTGTGCACACCCATGAAGAGGGTGACAACGTGACTCACCCAGAGCACACCACATTCTCAGCCGAGGTCACACAGGGAAACACATGGGCATTTTGTTTCAGTTCTTACACAGAAAACAAGTGCCCTTTTCACAGTGTGTTTGGTGTCTTCTTCATTTTTGTTGATGACTTACTTTGCTATTTGAAGTGGCCCTGTCCTTAGGGTGGAAGGGCTGTCTAGTGCTCCTAAGCTCAAGAGGGCTGTGACAGGCCTCACAGAAGACACAAGCTAGAGAAGCTTCATTCCACCAGGAGTCCTGATGCTGGATACCGTGGACTCAAAGCCAATGGATCAAGAACATAAAGCAGAACCTCATTAACAGAAACACAAAACGAGGCTGTGTATCGACTGGTCAGTTAAAGTACTGTGACCAGAAACTCAGAGGAGCCAACCTCTGGTATTTTCCTTCATAATAATCCTTCACTATGTGCCAATTTGGTGTTCCTCCCGACCTTACAGAACACAACTAACCTGATGACAAGAATCAGTTATACATAAGTGTGTATAAGGTATATTTATGTGTGACAGTGTCAGGCAAGTAGTAGACAGCCAGCAGATGATCAATGTGACCATCATCGACCTCGTTTAAAAAAACAAATAAACTCAGGATTTTTTCTGCCGTATTGAAGATTGAACCCAAGGGTGCCTTACCACTGAGCTACATCCCCATCCCTTTTTATTTTTAGATAGGATCTTTCTAAGTTGCTGAGACTGACCTCTAATGTGTGAGCCTCCTGCCTCAGCCTCCCGAGTTATAGACATGCACCACTGTACCCAGAAAGAAACTGAGTTTTAATGTTAAGTACTTTATTCAAGACTGTCCAGGTAGCAATCATAATAACAACTACTCTTCTAATTATCTATCTATACACAAGGACCTGGGTTCAATCCCCAGCAACCATGCCCCTCTCCCACCCCCCAATATCTTCTAATTCTCTACTCTATCTAATTATCTATTATACCCATGGATTCTTTGGGTCAAGGGCTCTGACCAGGCACATGGGGACACCTGCCTCTGCTCCATTATGCCTTCCTGCTTCTACTTCTACCAGGAGACTAGGGATATGTAAGAGGAACCCTATCTCATATTCTGGTGAGGGCCACACTGTAAAGATTTTTTATCAAGGCTCAGGTTTTTCCATGTGATGGGAACCGAGTAGTTAAACACAATATGAAAGAAAAATCTGAAAGACCACAAGATAGATGTGGTTCTGAATGGAAGTGAATGGATATCTGTGCTGCTCCTTCTTTTATTTTAAGATGGCCTTTTTTGGTCCCTCCATATGAAGACATGGTTGGCAGGTTGGGACGTTTGCGCTCCCAGGAAAACTCACTTGGAAACACAGATCAAAGTGGGTTCTGATCCCATAAAGCCTGAGATAACCTGCTTCTTACACAGGTGGTGGAGCACATCTCCCAACATGGGTTATGCTGTCAGCCTGTGGATGCAGCACCAGCCCAGCACTTCCAGATCCTCGTCCAACAACTGCAGATTGGAACTGGAAAGTGGGCCGTCTCATTCTGAACCAACACAGCAGTGCAGTCACATTCAGTAAATACAGAATAAATTGGATGCAGAGAATAATCCATGACGTGTAGTCTCAAATATAACAAAGGAAAGCCTTTTAAGATGTCACTGCATTCAGATAAGAAAGCATGTCTTATCATTTTGGCCGTGTGTGTGCAGATGTTTTTTAAAGATTAAAAATCAGAAACTTTACCTGGAGGTTTTTAAAGAGAAGAAATTATTAGCTCATGAAGAAAAGAAACTTCACCTTTCACCAACTTAATCCAAATGTGATTTAGAATATTTGACACTTTCATTCATGCTCTTCTTAATCCCATCTTCACATAGAGCCAGAAAATAGCAACAGAAATGGGTATCTTGTTCCAAGAAGCTCCTTAATCCTCAGAGCTTCAGAAGTTGAACTCTAACTCCTGAAGAAGCAGAAATGTCATTTAATAAACATCTGTCCAACTATAACCCCACAACAAGTATCTCAAGGAAGAGGAAAGACTTCTCTTGGCAGCCAACATCCTGACCTTAAACACACACACACACAACCCTAGGGTAGTCATCTGATCCAATAATTCTCAGATTTAATAGTATCCAGATTTTAATTGTCCCCAAGAAAGGGTCTAATTTTCCTACCCCGTTTGAGAAGGCCTCTTATTATACAACCCGTTTCCCATTCTGTCTTCCCAGGAATCCTTCTGTTTTAGTCAGCTTCTTTGTTGCTGTGACTAAAAGACCTGAAAAGAACATTAGAGGAGAAAACGTTTACTTGGAGGCTCACAGTTTCAGAGGTCTCAGTCCACAGATAGCCAGCTCCATTCCTCAGGGCTCAAGGTAGGGCTGAATATCAGGGCGGAAGAATGTGACAGGAAGGAAGCAGCTCAGGACCTGATGATCAGGAAGCAAAGAGAGACTCCACTTATCAGATACAAAATATAAACCCCCAAGCCACGCTCCCAATGCCCACCTCCCCCAGCCACACTCCACCTGCCTTCAGTTACCACTCAGTCCCATCAGAGGATGAATTCACTGATTGCTCTCATAACCCAATTATTTCATCTCTAAGCCTTCTTGCATTGTCACACATGAGCTTATGGGGGACACCTCACATCTAAAATATAACACCTTCATTCCAGCACAGAGACTCACCAGTTATTCTCCAGATATCCCCACAGCCCTTTGAAACATTTTCACTCTTGCTGTTCTTTCTGCTGGAGTTCCCTTCACTGACTTCTCCAGCGTGAAGAAGATGCCCTTCTCTTTGAGCATTTTCCCTCACTGACACCTGCACACCCACACACCCCTCCAGGCAGTGTGAGCCTCCTCTGGATTGCCAGAGCCTCTGCCTTCAATCTCTAATATGAATGTTTGTCACATGGATGGTGGTTATTTGTGCCTGTCTGGGATCATAGTATATCTTCCTTTAAGGCCCAGAGCCAGGAGAGCACCACTCAGGCGTCCGTTAATCAATATTCACTCAACACCTGTAAGTGTGCTGCCCAGTTCCCTTGGGGATCCCAAGGGCTCTGGGGTCTAGAGTGCACCTCGTGGATCTCCTCCTGACAAGGTCTTATTTTGTAGACAAGGAAACTGAGGCCCAGAGAGAGGAAGCAACATGCTTAAGGTCAACACAATGAATTAGTGGCAATTCCAGGGCTATACCACACACCGCTCCTGAATCCCAGCAAGCTCTGGTTTTGTTCACACCCCACCACAATGCCTCTTCCCAGCAGTTTTTAATCACTTCTAAACATCACATCTACTTACTGGGCAAAAATACTCAGGAGGTTTTAAAGATTATGCCTCTGATTCTACAGTTGCTTCCAAACAGGACAGCAATATAACTGCCTATCCATCAGGGCTACTGGTTGCAAGCAACAGAAACTGACTAATTTGAGGAAAAAGAGAAATTGATTGAGAGGGTTAAAGGAAGCTCAGAGGAAGTCTGGAGAATCCAGCTCAAAAAAAGAGGCAAGAACAAGACAGACTGGGAAGCACCAGAAGGAGACCAAAAGCACACAACAGGGGCATCTGGGAAGGACACCACTGCCAGCACCAGACCACACAGCACAGGTGACAGTGCTGCTGCTGGTGCCTCGGCCCTGGGTGCTGCTACAGCCTCCACTGCTTCCATCAGAAAATGTCCACTGTCCCTCATCTTTACATCATTTGTTCCACATTTGGTATCCTGGGCTGGAGCATCAGATCAGCCAACCCTGGGGAACTTTAGGTGCCTGAAGAAGAGGTTCTCTCGTTACCATTTCTACCTACCAACCACCCCAAATCCTAGGATTCTTACATCAAGGGCAGAACATTTGGCAATGTAGGGCTCAATTCCAGGCTGGCAGTTGTCACTGACTGTTGACCAGAGCAACTACACATGACCTCTTCATGTGGCCTGTGTTTCTCACAATAGGGTACCTCAGTTATGAGGGAAAGCACCCCAAAAGTGAGCTTCACAAGAAAAGAAAGCAGAAGTTGTGAGGTCAGTCATGACTTAGCCTTGGATGTCACACAGTTTCATTTCTCTCATATTCTGTTCATATTCAAAGGCATCTAGGGATATAGCTCAGTTGGTAGAGTGCTTGCCTTGTATGCACAAGGCCCTGGGTTCAAGCCCTAGCACACACACACACACCAAAAAAAAAAAAACAGATTCAAAGCAGGTAAGGAAGATGTAGTTGTCAGGATTTATCAGAGAAATAGAATCATTAGAGAGAAGATGGATGGATGGATGGACGGATGGACACACAGATATAGAGCAGGCAAGAGGAGGAACAAGATGACAATAAGAGATTTGCTATGGAATTTGGCTTATGGAGGCTAAAAAGTCCCACAACCTACTGTCTATAAGCTGAAAACCCAGGAACACAGGTGATGGTGTTTGAAGCCACCCAGTTTGTGGTACCTTGTTATGGCAGTCCTAGGAAACTGTTATCACTTTCATGATCCAGTCCTTTAAACTTGGTAAAGATGAGTTTTGATTTGCATTATGGTTTGAGTACAAGGTGTCCCCCAAAATCTCAGGAGATGATGTAGCAGTGTTCAGAGTGGAATGACTAGATTATGAAAGCTGTAACCTAATTAGTCCACCCCAGTTTAAATCTAATGACTAGGTGGTAACTGTAGGCAGGTGGGGTGTGACTGGAGGAGGGGTGTTACTGGGGGTGTCCCAGGAAGGGTGCATCTTCCCTGCAGCCCTCCCCCACTTCCCTCCCTCTGCTTCCTGGCCACCATGAATGAAGCAACACTCCTCCACCACTCCCTTCCACCATGATGTTCCGCCTCACCTTGGGCCCAGAGCAGCAGACTTGGCTGACCATGGACTAAACCTTTGTAGCCATGAACTACAAAATTTTTCCTCTTCTAAGTTGGGCTTTTCAGCTATTTTGATCAGAGCGACAAAAACCTAAGAGTTTACTTTTTCAACAAATGATATTTAAGAAGCATTTTGAGAAAACTCACTATTTATTATGGCTGTAAATCAAAAGAAGAAAAGGCTAATAAGCAGAAGAAGAAGATATGAAGGCCACATAGCACAAAGCAAGAATATTCTGAGGGCAGAAGAAAGCACTTTGAAGGGTATAAGAAGGGGTGTGACATCATTAGGTTTGTGTTTTAGAAAACTGAAGTTCTAGAATGGACAGAGTAGAGAAAAATAATACTAGAGACAGGGTGAGTGAGGAGACAGCAAAATGATCTGGGTTAGCCAGGACGTCTCGTCAGGAGAGGAAGGTAACATGAAAGATATTTAGGGTGTTAAATCAGTAAGACTCAGTGATTGAGTCACTGTGTCGGTAAAATAAGCCAGACAACAGAGGACTCTGCATGTTCTGTCTCATATGTGGACGTTTCAAAAGCTGACCTTAAGGAGGACAGGGCAGTGAGGCTAGAATCCAGGAAGGACAGGAGCAAGCGCATGGACAGCAGCTAGATAATGGGTCCCAAAATGCTGCTGGAGAGGAGGAGAGAGGTCTAGAGGCCCACAGCACAGGAGGGAGACCACAGTTTACAGCAGCCTATTATGTATTGTATGAAGAATTCAAAGAGAAGAATTAAAAGGCCTCAAATACAAAGAAATGCAAAGGAAATGAAATGTCAATTTCCCTGGTCTGATCATTATGCACTGTGCACATATACTAAGTTATCACACTGTATCCCATAAATATGTCCAAATATTATGTGTCAATTTAAAAGAAAATAAGTAAATAAAATTGTTAAAAGTAAGATTTGGTGATTTACAGAACATCAGAGTAAGGAAAAAAACTCAAAATTATACTCAAGCTTTTTACTTTGGTAAAATATAAAATATCCCCCTTATTCTATTAACATTTCTGTGTAAACAATATGCTCTCTGGTTCAATACACATAAAGTGACCAGCAGTATCACCTGAGTCAACCCATTACTCACAGAATAAAGGTCCAAGTATCACTCTCTGGGACACACCAGTGAACTTTATTTTCCACAGTTCCTAATAAAACCAATGTCTGCGTGAGTAACTTCTAAAAACCCATCACAGTCTAGGACCACATTTATCCAACCTGCGGTAGCACACTGCAACAACGGAGGATACAGATGCTGGGGTTAGAGCTCTGAGGTATGAACCCTAGTCCTGATGCTGTAGGACCTGAGATAGATGCCCAACATCTCTGTGCCTCAGATTCCTTAACTGTAAAATGATAATCATATCATCTCACAGGTTATTCTGTTAGTAAATGAATTGATATGGAATTCCCAGCACAATGCTGGAGTCACAAAATTGGTGGTGGTTGTTAAAGAAGATGATAATATTTACATAAACCCAAAGTTCCCAAATGCTGGTCAGTGACAAAGTTTTCAGCAGTCTGTTGCAAAACTGTTGGTGTATGTAACATTTGCACCTGTCCTTTCTTAGAAAGGAAGGGCTGCTCTTTCTCTGGGATTTGGTCAGGTAAAATGTGGCAAAAGTATCCTTCTCTTTTTAAAATGATAATGATAATTAAGGATAGCTGTTTGGATTTTTTAACTGTCTATACTGACAAAGTTGGCATCCCTTGATCAATTGCCAAAATGAGTTTGAAATCTTATCGTTCTGTGAAATTGAGAATCCCTATTGAAGGGGATAATTTCATGAAGGAAGGGAGTGTCAAAGCTCTACTCCCACAAGGAAAGAGATGGCAACTTGAATTCAGAGAAAGAAAATCAGAAACAGGAATGAGGAGGAAAGAAGAGGAAGGAGAAGGAATGGGAAGAGAGAAGAAAATGTTAACAAACATTAAATGTTTGTTCTTTTGTCAGCTTTTCAAAAACAAAGTAAGTTTAACAATGTATTGTTGAGTTTGTGACATCCATAAACATAATATGTTGGATAACAGCATGAAAAGCAGAAGGAATGAAGTTATAAGAATAAAATTTCTATATTCTAATGGAATTGAGTTAGCATAAATATAACGTAGTATGTTTATAGTAAGCCATAGAACAGCAACTGGAGAGACTATATTTACACTTTAAAATTATTAAAGTAATTAAAATGTTAACTAGAGAAAAAAATCATTTACTACAAAAGAAAAAAAGAGGAACAGAGGAGAAAGACAAGAGGACATAGAAAATAAAAATATCAGGTATAAATCTAACCATATTAGTAATACTTAATAGAAATCAATTCAACAAAGTAACCAAAACACAGGCATTGTTATTAGATTGAATAAAAAAAGATCTAACTGTATTATATATTCAGGAGACAGATATACTTTATATCTAAAGGTACAAATAGGATGAAATAAAAATAATGGAAAAAACATACCATGCAAACAGAAGCCCTGAAAGAGTTGAAATAAGTTTACTGCCATCAGACATGTTATTCAGTTTTTCATCACTGTGATCAAAATACCTGAAAGGAACAATTTAGAGGAAGACAAGTCTATTTTGGGCTCATGGTGTCAGAGGTTCAGTCCATAGTCAGCTGACTCCATTGCTCTGGGCCTGAGATAAGGCAGAGCATCACAGTGGGCGGGAGAGGTGCAGGAAAGCAGTTCAGGGCATGGCAGCTGAGAAACAGAGAAAGGAACCAGGGACAAAACATTATTCCCAAGGGCATGCCCCCAGTGGCCCATTTCCTCCAGCTACTTTCCACCCAGTAATCTCCATTTAAATTATTAATCCATCAAATGGACTAATCCACAGATTAGGTTATAGCTTTCACGATCTAATCATTTCACCTCTGAGCATTCCTGCATTGTTTATCATATGAGCTCATTGGAGGATTCCTCATAAGCAAAACATAATATCAGGCAAAGCAAATTTTAAAGGAGAATTTAATAAAGAGGTAAAGAAGAACATCTCATAAAAAATTTAATTCATAAGGAAGACATATGTATACTTAACAGAGACCCAAAATACATGAAGCAAAAATTGACACAAAAGAAGGGAGATGCAGATAAGTAAATAATAACAGTTCAAGACATCAATACCCCACTTTAATAATGGATCCAAGAAGTAATCAGAGAGCAAAATAAAAATAGAAGACTTAAAATCATTATAAAGCAATTACATTACAGGCATGTGTAGACATCTATAGCACTACACCCAACAGCAGAATGTACGTTACTCTCAAGAGTCCCTAGAACATATACTAAACCATAAGACAAGTCTCAATAAATATAAAAGATTAAAATCACACAAAGTATCTTCTACAACCACATTGCAATTAAATTAGAAATCAAAAAAGAGAAATTCATAAAGCATGAAAATTAAACACTACACTCAATCAGTAGATTGAAAGAAGAATCACATGGGAATTAAAAGATATTTTTAGACAAATGAAAACAAAAATACAACATCCAAAATGTATTGAATGTCAGTAAAGCAGTGCCCAGAGGGAAACATATAGATTCAATGACTGTATTTAACAAGACAAAATATCTGAACTCAAACCCTCCACCTCAAGAGATGGAACAAACTAAACCCAAATCAAGAATATGATAATAAAGATCAGAATGGAAAGGAGCATAATAGAGAAAAGGCAATGAACCAAAGTTTGTTCTTTGAGAAGATCAAAAAAATTGACAAACTTTTAACTAATTTTTTTTGATCAAGAGAGTGAAGACTTGAATTACTAAAATGAAAAATAGAGGTAAAAAAATCATTGCTTTCAGAAATAAAAGTATAAGGGAAGACTTTGAACAACTCCATGCCACAAATTAGACAACTTAGGTGAAATTTCCAGAAAGACACAAATTCTCAAAACTTTCTCAAGAAATAGGAAGACTAAGTAAATCTATTACAAAAGAAAAAATTATTAATTTTAAAACTCAAGGAAATGCACAGGTATATATGGCTTCAATGTTGAATTCAATCTAACATTTTGAGAAATATTTATGCCAACATTTCACAAGCCCTTCTGAAAAACAGAATGGAAAGGAACACTTCCCAACTAATTCTATGAGACGAGTATTATCCAGACACCAGAAATGATACCAAAAAAAAAAAACTATCATTAAAAAAAAGAAAAGAAAATTTAGCTGACACAATGGTGCACATGCCTATAATTCCAGAGACTAAAGAGGCTGAGACAGGAGGATGGCAAGTTTGAGGCCAGCCTCAGAAACTGTGTAAGGCCCTAAGTAATTTAGTGAGACCATGTCTCAAAATACTATACAAAAAGGGCTGGGGGTTCTAGGTGGTAAAGCACTCCTGGGTCCAAGTTTCAGTAATGAAAAAGAAAAGGGAAAAAAAAAAAAGAAAACTTCAGGTGAAAATCAATATCTCTTGTCCTTGACAAAGTGTTAGCAAAATGAACCCAGCAACATATAAAAAGGATTTTACAGAGTGATCAAGTGATATTTGCCCTATGAATTCAAAGTTTTTAATAACCAAAAATCAATAAAAGAAACTTCCTACCCTTATAAAAGCCATCTACAAAAAGAAAAAGAAAACAGCTAGAATCATACTTATGGTGAAAGACTAAACGCTTTTCACCTAAGATCAGGAACAAGACAAGAATGTCCATTCTCCACTTCTCATGAACACTGTAATGAAGAGTCTAGACAGAAAAATAAGGCTATGTAATAAAATAAAAGGCCCCCACACTGGAAAAGAGAAGTAAAACTATCTCTATTCACAGAGTACATAATTGTGTAGATAGATAATCCCATAAAATCCACTAAAATACTATTCGAATTAATAAATCAATTCAGCAAGATTGTAAGATATAAGATCAATAAACAAAAAAATCAATTCTTCTTCCACACTACAGGAAGAAGCAACCCAAACATGAAATTAACAAAACAGTTCCACTTAAAAATAGTATCAAAAATAATATTTATGAATAAATTGAATAAAAGAAGTATAAAACTTATATTCTGAAAACTATAAAACGTTAATAAACATTTTAAGAAGAAGAAAATGAATGGAGAGAGATCTCATGTCCCTAAGTCAGAAGACTTAATATTGCTAAGATGGCAATATTGTCTCAACACAATTATTTTCCAATTCCCAAAAGGCTTCATTGCAGAAATCAACAACTGGTCCCCAAATTCATATAGAAGCACAAGCGGCCCAAAAATCTCCATGAAAAGCTGAAAACACAGGAAAAACTCGGAGGACTTGCATTTCCCAATTTGAAAACTTACTGACAAGTAATTAAAACAGTATGCAGAAGGGAAGGGTGACCACCGACAGAAAAGGCCCAGTGGCCCGCGGCGGGACAGAGCTTCCAATCACTCCTGCAAGGTAGGCGGGCCTGCGACCCACTGGCAGAAGAGGAGCAGCCGCCTGCTGAGAGGCTGAGCCGCCCCCTCCCCCTGCGCCGGCATAGTAGAGGGAACTGTGACCAAACACAGAGCAGGCCCAGCGGCCGGCTGAGGGGCAGAGCCGCCCCCCACCCCCCTCGCCTGCCAGGTAGGGGAAGGGTGACCACCGACAGAAAAGGCCCAGTGGCCCGCGGCGGGACAGAGCTTCCAATCACTCCTGCAAGGTAGGCGGGCCTGCGACCCACTGGCAGAAGAGGAGCAGCGGCCTGCTGAGAGGCAGAGCCGCCCCCTCCCCCCCCACGCCTGCAAGGTAGTCGGAACTGTGACCACTATCAGAACAGGTCAGACCTGCAACCGAGAGACAGAACAGGCCCAGTGGCCTGAGGAAGGGTAGAGCCGCCCCCCCCCCACGCCTGCAAAGTAGGCGGACCTGCGACCCACTGGCAGTACAGCCCCAGAGGCCTGCAGAGGGGCAGTGCCGCTGCCTGCGCCTGCAAAGTAGGCAGAACTGCGACCACCGACAGAACAAGCCTAGCGGCCCGCAGAGGGACAGAGCCGCCGCCCGCGCCTGCAAGGTCGGCGGACCTGCTACCGACTGGCAGAGCAGGCCCAGCGGCCTGCCGGCGTGGTAGGCACATTGCCCCAATTGGAGGAGGGGCAGAGCCGCCGCCCGCGCCTGCGAGGGAGACTTTGCAACTATACAAGACCAATATAAATATATAGGGGGAAAATTCAATAGCACAACAGTTTCACCAAGTAGAAAGGAACGCGAACAGTATGAAGAGACAGGAAAGAAAGGACCACAAGCATTGCAGGTCAACTCAACGTTAGAAGAGGTAATAGCTGCAGCTGATGGAATGTCAGATAAAGAATTCAGGATATACATGCTTCAGATGATCTGGAGTCTCAAGGAAGACATCAGACAGCAAAATCAGACAATGAAAGATCACTTCAACAATGAATTACATAAACAAATCCAAGAAGCAAAAGATCAACTATACAGGGAAATAGAGGTTATAAAAAACAAACAAACAGAAATCCTAGAAATGCAGGAAGCAATAAGCCAACTTAAAAACTCAATTGAGAATACTACCAGCAGAGTAGAACACTTAGAAGACAGAACATCAGACAATGAAGATAAAGTATTTCAACTTGAAAAGAACATAGACAGCTCAGCAAGACTGTTAAGAAACCATGAGCAGAACATCCAAGAAATATGGGATAACATCAAGAGACCAAATTTAAGAGTCATTGGGATACAGGAAGGAACAGAGTTTCAAACCAAAGGAATGAGCAATCTATTCAATGAAATAATACGAGAAAACTTCCCAGACTTGAAGAATGAGACAGAACCCCAAATCCTAGAAGCCTACAGGACGCCGAATGTGCAAAATCATAAGAGACCCACACCTAGACACATTATAATGAAGATGCCCAACATACAGAATAAGGAGAGAATTTTAAAAGCTACAAGAGAAAGGAAGCAGATCACATTTAGGGGTAAGCCAATCAGGATAACAGCTGATCTTTCAACACAGACTCTGAAAGCTAGAAGATCCTGGAATAACATATTTCAAACACTGAAAGAAAATGGGTTCCAACCAAGAATTGTGTTTCCAGCGAAATTAAGCTTCAGGATGGAAGATGAAATTAAAACCTTCCACGATAAACAAAAGTTAAAAGAATTTGCAGCTAGAAAACCATCTCTTCAAAACATCCTTGGCAAAACATTACAGGAAGAGGAAATGGAAAATAACAATGAAAACCAACAGTGGGAGGTAGGACACTAAAGGGGGGAAAATAATCAAAGTGGAAAACAAACCATGTTTAGTAACATAAATAAACAAATATGGCTGGAAGAACAACCCATATCTCAATAATAACCCTAAATGTTAATGGCTTAAACTCACCAATCAAGAGACACAGGCTAGTAGAATGGATCACAAAACAAGACCCAACAATATGCTGCCTACAGGAGACGCATTTGATAGGAAAAGACATACATAGGCTGAAGGTGAAAGGTTGGGAAAAATCATATCACTCATATGGACTTCGGAAACAAGCAGGAGTATCCATACTCATATCAAATAAAATAGATTTTAAGCCAAAGTTAATCAAAAGGGATAAAGAGGGACACTACATACTGCTCAAGGGAACCATACACCAACAAGACATAACAATCATAAATATATATGCCCCAAACAATGGTGCAGCTATGTTCATCAAACAAACTCTTCTCAAGTTCAAGAGTCGAATAGACCACCATACAATAATCATGGGAGACTTCAACACACCTCTATCCCCACTGGACAGATCTTCCAAACAAAAGTTGAATAAGGAAACTATAGAACTCAATAACACAATTAATAACCTAGACTTAATTGACATATATAGAATATACCACCCAACATCAAGCAGTTACACTTTTTTCTCAGCAGCACATGGATCCTTCTCAAAAATAGATCATATATTATGTCACAGGGAAACTCTTAGACAATACAAAGGAGTAGAGATAATACCATGCATCCTATCTGATCATAATGGAATGGAACTGAAAATCAACGATAAAAGAAGGAAGGAAAAAGAATACATCACTTGGAGAATGAACAATAGGTTACTGAATGATCAATGGGTTATAGAAGACATCAAGGAGGAAATTAAAAAATTCTTAGAGATGAATGAAAACACAGACACAACATATCGGAATCTATGGGACACATTGAAAGCAGTTCTAAGAGGAAAATTCATTGCTTGGAGTTCATTCCTTAAAAAAAGAAAAAACCAACAAATAAATGATCTCATACTTCATCTCAAAATCCTAGAAAAAGAAGAACAAAACAACAGCAAAAGAAGTAGAAGGCAAGAAATAATTAAAATCAGAGCTGAAATTAATGAAATCGAAACAAAAGAAACAATTGAAAAAATTGACAAAACTAAAAGTTGGTTCTTTGAAAAAATAAACAAAATCGACAGACCCTTAGCCATGCTAGCGAAGAGAAGAAGAGAGAGAACTCAAATCACTAACATACGGGATGAAAGAGGCAATATCACAACAGACACTTCAGAAATACAGAAGATAATCAAAAATTATTTTGAATCCTTATACTCCAATAAATTAGAAGATAGTGAAGGCATAGATAAATTTCTTAAGTCATATGATCTGCCCAGATTGAGTCAGGAGGATATAGACAACCTAAACAGACCAATATCAATTGAGGAAATAGAAGAAACCATCAAAAGACTACCAACTAAGAAAAGCCCAGGACCGGATGGGTATACAGCAGAGTTTTACAAAACCTTTAAAGAGGAACTAATACCAATACTTTTCAAGCTACTTCGGGAAATAGAAAAAGAGGGAGAACTTCCAAATTCATTCTATGAGGCCAACATCACCCTGATACCTAAACCAGACAAAGACACTTCAAAGAAAGAAAACTACAGACCAATATCTCTAATGAACCTAGATGCAAAAATCCTCAATAAAATTCTGGCCACTCGGATACAAAAACATATCAAAAAAATTGTGCACCATGATCAAGTAGGATTCATCCCTGGGATGCAAGGCTGGTTCAATATACAGAAATCAATAAATGTTATTCACCACATCAATACACTTAAAAATAAGAACCATATGATCATCTCGATAGATGCGGAAAAAGCATTCGACAAAGTACAGCATCCCTTTATGTTCAAAACTCTAGGAAAACTAGGGATAACAGGAACATACCTCAATATTGTAAAAGCAATCTATGCTAAGCCTCAGGCTAGCATAATTCTGAATGGAGAAAAATTGAAGGCATTCCCTCTAAAATCTGGAACAAGACAGGGATGCCCTCTCTCACCACTTCTGTTCAACATAGTTCTCAAAACACTGACCAGAGCAATTAGACAGACGAAAGAAATTAAAGGCATCAAAATAGGAAAAGAAGAACTTAAATTATCACTATTTGCAGATGACATGATTCTATACCTAGCAGACCCAAAAGGGTCTACAAAGAAACTATTAGAGCTAATAAATGAATTCAGCAAAGTGGCAGGATATAAAATCAACACGCATAAATCAAAGGCATTCCTGTATATCAGCGACAAATCCTCTGAAATGGAAATGAGGACAACCACTCCATTCACAATATCTTCAAAAAAAATAAAATACTTGGGAATCAACCTAACAAAAGAGGTGAAAGACTTATACAATGAAAACTACAGAACCCTAAAGAGAGAAATAGAAGAAGATCTTAGAAGATGGAAAAATATACCCTGTTCATGGATAGGCAGAACTAACATCATCAAAATGGCGATATTACCAAAAGTTCTCTATAGGTTTAATGCAATGCCAATCAAAATCCCAACGGCATTTCTTGTAGAAATAGAGAAAGCAATCATGAAATTCATATGGAAAAATAAAAGACCCAGAATAGCAAAAACAATGCTAAGCAGGAAGTGTGAATCAGGCGGTATAGCGATACCAGACTTCAAACTATATTACAGAGCAATAGTAACAAAAACAGCATGGTACTGGTACCAAAACAGGCGGGTGGACCAATGGTACAGAATAGAGGACACAGAAACCAATCCACAAAACTACAACTATCTTATATTTGATAAAGGGGCTAAAAGCATGCAATGGAGGAAGGATAGCATCTTCAACAAATGGTGCTGGGAAAACTGGAAATCCATATGCAACAAAATGAAACTGAATCCCTTTCTCTCGCCATGCACAAAAGTTAATTCAAAATGGATCAAGGAGCTTGATATCAAATCAGAGACACGCCGTCTGATAGAAGAAAAAGTTGGCTACGATCTACATACTGTGGGGTCGGGCTCCAAATTCCTCAATAGGACACCCATAGCACAAAAGTTAATAACTAGAATCAACAAATGGGACTTACTCAAACTAAAAAGTTTTTTCTCAGCAAAAGATACAATAAGAGAGGTAAATAGAGAGCCTACATCCTGGGAACAAATCTTTACTCCTCACACTTCAGATAGAGCCCTAATATCCAGAGTATACAAAGAACTCAAAAAATTAGACAATAAGAGAACAAACAACCCAATCAACAAATGGGCCAAGGACCTGAACAGACACTTCTCAGAGGAGGACATACAATCAATCAACAAGTACATGAAAAAATGCTCACCATCTCTAGCAGTCAGAGAAATGCAAATCAAAACCACCCTAAGATACCATCTCACTCCAGTTAGATTGGCAGCCATTATGAAGTCAAACAACAACAAGTGCTGGCGAGGATGTGGGGAAAAGGGTACACTTGTACATTGCTGGTGGGACTGCAAATTGGTGCAGCCAATTTGGAAAGCAGTATGGAGATTTCTTGGAAAGCTGGGAATGGAGCCACCATTTGACCCAGCTATTCCCCTTCTCGGTCTATTCCCTAAAGACCTAAATAGAGCATGCTACAGGGACACTGCTACATCGATGTTCATAGCAGCACAATTCACAATAGCTAGACTGTGGAACCAACCTAGATGCCCTTCAATGGATGAATGGATAAAAAAAATGTGGCATTTATACACAATGGAGTATTACTCTGCATTAAAAAATGACAAAATCATAGAATTTACAGGGAAATGGATGGCATTAGAGCAGATTATGCTAAGTGAAGCTAGCCAATCCCTAAAAAACAAATGCCAAATGTCTTCTTTGATATAAGGAGAGTAACTAAGAACAGAGTAGGGTCGAAGAGCATGAGAAGAAGATTAACATTAAACAGGGATGAGAGGTGGGAGGGAAAGGGAGAGAGAAGGGAAAATGCATGGAAATGGAAGGAGACCCTCAGAGTTATACAAAAGTACATACAAGAGGAAGTGAGGGGAAGGGGAAAAATAATACAAGGGGGACAAACGAATGTCAGTAGAGGGGGCAGAGAGAGAAGAGGGGAGGGGAGGGGAGGGGAGGGGGGATAGTAGAGGATAGGAAAGGCAGCAGAATACAACAGACACTAGTATGGCAATATGTAAATCAATGGATGTGTAACTGATGTGATTCTGCAATCTGTATATGGGGTAAAAATGGGAGCTCATAACCCACTTGAATCAAATTGTGAAATATGATATATCAAGAACTATGTAATGTTTTGAACAGCCAACAATAAAAAATTAAAAAAAAAAAAACAGTATGCAACTGGCATAAAGACAAACATAGTTCGATATCATAAAATTAAGAATTCCTAAGTGCGTGCACACAATGATGGCCAGCTGATCATAGACAAAGATACAAAGATAATTCAAAAGGAAAAGAAAATTTCAACAAATCACACTTGGGTGACATAAGAATGAACACTGGAGACTTACTCCATAGCATGTAAGTCAAACATATATCCAATTAGAAAACGTTTTCATTAGTCATTCCATTAGTCTGTAAAAGAAATGCAAATCAAAACCACACCCATTAGGATGGCTAAAATTTAAACGTGATAATATGTTGTGTTGGTAAGGATGTGGAGAAACCAGAACTTCAATCACTGCTGGTTGAAATGTAAAATGGTACAGATGTTCTAGCAGACAGTCTGGAAGTTCCTCAAATGGTTAACCAAAGACACCATCTGACCCAGCAATATCATTCCTAGGCATATACACAAGAGAAATAAAAACATGTCTACAAAAACTTATACACAAACATTTATAGCAGTACTTTTCATAATAACCAAAAGGTAGAAATAACACAAATGTCCATCATTTGACAAATATATAAATGTGATGTATCCATACAATGAAATACTATTTGGCAATAAAATGAAGTGCTGACACCTGTTAAATCTTGAATGAGCCCTGAAGATATTCTGCACAGTGGAAAAAAGTGGATCATAAAAGGCCACAGAGTGTGTATGAAATATACACATTTATATGAAATAGCCTAAGAAGGCAAATATATAGAGAAATCACGTATCTAGATAGAGACTGGCAGTGGGTACAGGTTTACTTTAGGCAGTGATAAAAATATTCTAAATTTAGATTCTAGTAATTGTTCCACAACTCCTACCAAAAATGTTTGAATTGTACACATAAATTGGTGATTTTATAAGGTATGTGAATTTTTTCAAGACTTTTTCAATGAACTAGAGTCACTCAGGCAGAGAAGAGGGAAGAAGTTGTACCAAAGATAGAGACTCTTCTAGCAAAAACAAGGGACTACAGACCCGACATCACTTCTATCAAAATCCTGATCCAGCATAGAAATAAATTTAAGAGGCCCATGTGACAGGAATCTATCCAGCAAAAAGGAGAATGGGAGAAAATGTTGCAAATCTAAATTAGTTTCAGACTTGGAGGCCCTCAAACAGCTGACTGAGAAGTTTGTGTGTTTTGCTATCAATGATGGGGACACGTGGATGCAACATTTCCTCCCCCAAATAAACACAGCAGTTTGCTTTCCAAGGCATACTGCAAGGAGCTAGGCCTAGGATCAAATTGTCTCTCAGAACTAGAGGACTTAGTAAAACAATCTCCCTCTTAACAAGTACATTCCCGTAGTAGTTTCAGGTTTGTTTATTTTCCCCTTACACAGCTGCCCAAGCCCTTCTAACTCATACTTTACCCATATGGATAAACACTCCAGAAACCTTTGCTTTGAGACTAGCAGGTTTTATTTGCACTAAAAATGGCAGAAACAAAATAACTGGGTGAGAGAAAGCAATTTGCTATCTTCCCTTTCTTCCCAGCCCCCGCTCCTAAGCTAAACTATATTGGCTTCATTTTCTTTTACCTCCCCTAAGAAATACCACCAGTCGTAAATATTGTAGCTGTCCCCTAGTCTCTGGCTGACATTTCATGCAAAATTCATTTTAGAGAACATCCACCTTTTAGTGATTTATAGCTAAAGTGTTAGGGATCTCGGAAAGCGAACGATTTGAAATACAACCAAACAAAGACCTCACCTTGTCAGTCACTGTGTGCTCTTTTTCCGGTGGGTGGTGGTGCTTTGGAGACTTATTGTTCTGAAATTAGAAACAGAACAGAACAAAACCTTTATGTTCCTGTGGAAGGGATTTCACGGTCATTATATGAAAGATAGAAAGGAAAATGCTTGTCTGCCATGCTATCAACCTGAGGGATGAATATTTCAGTGTGGGAGAAACACCATCTCTTAAGGAGACCCAATTATAACTGAAGACAAGACCCTGCTCTGGCAAATTTAGTGGGAATTTGCCCCAAGAGTTGTTTTAATAGAGTCAAGGTGGAAGGGCAGGGCTGAAAAACAGAGACAGAGCCTGAAACTAAAGTCCAAGGACTTCTTGTATCCAGTTTGAATGTTAAACCAAGCAACTTTGACCTGACAGCCTCCATGGACCACAGTCCTCACTTGTAGAAGGCAGAGCATCAAACGAACTGTTGTGCTCACAGAACAGAGAGAAGAACTGAAAGGCATAAACAACCAGCAATCTATAGAAAGAGGCTAAGTCATATGAGGAAGCTCTGAGCAGTACTAACACCTACATTAAAGAGCAGTTTGGAAGGAGTAACTTGCCTAAATTCAGGAAGTTACAAAGATTGTTTCAGAATGTGAACAGAAAAAGTGTTAACAGATGGAAGGAAGAAATTAGAAGGTTCTGGGTATAAAAACTATATTTAATAGAAGGAAGGAAAAGTGTTTCTGGATAAGGTAGTCTTTATGAGATGAAATAAACAAGAGAGTTTAAATAAGTAATAAAGAACATTTGTGTAAGTAAAGGGCAAATTTCAACAAGTTTGTATGTAACTAAGTTGGTTATATATATGATATACATATAGCATATATACATATATAACATATATATACACATATATATATGGAACACTCAATCAATGCTATTTAAGGTTTTTCTCTAAGGTCATATGTTGATGTACTAATATAAACCAAAGATTGCTCTATATGTTAAAATGGCAAGGATTTCTTAAAACATTAATTTACTAACATGGTGTCTGTTAAATTCTATTTTTAGAGCAAATAATCTTGAAGGAATTAAGGTTTATATGACTGTGGTTAAACAACAACTGCTATTTTGGAGTATTGTACAATATTACAAAGTGTAGATTTTTCCACAGAACTAAACTTGGTTAATATCACAACATCAATGTAACTGTGTATATTAAATGTGTTCATATCTTCCAGGTATACGAGTCTTTAAGATAGAAGATTTAAATAACATTATATCAAGCTGGTGTTCTCCAAACTAAAGTTGTATGGTAATTTTAGACTTATAAGAATAACATATTTTATTGGAGATTTATTTATATCATTTAATGTTCTATAACTGGACCTGTTATCAATAAAATAAAGTTTCATGTTACTTTTTACACTGGGGTAAAATTTAAATATATTTTTAAGTTAAAAAAAAACAGTTTGGGATATACTGGGAATAATTATATTTTCACACACACATACATGTACCCACTCTCTCACCCTTTATAAAAAACCAAAAGAGCTACACTTAGAATGTTTAGGAAACCCTGGCTATTAATATACTCTCATAACCTTCTTAACCTTGATTTGACTGTCA
The DNA here is from genome assembly GCF_047511675.1 of Marmota flaviventris. Taxonomy (NCBI): domain Eukaryota; kingdom Metazoa; phylum Chordata; class Mammalia; order Rodentia; family Sciuridae; genus Marmota; species Marmota flaviventris. The sequence goes on along the minus strand of NC_092510.1, from coordinate 37,033,735 downwards.
CTTTAAATATTTAACCATTAAAAAAAGCACTTGAACACCTGCAGTACAGAGAGAGCATTTCATTTCCCTACTAGAAAAACAATCAAGCAAATTTAAATAAATCACCTCAATGTATCTCCAGCAATGGACTAGCTGCCTGGTTATTTTTCCCTGCCTTGCCATTACATTTAATGTATCCCTGCCTGGTAGATTTATCTAACAAAGTGTGTGGTTGGCATTCCTTGAAGTAAGGAGAACACTGGAAAAACTGCAAGAAAAAAGAGGGAAAGTGACTTTTGCCATAGCAAAGGGGAATCCCTGTTCATACCAATTCACTGGGCATTCTCTGCCTCTCTCCACACCATTTTCTCTCTTCAACGTACCACAAAATGCTGTTGTGCTGTGGTTCTCCAAACAAGATGTCAAGGCCCCTCCCAAGACCTTTTAAATCAGCACCTCTGGGGGTGGAACTCAGAAATCGGAGGTTTAACAATTCCTCCAGGTGATTCCAATTCACACTCAACTTCTGGAGCCACCTGAGTGGTTCAAGATCATCACACCTGTCTCCAATCTTCTTTCCAGAAAGTTCCTGTATTCAGTTTACCACCCCAGGATCATCAGAAGTAATCTTGGTTTGGGGGAAATTCGTTTCCATTTGTGAAGCAGTGATGAACCTACCCAGAAATCTAATGCTGTCCAAGTTCCACAGGTTCAGGGTGTTTTTCCTGCTTTCATAGTTCAACTGTCACATATACTGCACAGAAATGTCAGGATCCCTCATCAAAAGAAAGGGAGCTCAGGGAGGTCGTCTCAGGCTGTCTCTCTAAGCATAGGCACAAACATCTCTCAGGATCATGCCACTTATGCATCGTCTACCTCAGCTGTGGGTCTAAGAGGGACGGAGAAGGCTGCTCATACTCCAGAGTGCCTGCTCCATTCACAGGCGTCACCTAGTGGGCATTGTGGAGAGGGAAGGGACCTGGGAGGCAGTCACACATGCCTGACATCCGCTGACACAGCTGTGTGAGACTGCCGAGACCTCAATTTGCAGCAAGGTCATGAGGCAGGGAGAAAATCCAGGCTGGGATTCTGATCATGCAGTGCAAAGTTGCTCCGATGTAATCTGGGAAGATGAAAAAGTATCTTTAAAGAGCAACATACTTTCAATACCATGCTTAAACTCAAAATCTGAGAAGTTTATCACACCCTGCCTTTTGCAGTTTGGAAGCAAGAATTATTAAAACAAAGACATGTATCTCTGGCCTGGCTCTAGCCAAATGACAAAGCCCTGGCTTAATATCAAGGTTTGTCCTGTAAGAAATGCCAGTTTGGCCTAGTCTACTTTGTATTTTGTTCTTTGTTTGAATGCTATGGTTCACCAGGGAAGCCTGATGTGGGTATTAGTCCACGACTCCTAAGCCCCTGTAGCTCTAAACTAGGGTCTCCACCTTCTGCCTTCCTCTTTGAGTCTGTTGCTGCCTGCAGCTGCCACTCAGGCCTCTCCTTCTCCATGACTCATCAGTGCTATAAACTCAGTTTTATAGTACCACTCAGACTCGACTCCAGTCATGGGAGAGCCCAGAGCCTTCTTGGGTGATGCAGTGCTGCTCTAAGTGAAACCCTGGGGCAGCTCTCACGAAGAAAGAGAGGCCAGTGTGGTCGTCTCATTCTGCCTCTCTAAGCATAGGCACAACATCCAGCACAACCCTGAGGTAAAGCAGGGACTCTACAAGGTGAGATGCATGCCCAATGAATGGGGGTGTTCTCTTGAATGCACTGCAGCTTGTGGCACCAGTGACTATCGTAGGAAATATAAGGGTGACATCTCATACTACCAAGCTGATTTTCGGTGCTTATAAAAGTCGACTCTCTCCCCCAAAGACTTGCAGTTTAGAATGTAAGTGAATTGATGTCTTTATGGGTTTTGATTTTTTTTAATATTTGAAGGGGAAAAAACTTTTCTTAAGAAGTGGCTGAATTTTAGCAGGCTAGAATGTTAGTTATATAAAAAAAATTATTGGGCTGGGGTTGTGGCTCAGTAGTAGAGCACTTTCCCAGCATGTGTGAGGCACTGAGTTTGATCCTCAGCACCACATATAAGTTAAAAAAATAAATATCAATTGACAACTAAAAAAAGTGCATTTAAAAAAAAACATTATTGGTGGGTGCCATGGTGCACACCTATGATCTTAGCTACTCAGGAGGCTGAGGCAGGAGGATCACAAGTTCAAGCCCAGCCTCAGCAACTTAGTAAGGCCCTATCTATAGGGGTAGGGATATGGCTCAGTGGTAGAGCACCTCTGGGTTCAATCCCCAGTGCTGCAAGAAAAAAAAAAACATATCTGGAGACAAGGTGAGCCCTCCTTTGAAAAAGAATTCCAGAATAGTCTAAGAAGAAACCCAGATAACAATTTGTGATCCAAATTGCTTCACAATTTAATAAAAAGAGTACAGGCCTTGAAGACAAATGGAAATAAGTACAAGTTCCAGCTCAATATTTACTTGGGAAAATAACTTTCTCTCTCTTAGCTTCAGTTTTCTTATTTCTAAAATGGGGAGAAAATCTACCTTACAACACTACTAATAGAAATAAGAGACACCCAATGCTGTCTATGACCTTTTTTTATATTTTTAGACAAAAATTATGCAGCCAATATGGAAAGCAGTATGGAGATTCCTTGGAAAGCTGAGAATTGAACCACTGTTTGACCCAGCTCTCTCTCTCCTTGGTCTATACCCAAAGGACTTAAAAACAGCATACTACAGGGACACAGCCACATCAATGTTTATAGCAGCACAATTCACAATAGCTAAACTGTGGAACCAACCTAGATGCCCTTCAATAGATGAATGGATAAAAAAAATTGGCATTTATACACAATGGAATATTACTCAGAAATAAAAGAGAATAAAATCATGGCATTTGCAGGTAAATGGATGGAGTTAGAGAAGATAATGCTAAGTGAAGTTGGCCAGTCCCAAAAAACCAAATGCCAAATGTTTTCTCTGATATAAGAAGGCTAAAGGGGGAGCATGGGAGGAATAGACAAACTCTAAATAGGGCAGAGGGGTGGTAGAGGGGAGGGGTGTGGGGTTAGAAATGATGATGGAAGGTGATGGACATCATTATCCAAAGTACATGTATGAAAACATGAATTGGTGTAAATATACTTTGTGTACAACCAGAGATATGAAAAATTGTGCTCTATATGTGTAATAAGAGTTGTAATGCATTCTGCTGTCTTACATTAAAAAATTAATAAAAAATATGACAGCAAGAGCCAACAGAAAATATTTGAGATTGTCAGAAGGGTGTGAAAGTACTAACAGCTTCAAACAGGCTCAAAGTGGTAGGATCTTCAAGACATGGATATGACCCACCCAGTCCAAGAATGCCATATCCATGCATTTCACAGGTAATATGCTCACAATTATCTCTTCATATACCTATCTGCACTTCCTACCCTCATCTCTCATTTTCCAAAAAGCTTCCACATGCATGTGAATTCTGTATGCTCACTTTTTGTCTCTATCTTATAACCAGTAATAATTATCATGTTTGAGATGACCCTAGATTCATTAACTGATTTTTTAACTTTGTACAAATAGGAATACAAAATATATACTTTGAAAAAAAAAAAAGTATTGATGGACCTTTATTTTATTCATTTATTTCTATGTGGTGCTGAGAATAGAACCCAGTGCCTCACATGTACTAGGCAAGTGCTCTACCACTGAGCCATAACTCCAGCCTCTGTGACCCTTTTTAATTGTTAAATATTGAATATTACATAAGAATATGTTATCTTTCATTAGTATTAAAATATCAATAAAAATGCTGTATTCACAGTATTAGCAGTACCTCTGGAATGCCCTATGTACCTTTCTCCATTCCCCCTTCCCAAGGTAACTATGAGCTGTTGTTCTCTCTGCCCATAAGTCCACCCACATCAACCAGACTAACCAGTTCATCACTTTGAGGGCATCTGAGTATTCACTGGCCAGCAGAGGTCAAACAAGAGGATTCAAGCCAGGCCTCTCTTTGGTTTTGAGCTCATTCCTGGACACCTCATCCCTAGTGTTCCTGACCTTAGGACTGAGTGCCAATCCTCTTTCTCATTTTGAGCACAAAAGTCAGTGTGTTCCCTGCTTTCTGACCAATGGCTTTTGAGCATATCCTGGCCCAACCTGTTCCTGGAGGTGGCCTCCAGCCTTCCATTCCCAATCTGGTCTCTGTTCTCCATGCTGAATTGAGGAACCACCTCTGTTCATGGTATTAATATGATGTCTGTCAGACTGACTGAGTAGAAGCAAGGCCCCTTGGAGAGAAGAGAAAGATCATGAAGTCAGGGACATAGGGGAAGAACCTTACCAATTTGGAGCCTGTTAGTACAAGGACAGTGAAAATTAAACTTAACTCCAGACTAGAACACTATCCCTTTATTTAAAAACTACAAAGTTATGCACAGGCGTGGTAAATTTTCAGGGCACCAGGAGGCTGTGTCTTGAACATAACAAAAATGGCTTTCTCCTCTTTCCACCTTCACTTGTCCCATCTCTCCATCCATCTCCCACAAGCCCACAGCTCACCTGTATGTTCTTGGAACCATTTATATGGTGCCAAGTCCACAGGGTCAAATGAAACCATCTAGTCCACAGTACAAAGCAGACCTGTTCTGAGTACCACAGGACACACCAAAGGAAGTAGGAGACCTGGGCCATGCCCAAGAGATGTTTGCAACAGATATATGGTCAGCCTGATTAAACATGAGTGAGAGTACAAAGTATGGAGCTAAAATTTATCTGAGATCAATTATAGTTGTGTAGTTTTAAGCCCTAAGGCAAATGTTCTCAAAATGCAGCCCGAGACCAGCAGCAGCAGCCGCATCACTTAACAACTTGTTAGAAAAGCACATTCTCAGCCTCCTTCTAGACACAGTAAACAAGAAATGGAGGAAGGAATGTGGAGAGGGTGAATAATCAGTGTTTTAACAAGTCTTCCAGGTGCTCCTGATGCCCACAAAGGTTGAAACCCACTGCTCTATAGCAGGTTTCCCAACCTTGACACTGTCAACCTTTTCAGCCAGATAATTGTGTGTCCCGTGCATTGTTACATGTTGAGTATCCCTGGCCTTTATCCATTGGATGCCAATAGCAAACTCCCTCTTAGGACAATAAAAATTGTCTCCAAAGATTATGACATAGTTCCCAGAGGGCAAAACCTTCCCCTGTTGAGACCTATTGCTTTAGGGTAAAGCACTTCCTGATGTGGCTGGAATTATTAGGGACACTACACTTCTAGAGTATCAATAACAGTACACAACACAAAATTATAAAGTTCCACTTCTCTGTAATACTTAAGGAAGACAAAGAATGCAAAGACCCTCAAAAGATGAACACCAACTCAACACGCACTCCTAGAAAATCTCTAGCTCCCTAATATCTTTGTGGGATTATGAGTGGATATTATTTTCTTCTCTGTAAGCTTTTTGTTTGTTTTCAAATATTTCCACTCTATATGAGTATTATAAACATAAGAGTAAGACTTAAAATAAATAAAAGAAAAATGGCTAAGATAAGCATTGGGATTTTTTCATCCCAGTATGTATTCCTTTACTCCAATTTAGCCAGAAGAGTCCCAAATGGCACATGAGCCTCCTTGCCAAATCTGCTTTCACTCCACATTAAAACAGGTAACAGGAGTAGTGAGTAGTGCCATAGAAGCTGCCCATTGCTTTTTCATGTATCCTCTTGTTACATTACCACTACAGCCTTTTAGGAGTTTGGATCACCAGGTTGTATGAGTTTCCCATCTTTAAACTCTGAAGTCAGACAATCCTTCCAAGCATTTTCTGTGCCTAAAACCACAACCATTTTCTCCATTGTAGCAACTAAAAAGCTTTGCTGTTCTTGGTTGCCCAGCCCTAGAACAGACCTAGAGTCTAGGCCTTTGCTAAACAAAGTGTGGTCCACAGACCAGCAGCATCATATCACCTAGTCACTGATCAAAAATGCAAATTCTCAGGGCTAACCCGGACCTAGTTAATGAGATTCTTCATTTTAGAAAAAAAAAAAAAAAACCCAGACTATTTCCATACACATTAAAGACTGAAGATCACTTACCTGAATCACGGAGCTGGCAATCATTCAAAAGTTTGAATCAAATTCCATTTATTTTGTTTCCAAATCCAGTGTGCCACTTGGTACTTGCTTAATATATTAGTTCTCATTGCTGCTGTAACAAATTACCACACACTTAGTGGCTTAAAAGAAAACATATTTATTGCCTTAGAGTTCTGGTGGTCATAAATCCAAAATTGGATTTACTGGGCTAAAGTCAAGGTGTTATCAGGTCTGTGTTTCTCCTGGAGGCTGCAGAAGAAGATCCTTTCCCATTTAGCTTCCAGAGTCCACCTGCATTCCATGGCTTGCCTCTTCCTCAAATTCCAAAGGCAGCAGTATAGCACCTTTGTTTCAAACCTCATGCTCTCATTTGTTCTCCCTCCCTCTTTACCTTTCCAGCCTCCTTTTTTACTTATGGAGACACTGGTAATTAACTGTTAGGCCCACCTGAAGAATCCAGAATAATCTCCCACTTCAAGATCATCATCAATTAATCAAAGCCCCTTGTTTTAGTCAGCTTTTTCACTGCTGTGACTAAAAGACCCAAATAGAACAATTGTAGAAGAATAAAGTTTATTTGGGAGCTCATGGTTTCAGAGGTCTCAATCCATAGACAGCAGGCCCCATTCATCGGGGCTCAAGGTGAGGCAGGATATCATGGCAGAAGAGTGTAGCAGAGGGAAGCAGCTCATATGATGATCAGAAGCAGAGAGAGAGATCTCTACCTACCAGATACAAATATATACCCCAAAGCCCCGCCCCCAATGCCCCACCTTCTCTAGCCACACCCATCTGCCTTCAGCCACTACTCAGTTAATCCCATCAGGTGATTAGTTCATTGATTGGGTTAAGAATTCTCATAACCCAATCATTTTGTACTCTGAACCTTCTTGGATTGTCTCACATGTGAGTTTTTGGGGGACACCACATCCAAAACGTAACACCTCTTTTGCCATGTACGGCAGCATGTTCACAGGTTCCAGGGACTCGGGCATGGACCTCTTGGTTGGGTCATTACCCTATGACACTCAAAGTTTTTGATTTGGATTCCAATGGGATAAACTGATGTATGATGGCTCTCCCTATACTCCTAGTTTCTCAGGAGCACTCAGTGCTCCCAGCTTATTATGGTCCATCTCCCTGACATTATCTCCTTTTCAATTTTCATATCTGGACTGCAGCACCCAGTGCTCGCCTTTCCTGTTGCCTCCCAGTGCTGTATTTATCAATTCTATTGGTGTGAACTCTCATTCCTCCCTCTCCCATTCATCTGCCCAGACCTGTCCACAAGCGACTTCTAGGTCCCCTACTATTCCCTCCTTTCCGCTGTCTTCCCCATACCACCTGTGCCCGAGGCCAACTGCCTACCATCGTCCTCTTGGCTTCACCTACCACCTTTCCTTCTTTCAAATCTTCCTAAATATTCACTTTTTCAAAAAGACTTGTAATGTTAGCTTCTTGGTAAGACATTTCTTTCTTCACTCCCCCACAAGCTCACAAGAAAAAATGAAAAGTGGGAAAAAAAAAAACCCACAAATCAATATACTATTTGGTGTTTGAAAGCACATTTCCAAGGAGATTCTCAAGAACATAAGAGCAGGGCTACATTAGTACCCCTACTTCATGGTGAGTGGATTATAAGGCTAAGAAAATCTTTAACCTCTAGTTGGAAACAGAACAACAATAAAAAATAAAAATAAAAAACTGTGGATACAGTGACAGCCAAGGTTTATTTTCAAATTTAACCACTTAGTTTTGTTTTGTTTTGTTTCTATGAATTGGTCCATCCAATTTGGTTGGTCACCACACAGTGCCTAGAGATAAGGGGACTTAGGAAAGGCTGAGATACCAACAGAGAACTTTGAAAAGTTGCCATAGTCTAGGAGGGGCCAAAATATGATGACAGCTACATGAACCTGCAGGATGAAATGGCAGGACTCAGAACAGACACAAAGGGAAAGGAAGCCACTATTCCCAAGGCTGCAAAACAGGCCAAAACCACCCTCCAAAATGACTCAAAGAAATAACTGAGCTAATATGAGTGAAGGGACTCTGAAGCTTCCATCTGCCACATTGGTGATGACAAAAGCCACACAGATACCACAGAAAAGAATGAAACATTCAATTACATGAGAGGACTAACAGATTTGCCCAGCACAGCTTCACTACCTTACTTTGAAATCAACAGGTACAGGAAATATTATGAAGCTAGAAAAGACTATGACCACATTCCATCTTACCAAATAATCCTAATTTAGTTTGGAGTGCCAAAGAACTCAAATGAAACAGGTTTTAAGCAAACTTTAAGCTAGGAAGGGCCAAAAAACAACTCTGAACATTAAAGCCTAAGCAGAAAATGCCAAAAATTTCTAGGAAACTTTTGCTTTCCTAACATAAATGCTGGCTTTTTTTTTTAATTGTCTTTTTCTCTCTCAAGGAAAACAGATATAATGCCTGGGCCTAGGACAGCTATATTATACATGTGAAAGGACAAGAAAATTTCAAACATTAGTACTGAAATTTTTGAGCGGCAGAATCAATGCCAGTAAATTTCTACCTCTAGGATTACTGTTGCATGAGAAAAAGAAAAAAAAAAGCTTTAATTGTTTAAGTACATATTATTGGGTTTTCCCTCCCTTGTAGCCAAATAGCCTCAAAGAGGAGTTAGAAGTGCTCCTTGGCCAACTGTACCACAGCTAAACTGAGGTTTTGACACCTTCCCAACTTCATTCCCACAGATCCATTCCTTACTTTGACATTCTCTTCTCATCAGTCCAGTTCTCAGACCATCAACTCCCGGAAATTTTAGTGCAGTTCTGAAAAGTCCTGCTTTCTTGGATCCCATTACCTATCTTAGGATTTATATTCTCTCACTCCTAAAACAAATCTATAGGGCAGTATTCTCAAGTGGTCTGTGGGCTAGAAACATCAGCCTCATCTGTGGAAAAACATTTCTCAGGGCCCACCCAGAACCAGTGGATCAGAAACTCTGAGGGTGAAGGCAGCAATCTGTGTTTTAACAAGCCCTCCTGATGATTCAGATGGGTACTGAAGTTTGAGAGCTACTTCTGGATAGTATGCATATTTTTCAGATAAAGAGATTAAATTACTTTTGGATTACACTGACTTACCAAAGCCCTCATAGTTGGGTGTTGCAGACAGGTGCTGGCTCCAAGCTCAGAGCTCTTTGTTCCACACATGGCAGTCACACTGTTAATTGCCTGTTTCTAAGAGACCTGTCATTGCAAGAAAAAAGAAAATTTCACAAACTGATTTACTCTATAGTACCAATTAATGATAATATGTCTGTTTTCCTTCTCAAGGAATTTGGATTTACAATAAATACAACTTACTGAGCTGGGGGTGTTGCTAAGTGGTAGAGCACTTACCTAGAATGCAGAAGACCTTGAGTTTGATCCCAGCACTAAACCAGAAGAAAAGAAATACAATTCAACTCACAAGATGCCACCTCACACCTATTAGGGTGACCATGATCAAAAAAAGAAGAACACATAAAACAACAAGTGTTGGTTTAAATGTGGAGAAATTATAGGGAAACGGCTAATGATAAAAATATAAAATGTTTGCTATCACTATAGAAAACAATATAGCACCTCCCCTCCCCAAAGGAAAAAAAAATAGAATCACTATATAATTGAGAAATTCCATTTCTAGGCTTATGACCAAGAAAAATGAAAACAGGAGTCATTTGTACACCAATGTTCATAGCAGCATTATTCACAATAGCCAAAAGGTAGATGCACCCAAACGTCCATCTAGAGATGAAAAAACAACCTGCAGTATATACATACAATGGGATGCTATTTAGCCTTTTAAAAAGAAGGAAATTCTGACACATGCTACAAGGGGATGAATCTTGGGGATATCCTGTTAAGTAAAATAAATCAACAACCAAAGAATAAATATCATATGATTTCAATTATAAGAGGTACCTAGACTAGTCAAACCCACAGAGATAGAAAGCAGAATGGTGATTGTCATGGTCTGGACGAAGGGAAATCAAGAGTTCTTGTGCATTGAGTAGACCTTCAATTCTGCAAGATGGAGAATTCTGTAGCTGCACAGTGGTGATGGAAGCCTAACAATGTTTGTTTTAATGCCACCAAACTGCACAGATAAAAATGGTTGAAGTGGCACACTTTGTGTTATGTGTATTCTATCACAATTTTAAAATGTTTTTTAAACAAAAAAAAATACAATTCAACTTGTGAAATTCTTATTCACTTCTTGCAGGCAAAGTATGACAAGCCATACAGTTGGAGTGACTACACAAACCATATCCCAAAATGACCTCTGAACTTCATATAAAATTTCAGAGCACACCCAGAGATTGAACAAAGATCAAAGGGTTTTTGTCTTTGTAGGTACAGGTATTTCTTAAAGAATAGTATTATGAATACATGATGTTGGAAAACAGAGATATGAAAGTCCTGGCAAAATTGAAATTGTTGGATTTGGCATAACCCAGTTTGGGTAAAAAGAAAGACGCAACCTTTTATTCTCAGCAAATGCCTCCTTTGCTCCTAATAGTGTTACTAAGCTTACAAGTAAGAGAAGCAGTTAAACCAACAAGAAGAAAATCTCTGCTCCTATTTAGTCAATCTTGGGAATAACGGTGTTTGTGAGCAGTGCTATTAACCTATTCTCCCAGAGAACAGGGATGGCATGGGTCAAATGTTGACTGCCGAAATCCATCAGTATCTTTGACAAATGGTCTCACTAATTTTTCCTCAGGTTTTTTTTTTCAATTGTGAAATAGTTTCATACTTACTGAAAGATGCAAAAATCATACAGAAAACAAACATATTCCCTTTATTCAATGTCACTAATTCTTCCCACATTGCCATGTTTGCTTCCTTGTTTTTCTACCTATATCCTTCTTTTCATAACACTTAAGAATGCCACTTTTCTCTTAAATGCTTCAGTATATATTTCTTAAGAATAAGAGTATACATTGAGGGGCTGGGATTGTGGCTCAGTGGTAAAGCGCTCGCCTAGCACACGGGAGGCTCTGGGTTTGATCCTCAGCACCACATAAAAATAACATAAAGGTCATTGTGTACACCTACAACTAAAACAAATATTTATTTTTAAAAAAAAAAGTATACATTGACAATGCTAAAGTAATTCTCCATTTCAGAAAATGTAACAGACAAAATAGTTTAATCTATACTCCATAATTCAGGATTGTCAATTGTACTGATTACTGTCTTTTAAAACGTTTACCTCTCTGCTGCATGATCCTGTCAAGAATCATATACTGGATTTTATATATCTTCTCAATGTTTTTGAACCTGGAACAATTCCTCAGTCTTTCAGTAGAGGTCAGCTATCCTACGGAATGCCCCTCCGTTTGGGCTTGACTGGTGTTTGCTATGATTGATTTGCTTTGGGCTATCCACGCTCACTGGAATGCTACATAAAGTGAGTCTGTGTCCTCAAAGCATCACATCTGCAGGCCCAGGAGACCATCATCAGTGATATTAATTGTCCAGTTTCTCCATTGTATATTTACTGCTTTCCTCCCTTGTACCTAATAAATAATCTTTGGAGAAACATTTGAAACCATGAAAATATCATGATCTGTATCTAAATGTACGCCCTTTGAGGAGCATCCAGTGATGCTTCAAGCTGAAGACCATATTTGCTATGATGATTTTAAAATAGTGATTTTTCCAACTACACCATTCCCTTCACCTTTGTCATATTCAACCTCAGGGAAAAACCTTCTTTTCTCTGCTATTTTTTGTTTATTTATTATCAGTAGGACTCAAATTCTATTTTATTTGATGGATTGCATTGAATTACTTTTCTTATTTCTTTTGATGCTCAATTTTTTCTAGATATGGCCAGCTGGAGTCCCTTCAAGTTGGTTCCCACATCCTTTTGACCCATATCCATGACTTTTTAGGAGGACTTCATATTTACTTCCATATTCCAAACTCATCCTGTACCTTCCCTGTTCTAGTTCTGGAATGACTCATTTCTCAAAGAAGCTCCGGTTCATTTTCTTTTTCCTAGATTTGTCATATATTGAGATGAAACTATTTCATTTTTGGTGACTGACGAGCTTTTGTTCCTGTATCTGAGACATCTGAGACTTTGTTATCATTGGACACATCATAAAGAACACAATGTGATGTGAGGGAAAGACAAGCTTTGGAGAGAAACTTGAGTTTGCACACTAGCTGTATCTATCACTTGCTAGCTACAAAAACTAGAGTAAGTAAATTTAACTTCTTTAAGCTTTTGTTTCCTCATCTTAAAACAGGGGACATAATGTCCACCTCACAGGATTATTATGAGGCTTAAAACTGGCCAACTCAGAGTCTGGCATATAATTTCTCAAAAAAATTACATTACTATTTTCCTCCTTCAATTACAGCAGTATACAATTTTAATGTGGTCTTTCCCTGCATAGCTCCTTCAATTTTTTTCCTATGAAACCCTAAAAAAAAAAACAGATTATCTGACAGTGATAGTGTTTTTTTGAAATATGCCCATAATCCCCAATTCTCATTTTAGCCAGGATTCCTTGGCATATTATCTAATGATCCCACCTTATCCTCCTTTCCTCTTTTCCTTAAAGTAAGAGGCGATATGATATGGAGGACAAAAATCACTTGATTATCTGAAAGTACTCAGCTCTTGACAAAGCTCAATGCCCCCTGAGAAGAATATAAGTTAGTGTCTTTGGCTTTCAATAGGCTACCCACACAAAACTTACAGTGAACCCACACACAAAGGAGAACTTTATTCCTAATATCACATAAGACAAAGATTCCTGTTATCATTTCTCCACCTAATTAGTCCCAGAGGAACTCAAAAAGGCTATAAGTGGAAAAAAAGACAAAATATAAGGATGGGAAAAGCAAAATTTATCATTTTCTGATAGTATTATCCACATAGAAAATTCAGTAGAATCAACAATCTTTTAGAATATAGAATTTAATAAGGTTAATGTATTATAAAATAGGTTTACAAAAAACAAAAATATACCTCTATACTAGTAACGATGACCTTAAGAATAAAATATCACCTACAATAACAAAAATGATAATGTATCTGGGAATTAACAAAAATGCACATGACCTATATAGAACAAACAGTAATAATATTCTATTGAAGAATATAAAGGAAAGTCTGGTTAAATTAAGAAATATCAAGATCCAAATCCCCATCATGTCAGCTTAGGAACCAAATTCCTCAAAAACTCCTAAAGTGCAAGAAGTAAAATCAAGAATCAATAAATGGGATAATATCAAACTAAAAAGCTCCTTAACTGCAAAAGAAACAATCAGGAACATGAAAAGAAAGCCTACAGAATGGGAAAAAAATATTTGTGACCTACACCTAAGATAGAGTATCAATCTCCAGGATATATAAAGAACTCAAAAAACTTAACAGAAAAAAAAAACAAATAATCCAAATAGCAAATGGGCAAAGGAACTGAAAAGACACTTCACAGAAGAAAAAATACAAATGGTCAAAAAATATATGAAAAAATGTTCAACATCACTAGCAATTATAGAAATGCAAATTAAAACTACACTGAGGGGCTGGGGTTGTGGCTTAGTGGTAGAGCACTTGCCAATTGAGCATGAGGCACTGGGTTTGATTCTGGCACCACATAAAATAAATAAATAATCAAAATAAAAGTATTGTGTCCATCTACAACTAAAACTAAAGATGAAAAATTTTTTTAAAAAAATCTACACTGAGATTTCATCTCATTCCAGTCAGAATGGCAATTATCAAGAATACAAGTAATAATTAATGTTTGTGAGGCTATAAGGGGAAAGATACACTCATACATTATTGGTGGGACTGCAAATTGGTACAGTCACTCTGAAGAGCAGTATGAAGATTCCTTAGAAAACTTGGAATGAAACCACCATTTGACCCAGTTATCCCATTCCTGGGCATATACCCAAAGGACTTAAAACCAGCATACTATAGTGACTCGGCCACATCATTGTTCATAGCATGGGGTAAGGAGGAGGAGCATAGGAGGAACAGATGAATTCTAGATAGGGAAGAGGAATAGGAAGGAAAGGGAGGTGGCAGGGGATTAGCAAGGATGGTGGAACGTGATAGACATCATTATCCAAAGTACAGGTATGAAGACACAAATTGGGTGTCAACCTACTTTATATACAGAGATATGAAAATTGTGGCATATATGTGTAATAAAAATTGTAATGTATTCCACTGTCATTTTTTAAATCAATAAAAAATAAATAAATAGGGCTGAGGATGTGGCTCAAGTGGTAACGCGCTCGCCTGGCATGCGCGAGGCTCTGGGTTCGATCCTCAACACCACATAAAAATAAAATAAAGATGTTGTGTTCGCTGAAAACTGAAAAATAAATATTTAAAAAATAAATAAATAAATAAATAAAATGTTCATAACAGCTCAATTCACAATAGCTAAGCTATGGAATCAACGTAGGTGCCTTCCACAGATAAATGGATAAAGAAAATGTGGTATATATAACAAATGGAATATTACTCAGCCTTAAAAGAAAATGAAATTATGCCATTTGCCAGAAAATGGATAGAACTGGAGACTATCATGTTGAGTGAAATAAGCCAATCCCCCCAAAACAAAGGCCAAATATTCTCTCTGATATGCAGATGCTGACTCACAATAGGTGTGTGTGAGTGGGGAATGGAGGTTCACCAGATTGGAGATAGGGATGGGAAAGACAGTAGAATGAATCAGACATAACTTGCCTATGTTCATATATGAAAACACACAACCATGGTAACTCCACATCATGTACAACTACAAGAATGGGAAGTTACACTCCATGTATATATGATGTCAAAATACCTTCTACTGTCATGTATAACTAAAAAGAACAAATAGAAAATTAAACCAAAGGGGGGAAAAAAAGATCAATTGTTCTTGTTCTATGACACATAGAAGTAAAGGTGTTGGTGCTCCCCAAATTAATCTATACATTCAAAGCAGTCTCATCAGATTCACATGAGATTCTTTAAGAAATGCCACAAACTCGTTCTAAAATGTATATGGAAAACATGCTACAAATAGCTAAGGCCATTTTGAAATAGGTAAGCAAAGAGGAGATATTTACCCGCCAGAGATAGAGACACATGATGAAGTCATAAAAACAGCATGGGACTGAATCCGGAACAGGGAAATAGGCCACTGAAAAAGAACATTTCTAGGAAGAATTCCACATAACACGGGACTTCATAGAAGATAATGTTGATACCATGAAACAACGGGGGAAGGATGGATGGCAATTTTGATGGGAAAGTGGATCATGATGTTGAGGCAAAAATAAAGCGGGACCTTTAAATTTATATAAAAAGATGCTTTTCAGGTGGATTAAAGACATAAATGTGAGAGGTAAAATTACAAAAATGTAGAAGAAATATAAAGAAACTCAAACAAATGTAATGAACTTTTTAAAGAAAATTATATAAGCATTAGGAAGAGACCTCTTAGAATAAGACCCTTAAAACATGAACACTCCGATTTAAAAAAATAAGAAAATCTGATTGTAAGCAAAGGATACCATAGACAAGAAACAAAGAGATGAAATATTTGAAGAAACAAATATTTTTTGGAAGAAAATATTTATGACATTCAAAACCAGCAAGAATTAAATATCTATAATACACAACTCCCCAAAAATCAACATGAAACAAAATGTGGACCTCAAATTTAAAATAAGCAAAGTATGAAATAGGCAATTCTCAGAAAAGGGAAGCTCAAGTAATTAATAAGAATTTCAAGAAATGTTCAAACTCTGTTGTAAACAGAAAATCCCAAAGAAAATAAATTATATTAAGGGAGGGGGACATTAGACAATAATAATTCCAGACATAGCAGGTTATAACAAACTAGGAAAGCTGATATGCTGCTGAGGATACTATAAATTGGTACAGTTGTTCTAGAAAGCAATGTATCCTCTGTTTCCAAGATCTCCTTCTGAGTCTATATGTCAGAGAAATTCTTGCACAGCCTCATAAGGAGATCTGTATGAGGTCATTGGTTATGGTGTAGTTTGTTGTAGTGGATCTTGAAGACAATCTAGGTGTCCATCAGTAGGGGAATAGTAAATACAGTGGATGCAATTGTGATTGCCAAGGGCTGAGGATAAGGAGAAATGAGGTGTTAGCATTTAATAGCTAGAGGGAGGTTTGATTTGGAAGGATGGGGGTAACAGTTGAAGAACAATGAGAATGTACATAATGCCAAGAATTTACATATAAAAATGGTTATGATGGTCAATTTTTAATTGTGTATATTTTACCACAATTTTTAAAAGATTTCAAGAACAGTGAACATACACTATAAAATACTTTATAAGAGTTAAAAAAAATAATGACCAAACTTGTAGTTATAGCAACACCAATCTTAAAAACAGGATTGAATGATAAATTAAAAACAGAAACATGTTCTAATCAACACTCAATATTTTAGGACACTTGCATTTCTAAAGATTCATTATAAACATATTGCTTAGAAACTTATTGGGGAGAGGGGATTAGGAATATAGATTTGGAGATAAGGGGAAAATTAATGGAATAAGAAGGGTGTTACTTACATGGACCAATGATGAATGACAATAAGGTATTATGAAGTGAGAAGTTTGCACAGTTGATTAAAAATAAATGACATCATACATGTGAAAATGCTTTGAAAGGATAAAGTTATGTGGTTTATAGTTTGTTATTTCCTTTATTTGAAATATAGTAAAATGAGCCAAAATTGATCTTGTTCCTAATATTTTGATTCTTCAGTGTGTTCTGACAAATGATGATTTACACATTGACTAAGCATCACACATTTTAAATTCATCTGTATTTTGTGAATTTTTAAATATTGCCAATGATTGCTCATTACCATAAATTTCTTCTTTCCTCTTTTTTTTGTCTCCAATTCTATACAGAGCCAGTTTAAGGGTGGGTTAGACAGGATTTGCCTGGGGTGCTAGTATTTAAGAGGTGCTAAAAATATCACTAGAATTATAGCAAGGTGGAAAAAATTATTTTTCCTAGCACTCCTGTTTCAGAGAGCACTTTGTGAGGTTAAAAAGAATCCGGTAATAAATTGTGTGGGGTGGGGCTGTGTGTGGCCCCTCTCCCAGGGAAATAAATACATAATAAAAAGAGCTTTTTAAACTCAAGGCCACAAGGCAGCAAAGCAGAGTTGTGCACAACTCCAGCAGATGTGCATGGTGGCCCTGTATAACCTGCCTCCTTAGGAGAGTAACTTAACCATTTGAATGAGCAAATATCTCACTCAATAAGAATCCAGGGCTTTTGTTTCCCACATTGGATTTTTTTTTAAAAAAAATCACATTTGAGACTGGAGTTTAATTGGGGAAGAAAGAGGAAAATCTGAACACCACTGCTAGGGGTTCATCCTTCCTCCATGCATTCTAAATAAATATGGAATGCATATTCAAAGACTACCCAAGGCGCCAAGTTATTAGGCTCTCTGGGGAGCCACCTGTTTCTGTCCTGCTCTGCTTCCAAACAAGGGAATTACAAAAGAATTACAGAATTACAAAAGTTTCTTCATTTTAGAATGTTGAAATCCACCCATCCCTTTGCATGGCAGGCCTTCAGTGTGCCCTTCATCTGGCCATCCTATCATAAGTGGCAAGAAGATGTAGGTATTACAGTTGACCAGTGAAGGGGTCCCTGTGGTTTCCATTTGCTAAGGCAAAGAACCCAGCTGGTCTTGCCTAAAACCAGGTCAGGAATCTTGGCCTAATCCTAATAGATTATTTTTGAGAAGAGGGTTAAGTATCTTTTTATTATCCTAATTCTTTTTTTTTTTATTTTTTTTGTAGTTGTAGATGGACAGAATGCCTTTATTTTATTTTTATGTGGTGCTAAGGATTGAACCCAGTGCCTCACACATGCTAGGCAAGCACTCTGCCACTGAGCTACAACCTCAGCCTCCAATCCTAATTCTTAAGAAAAAGAAATGGACCACTCATTCCTAATGGCATTTTGGGAATAGCAAGAGAATTGTCTGTTTGAGTACCTCAGTTCAGGATGTTTGTCAATTCATAATTCATTAACCTCTGCTCTGGACTCATTTAACACAACTTAATCTGAAATGTAAAGTACACATTTTAAAAAGTCCTTTCTGACTGAAGAAAGAATTGGGGTTCCAACTTATACATCAATTAGCAGTTTTCCTTAACATCCCCACTCTTTTGACTCACTTCACAAGTTTAGCTGATTAACAACCTGTGTCATGCATCAAGCAGTTCACAATATCGTTGCTCATAGCTTTCTTAGAAAGATTTAGCAACACAACACAAAGCAAAGACTGCTCACTTCTGGCGACATGTCTAGCATACCTCAGTTTCATTTGCCAATTGAACAAATCTTCACTGGGTGTCAAGCACAGTAGCAGGTGCTAAAATACACCTTTGGGAACCCTGCCCTGGTGGCACTGGAATCTGGTAATGTGGTTTCCAAGAAGGAGCACAGGGCTATGATTGGGACATCCAGACATGATTGGCTACTCTGCTCATGATTTCCTGGAGAAAGCCACTGCCCATTTGAAAATAAGGGTGTCAGACCAGATGGTCTCAAAAGACATTTCCAGTTTTTTAATTTGAAATATTGAACATCACTTTAATATTTACCACTTTCTTAAATATAATGAATTCTAATTTATTTAAAAATCCCCCCAAAATCTATATTTATTCCATACCAAGTTAGTTAGAGGAAAAAAACCACTTATAGAGAAGGAGTAAATTCTATACTGATAAAAGATTCAGTTTGTTGGGGCGATATAGCAATTGTAAATGTCTGTTACCTCACAACTCAGCTTATAATGTATTAAAGTGAAAATTAGTCAACATAAAGAAGTAGATAGATCCATGATAATGATGGGAAACACAGTCACCTTTCCCCCAGTTCAGAAAGGGATTGAGGTACAGAATATAGAAATAATAAGGATATGAAGCCAGATCAAAGTAATAAATATACATGAAATCTTCAGTTAGCAGCTGAGTAGCACCAAAGCAGATTGCACCAGATACTGACTTTCCTTATCAAATGCTGCAAAGAGAGTATGGAGAGAAGATGGTAACAGCATCAGGAGCAAAGTTGGGTAGGAGAAATAATTTCTAATGTTCCATAACACAGTAAGGCAACTATGTTGGCAATAATTATTATTGTATATTTTGAAATACAGAGTTGATAGGGTTTTTAATATTCTCACCACAAATAATGTTTGAGGGGATGGATACATCAATTACCTGATCTGATCATTATACATGTGTCAATGTACATCTCATTGGACTACATAACTATGTATAACAATTGTGTCAATTAAAAATAAAACACATATAATGAAAAGCTAAAAAGTAATTAACAATTTAAAAATAGACATGTAACCACGCCCGGTGGCACATGCCTGTAATCCCAGAGGCTTGGGAGGCTGAGGCAAGAGGATGGAGAGTTCGAAGCCAGACTCAGCAAGAGCGAGGCGCTAAGCAACTCAGTGAGACGCTGTCTCTAAATAAAATACAAAATAGGGCGGGGGCGGGGGGGGGGGGGTGGGGGGGAATGTGGCTCAGTGGTGGAGTGCTCCTGAATTCAATCCCCGGTACCCCTCCCCCCCAAAAAAAGAAATAATAAATAGACATGTACTTTGGAGCACCAAGTTAAGCCTTTTACACATAGTTTTTTCTCATTCATCCTTCCAACAGTCCTCTAAAGGGATCGCTTATGTCCTGTATTCAGAGCAGAAAACTGAAGTATCTTCCCTATGGTCACATAACCAGCAAAGGGTGGAGTGGAACACAAACGGAGCTCCTCTGGGACAGATCTCAAGAACTTACACTGTCTTCACCTTTTCTAAGGGTCTCTGAGGTTTGCCCCTAGTAATCAGCAGTATCATTTTCCAGACCCTTCCTCTGACCTACCAGCAGCCAAGTTTTGGTGGTACCTTTCTGCGCAGTTAAACCACTAATTTCCTCCCTGCACAGCTTCGTTTGCACTGTGCTCCAAGCCCACGGAGCCTGCCTGGAGGAGGAGCTATTCCCAGAGAGGGTGGAATGCAGGTGACTGACAGCAGCTCCACGCATGCTCTTGGGACTCTCCCCATTGAGTGCTGAGAAGCGGTCTCCTAATTTACGTGCTCCATTTGAAATATTGATGCTGAAGCACCAGAATTATACATGTGTTCCCTTGACTTTTTAACCAAAGAGTGCTAGTTTATTGCTGAGCTTAAGGATAAAAGAAGCAAGAAATGAAAGTTGGGTTGGGTTTTTTAAGTTTCCTCCCCACTACTAAGTACTATCAGATGTTGGATTCTCAGTCCGATGCTGGGTGGATGCTCACTCTGCTTTGCCTCTTGGTTTATCAGCTCGTTTTTCGAGGTAACACTTTTCATCACAAAAAAAAAAACTAAGAGCCCTATACAAATATTTTCACTTGAATGCATCAAACAGCCCCAATGTTGTGGTGCCAGAAAAAATAAAATAAAACAGGAATGATATCTAAACTGATTTATGGGGCTTTGTAGGGAAACAACTGTCCTTTCATCTCTGCATACACAGTTTATCTTTGACCCTGAGTGAAGGGCACCTATTCAGAAATAATCTATCCAAGACCTGAGGAGCTCCATCATGAACCAGAGATCAAACGCCTTTTATGTTCCTTCTGGTCCAGGATTAAAACTGCAGACCTATTATATTTTAATGCACAAATAAAGACTCAATCAAGGGAATCTGCTGCTTCAGCAAACACTTTCATCCAAAAGAACAGATTATTTGTGATATAAAACCCTGTGAGTGTCTCTATTGAATATCTCAAAGATGGGATAGTTTGAATGAGTGGGTAGTTTGATATGTCTTTCATGAACAAAAGAAAATGTCAGAGTGCCATGTTCACCCTTGGCTCTAAGAAATGTGTATTCTTTGGGGATACATGACATAAGAAACTTCTCTGTACCTTCCCCTTGCTTTCTCCTTTGGCCAAGATGATCTTTTCCTCTGGACCAGAGATCCCATGTAGGCTGCAGGTATATCACCCAGAATTCCCCCAGGTTTCTGCTCTAAAAAATCATCCCAGAAGCCTATCAGATCAGGTGCACACAGTTTTTTTCAGTAAATGTGAAGACATACTGGAGAATCTGGAAATAACAAGGACCAGTACCCTGTGGTGGGCACCAAATGGGATTCTGCCTGGAATGAGAATCTCTTTTTTGATCTCCAGTACCCTTGCCTCTGTCTTATGTCTTCATCTTCCTGGTCAAGGTTTATTGATCCAAGGATGTTACTTTTCCCAAGGATACCAAGACCAGAGTTCTTTCCCAGAACTTTTAATTGGAATAAGAGCAGGAATTCAGTATTCTTAGAAGTGAGTGATATTAAATATGGTGTTTGGGAGGGACCTGTCTGCTATGAGAAGTAATGACAGAAAAATGCAACAAAAGATGACAGATGACACAAGAGATAAACATCCTGGTTTCAGTTGTTCCTGAGGCTCAGCTGTTTCCTCTCCTTTTCTGAGACCCTATTTCCAAATATTTCAATTATATAAGAACACCTTATGTTCCAAAAATTCACTTTTTTGCTTAAGCTAATACTGAAGTTTTGAGTTTCTATCACTTAGAACCCAGAGTATTATAATAAGACCAAATACAAGATTCTACAAGCAGAAGATGAATCATGGACATTCTTATTCCCTAGCTTATATATGCTTATGAAGGGTGGTATTATGTTTCTTCAAACATGAACTTCCAGTCTACACTGTGGTAGTAAGTAGTTTCTCTAAATCTACAGGATACATAGTCAAAATTATTCAAGACAGATGGCTTGGAGGACAAGCATGAATGGATTTATGACCATATCTTCCTCACAGCTCTACCCCAGCCCTCAATTCAGATTTATTTTTAAACTATATTTTTATATTTATATATAAATAAAAATAATGTACTCTGGGGAAAATATATCTTGTTTTAAAATCAGTAGTAGGTTTGGAAATGAGCTGGAAGCCTAAGAGTTATAGCTGTCCATGTTATAAAAGTCTTTCTTCATCAAAAAGCTAAAAAAAAAAAAAACCTTTTTACTTTTAGAAAAGGCAGTTTAGAAGATAGATTATAGCTGCTAAGGAAATCCCTTCTTGGAAAACTACAGGCTTGGAAAACAGTAACTAGTCAGAGTTAGCTAATATTTATTAAGCCCACACAATACAATTTAATCTGTGCAGCATCATTTAGTATATGTATAAGTATTTCCAGTTTGTGGACCAAAAAAAAAAATCATGAAACACTAGTAGCTTACACAAAATCCTACAGGAACTATGTGCATCCCAAGGAAAGGGAACAGCATATGCAAAAGCGCCATAAGACCAGGAATAAGACAAAAGCTTACTGGACGACTTGGAAATCTTTCCAAAGGCCTAAAACCCAAAGTCACACTTTTCAGAATAACTTTCAAACTTCAGCAGGAGTTTAAGATAGGTGAGTGCTACTTAAGCTCAAAAAAAATTGGTATGGTCAGAACAATGATTGAAGAAAAAGGTCTATGAACCTTTTTCCTGGATGATTGTGTTTCTTGTAATCTCACTCAGTTTTGAAATTTCATTAACAGATTATTTTAACTTTAAAAATAAAATAATTTAAAAAGTGAAGTTTTTATAAAGAACTTTGATATAAATAGAAGCAGCTTAGTTGGATGGCTTCCAGCTCATTTCCAAACCTACTACTGATTTTAAAGCAAGATATATTTTCCCCAGAGTACATTATTTTTATTTATATATAAATATAAAAATATAGTTTAAAAAGAAACCTGAACATGTTAATCCATGTTCTCAGTAGCTATCTGGCCCAGAGACCATTGAAGTCACCTTTACCAAATAGCAGATAAAGCAAAGAACAAAAGGAGCTCTGATGTTAAACTTGCAAACTTAAACTCATAAGGTGGTAGGGGAAAGTCAACAAAAGTTGTGAGTTTTGAGAACCTCAATTCATAGAAGAAAGATGGCATGATTAAAATATCCCCTATATCTGATTGGGAATGTCTGAATCAGATTCTACCTTTTGGAATATCGCCTGAATCAGCTTTTCTCTCTAAGTCCAGTGGTGTTCTGGCTGTTCATTGCCTCTTTGCTAGGCTAGAACAGTCTCAGAGCAGAATTAGGCAGTTCTTACTTTTGGTGGCCTTTAAGGAGAAAAAGAAGAAAAAAGAAAAAGTGACCTATGATTCCTGAAAAATCTTTCTTTAATTTGGCCCAATGGGAAAATACTAAGCAACTTTATTTAAAATCAGCTTTTTCACGATATTGTTTACAAACAATGAAATACATTAATTTTAAGTATATAAAATTCAATTTATAGTTTTTCAATGTGATCCTTTTTATAGCTTTTTTGGGGGGAAAGGGTCTTGAAGATTGAACGCCTGGCCTCATGAATGCTTGGCAAGGCTCTACCACTGAACTACATCCCTAGTCCTGAATGTGATCCTTTTAAAACCATTTTATTGAGATTGACATACAAAAAGCCATACATGTTTAACATATGCACCTCCATGAATCAGAGGATAAGTATATACCACCTGTGAAACCATCTCTGCCATAAATCTATCCATCACTTCCAAAAATTTCCTCTCACCTTATCATTATTATGTGATAAGAACACTTATGAAAAAATCTACCCTCTTAACAAAATTTTAAGTATACAAAACCATATTGTTTTTTACAGGCATTGCTGTGCAGCAGCAATTTGTACCTCCTTGAAGGGACACAGTGCTCTCATCTTTTAAGGAAAGATTATACTAGTTCATCTCTAAGAACCTGTCAAAGATGTCTGGTGCAACAGCCTGAGTCCACACAAAAGCAACTCTCAGAAACTAGAATGAAACCTCCTCCCAGATCCACCACTAGGAGAAAAAGCAAGACAAAGACACAGTGCAGTGCACATAGCACACCCTCCTTTGTGTAGAAAGGAAAGACTAAATATGCTTACGTGTTCATACATTGTCTCTGGAGGGGCATGTGGGGCACTGACAACTGTGGTCACTTCTGGAGAGAGGATTTGGTGCACAGGAGGAGAGCCACTTACTTTGTGCTATATACAATTTGTAGTCATATATCATGGGAGATCTTCACATATTTTTAAATGATTTAAAATCTCAAAAAGAGGCCTATATTCCAAGTGGGCAAAAATGAGCAATTCTCACTCTAGTGTACTTCTGCCTGCCTGTAGTTTATTTTCATAATAATTTTACATTTATTATAATATTTTTAAAGTATATGTTATAGGCTGCAGTCCTATGGGAACTTGAGGCTGAATTTTTCTACCCTAAAATTTATTCCTTAAAACCACTTGATTCTCCTTGGTGCTGGCTCCCAGTGAGAAGAAAATATCTTCTAAGGAAGGGCATAGGTCAAAGTCCAGGAGAGAAACTTAATTATGGGCCAGACAATTTACATACATTATTTCATTTAGTCCTTAAGTCTCTGCACTCTAAGGCTTGGCCAAAAGGGGATAGCAGGAATTAACTGAGGAAAGAGTGAAGGGAAACTCCAAGGGGAAGGAAAATAGAGAGGAGTTAGTGGAGACCATGGGAAAGCAGGTAAAATCACTAGAATCTCCTTCTTCTTTCAGCTGCTTCTAACCAAAACCTAATGATAATGTGCATAAAGGTGATAATTTTTTTTAATTTTTTTAAGACATTGATAGACCTTTATTTTGTTCATTCATTTATATGTGATGCTGAGGATCAAACCCAGTGCCTCACACATGCTAGGCAAGTGCCCTACCACTGAGCCACAACCCCAGCCCAAATGTGATAATTTATGCACAAAGAATTATCTCCTACAAACAGGAATGAGTAGAGGAAAGCAGTCCAGCATGAGTATTGCGCATCCTCAAAGGGTACAGGTATCAGCCTCCTTTGAGTTCTTTCCTCCTACCTGCTTTGAATATGGCTGCCAACCTAAAGGTAATAAGATGCCATGAGAAGTACAAATTCCAGGGGGAAAAAAAAAAAAAAACAAGAGAAAAAAAATCCAAAGGTGCTCCTCCTTGCTCTTTAGGTCCCTTTATAGAGATTTCCTGAAATCCCACCCTTGGCTGTCCACCTGCATCTCAATGGCCACACCTAGATGCAAACGAGGCTGGGAAATGCTGCCTTTTAAATGGGCATATTGCCAGTCCAAATAAAAGCAGGGGTCTGTCACTAACAAAGAGGAGGGTGGATTCTGAAGAGGCAAGTAACAGTTTCTGGTACTCACCCTAGGACAAGCATTTAGTTGTCAAGGGAACAAAGAGGCATGATTGTTAAACCTTTTAGTATCCACACCAAGTTCTGTGGTTGAGAGACCTGCTAAATGTTGAGATCCTCATCTTCTTTATTCCCTTCTCTCTTCTTAAAGTAAATCCTTACTTTTAAAATAAAAAAATACGTTACCCTGATTTCTTTTCTACCTAAAAAAAACTACATGGGCTGGGGATGTGGCTCAAGCAGTAGCGCACTCGCCTGGCATGCGTGCGGCCCGGGTTCGATCCTCAGCACCATATACAAACAAAGATGTTGTGTCTGCCGATAACTAAAAAATAAATATTAAAAAAAAATTCTCTCTCTCTCTCTCTCTCTCTCTCTCTCTCTCTCTCTCCCTCTCTCACTCTCTCTTTAAAAAAAAAACTACATAACACAGAGCCCCAGTTTTGAACATGTATGTACATGTTCAAAAAATAGCACAATAAATACCCAGTAAACTGAAATGAATTCCATGAAGAGTCAAGTCACATGGCTCTATTGCTCACCTACCCACTCTCTGTCTGCCCTGACTTTTTAGACACATAACCTCAGAATACAGGGCTGAGGTTATTGTGGTTGTTTTTCACCAGGATTTTGCAAATGCTTTTTTTTTCCCTAGTCCTAGGGATCAAACAAAGTCATCATTGATAGCAAGCACTTAGATGCTTTCTGACTTGTGGGTCACACTGGATCCCCAATTACTTTAGTGTGTAGGTTAAAGAACGATTATCCTTTGTTGATTTAATGGCCATTGTCACCAATGAGTTTTACAGCAAATTGGGGCAACAGAGACTAAAGCTACCAATTCCCTGCATGGCACTCCTGAATCTACAAGTTCCGTTTAAAAAGCTCTGATCATAAACATGGAGCACGAGAGAGTGAAAGAGAGCTGGTCATAGCTAACCAATTTATTCTTAGGACAATAGGGGATCACTATGGACTGTCTTCGTGCAGGAAATGGAGCTGGAGAGCAAAAGGGCTGCCTGTCTGCAAAAAGTATATAGAAAGAAAAATAATGAAAGTAATCTACATTAACATTCTAGATTATACATTTTCAAAGGCCAAATCTTAGTTATCCCTACTTACTTAATAAATGTTTATCAAATTAAATGACAACAATACCTAAAATCTAAAGAATCAGATTTATAGATTTATTTAAACAACTCCAAGTAGACTGGTTTAACTTCACTATGTGTGAATAAACCCAGACTTTCCCTAAAGTAATAATCTCAATTCAATCCATTTTATTTGTTTAACCATGTTAAATATAATTTTCAATCAAAATTGACTAGTTATTAAGGTGGCTAAAATAGAGGTGAAGCCATTTTCAGAGTTTAGTATTTATTATCATATAGGCAATGATTTTAATATAATTAATCCCAAGAATTTATATATAAAATTAATTTTATTCAAAAGCAAATTAATGGTTTATATATAAATAGGACCTTCCATGCCTCTAAACTCCAAAGAACATCACAATGGGAAAAATCAACAAAGTTAGGGCATTTGTCCACCTAGATATTTGGGGGAAATTTAGAACTCAAATTAAGGTTATATGCAATAAAGTTGCAAGGTTCTTATACACAGTGATATCTGATTTTAAATCCTAAGTGGGTTTCTTCTTTATACCATCTTTTAAATTAAAAGAATAAATTTTGTGGTAAAAGCACTAAAAAGTTACTCTCTTAGACAATTTCTGGAATGCAATACAAGATTATTAACTATAGTTGTCACATGGAACTTTATACCATTTTACTTACATCTCCCTACTCTCCACCCATGGCAGCACCTTTCCACTCTCTATTTTTATATATTTGACATATTTTTGAGTCCACATATAAGTGAGATCTATGTAAGAGGGTAGGTGTGTTAATTTGCTTGACAATAGTTACCTTTGCATCACGTGTCAGTATTTCAAAACCTCATGCTGTATACCTCAAATATATGCAATTATTTTAAGAAGTAGAAAATAAAAAGAAGAAATTGGTGGTGTGATTTTTGTAAAATAAATACTTCATCTAATCCTTCCTATAAGTAATTTGTCATGAAATCTGGGTTTATCAGAGTTGAAGATTCTTGACATTCAGCAAGTGCGTCTCCACACCAGTTGTGTGCTAGGATGTATGATATGGTGATTAACCAAGCAGTCTCTGCTTGCTAATTCGATCATGCTCAATGCAAGGTTTTCTTCTTTGTTCCATATGAAGACCTCCAAATGCAGTCTTCCACAAAGCAGACCAGTCCATGTATGGACAAGCCAAGCTGAAAGGTGGCCTTCCTTTTGTTGTGTTTCTCTGAACCCCTGTATACCCTCTTCTTAACACTGATTGTTTCTTCTAGAAACTCTCGAGGAACCAAATTTCCTCTTTAAAATATTTCAAATGGATGAAAACACAAATCAAACTCTTTCCCTTATATGTCTCCTCCAGGCCACATCCCCAATGCCCTTAACTGTATAATCAAACAGACTTGCAGTCTTTTCACCAGTCACATTATCAAATCCATCAATGACCCTGTTAAAAATGCAATCCTCAGAAGTGGTCACAAATTCCCATATCTGGGAAGGAATGGCATCTGATGGAAGAAAATGCATTGTAGCTAGCATGTCCTTTCATCTGGAATCTCTATTAATGGAATCCATGTTTATATTAGCAATTTCTTATAACCATGACTCATTATTGGTTCATTTTGAATTCTGTAGTCCTTATAACTCCCAGATTATTTTCACATACAATGAACATCAAGTTAATTCTCTTACAACAAATGGTTTTCTAATTGGGTGACAGGCATTTGTAAAATCCAAATATAAGATTTGCCCTTTGATCACGAGTTTTAGTCTAGCCCAATTCTACCATCAACAATAGTGGCCAGATCTCCCAACTTAATTTCATCCACAATTTGATAAGCACACTGTATGTGTCTTCCCTTGCCATCCAGGATATGATCTAAAACAAGAGGACCTAGAGACCATGAGATGAACAACCTTTCTCAAAATTGACGTTGATATATTTCTCAGTGTTTCTGAAGCTAGGTGTCAATAGTCACAAATCCCCTTGACTTCACTGTTGTGGATCTTAAAATTCCCCATAATGAAATACTACTAAATGTCTTGCTAAATTGGGACATAACTTGTCTATGACATCCTCCTGATACCTCTATAGTAACTCCATAAAAAGGGAAAATGTTACTAGTTCGTCTTCACAGCTTTACAACATCACAATCACTTTCCTGTGATAAACTTTTATGATAACATTCCATGAAAATGACTTGATGAAGACTCTGTGAATGTCATTCTCCCTGGAAAGGTACATTAGGAAAACATTCACTCATTTTCAACATTAAACATAGGAACTTCACCACATGTAGGTAACCTTTAGTAAGGAATCTTAACTTTTTAAAAGTTGTCTGAAAAGCGATACTATATTAAATGTGAAGTGTGGAAGAGGGAAAATTTTGAGCAGGAATCAGAAGCAATGAGATTCCCGGGTCCTGGATTTATTATTTATTTTGAATTCTTAATATCCATAATCAAACATTTTGATTACAAAAAAAAAAACTCTATGCCCTTGAATCATACTACATAATAATATCGAATGTTAAACTTATCAGTAAAATAATACTTCAGAGCTTACCAGTATGCTATATTGAATATCCCAGTTCCATCTAGGTTAAACGAAGTCATTTCTCCAGTTTTGTTTCTTATTCTAAAAAAAAAATAAAATAAAACTAGACAATCTTTAGTCTAGGTAGCACATATAAAGTAAAGGGTAAAAGGAGAGTGACTTTACCTGATTGGTGAGTTTGGGAAAGGTACAGGGCATGATAGCTCTTCCCATTCTTTTCCCTTCCTTTCAGAAGCCAACCTGAATACAGAGAATACAGAGTCTCAATCACTCCCCAGATGTAGGGAGGTGTGGTGGGCCAGGTGTAAGTTTTATGTCATGTGTATTTATTGCTTCAGAAGTAAAAATAGTATCTTTTTTAACCAAATTAAAACAACTTCTCTGGGGGGAAAAGAGAGAAAAGGGGAGCAAAGCAGGTGTGCTGAATGTCTTTGCCTAGGTCTTGTCCTACTTGACACCACAGGGTTAGGAGAAAGGGAAATGGGTTTTTTTTTTTTTTAGTATTCGTAGTGTTTCTAGGAGGGTAGTCTGTATAATTTGGGAGTGTAGTGTTAGGAAGTCTCCTAATCCTGGAGATACATCCCATTTTCCCATATAATGGTAGAGAAAGAAATAGATAAGAATATCAAATCTCCAAATGCCAACCCCTTTGTCTTATGTCTTGATTTGTTCAGAAGCCCAGGCATAGAACAGAGGTGTTCATTTTCAGGACCATCAAACATTTATAACAATTTATTTGGAAAGGGAGTTCCCCAACTAAGGATGCCTGTTAGAGGAGTCCCATGACAAGGCAAAAATGATTCCTTTCTAGCAATCCTGCTCTACTCAGCCATGGACTAGAAGCAGCCCAAGGAAAGTGTGGCCCTGGTGTGAATGCCACAGTGGATCCACACGTGTGACAGCTGGAGCTGTCAGTGGTTCTTCCCCAGGAGTCTTCTTTCTTATTCTTTATCCAAATTGGTCTTAAATCCCATGAGACTGATGTGTGTACATGTTTGTGTGAGTTAGTGTGTAACTTAATGGAGGTAGAATGAATATGCACATGTTTCTACATAGAAATATATTTTGTAGTTCAAATAAAATTATACAGATATAATGTATCTTATGTTTTTCATGTAAGCATTACATGTACTTAGTATTTACACATCAAAATATAGAGATAGATTAAGCCATATCAAGTTATGTTGCAACTGGAAAAATCCTCATACACGTTCACACAAATACAAAGATGTAGATTCAACTCTTTAATGTTTTTATTAGTGCATTATAATTGTACATTAGATTCAATTTTTTTTATTTTTTTAGTTGTGGATGGAACAATACCTTTATTTTATTTACTTATTCTTATGTGGTGCTGAGGATCAAATCCAGTGCCTCACACGTGCTAGGCAAACACTCTACCACTGAGCCACAACTCCAATCTGATTCAACTCTTAATATGGCCATTTATCAAATTTTTATAGAATTTATGAGGGGAATATAAGAGAGAATATGTGAAAGTGCCTTGTAAATTGGAAGGCTATAACACATGTTAATTATTATTATGCATTTACCATTCCACCAGATGCTGACCTACTTCCACATGTCTCTGTTCAGCATGCCCTAAATGGATTTACACCTAACAGGTTAGAAACCAAAAGAACTAAGGGCACAGAGCATGATAAAAGCATAGTATAATCATTAAAATAAGTGGATGCCACAGGCCCAAGTTTATATTTCTCAAGAACTAGCAGACCCAAAGTTGTCTACTGAATCCCTCTTGGTGTGTGACTCTTCTCTCCCTATCACAGGATCTCATGAAAATGAGTCTACCCCTAAAGACCTAGAATAGAAACAAAGAAAATTTAACTAAAATTAATAAAATCAGGTGGGCTTGTAATAACTCTAGCCCCTGCTGAAACCCCAGCTGTGATATGAAGTGATATCTTTGTTATTCTACAGGGAATTGTGAATTCTCCTTATTTCTTTATCTTGACCTTCAGTCATTGTCTTGCTCTTTAACACTTCTGAGACTGCTGAAGAAATTCTGGGATATGTCTTAATACAGGTCACAGCCTTTCAATACACAATCAGAGTTAAACTGTTAAGTACAGACTCCCTTAAACTCATATTAAAAGGTACAAAACTGATACTGGAGCCTCTCTGGGCAATGGCAGTGTTTAGCAGACATGTCCCACATGCTGGGGAAGAGGGACAGATTGGGGGAGAGAGAGAGAGAGTATACTTGAGAAAACTCAGTTCCTAAACACAAGAAGCAGGTAAAGTAGTTAGTGAGGACTGGGTGAAAGAGATCTTTGCATGCTGCTGCGGTTTAAACACAGTGTGAGTGTGTCCCCCGAAGTTTATATGCTGGGAAATTGGTCCCCAGTGTGGTGGTCCTGAGGTGTTAGAAACCTTAAGAGGTGGGGCCTAGCAGAAGTTGGTTGGGTCATTGGAGGCACCACCTTTAGAAAGAATCAATGTCATTCTAAGTTGTTATAAAAAGAGTAAGCTTGGACCCTGAATCCCTCTTGGTGTGTGACTCTTCTCTCCCTATCACAGGATCTCATCAGGATGCCATCCCCATGTTGTGAAATAGACAAAAGGCTCTCACCAGAAGCTGAAGCATTAAGGCTGCTCAATCTTAGACTTTCAGCCTCCCAAAGTGTGAGCGAACTAAACTTCTTTACTTTATACATTACCGAGCCTTAGGTGTTTCTTTTATCAACAGAAAATTGCCCAATACAACCATTTTCACAGCAGCATTATTCACAATAGTCAAAATTAGAAGCAACCCAAGTGTCTTTTAACAGAAAAATGGACAAACAAAATGTAGTGGATGTGTGTGCACACCAGTAATGGAATATTATTTAGCCTTAAAAAGGAAATTCGAACCTATGCTACAAGATAAAATAAAACTTGAAAACACTGTGATAAACAAAATAAGCTAGAATCGAAGAGACAATTACATGAAACCACTTAGATGAGGTACTTAGAGTAGTCAAATTCATAGAGAAAGTAGAACAGTGGTTGCCAGATGTTGCTAATGGGTAGAGTTTCCCTTTATAAGATAAAAGAGTTCTGTGGCTGGATGGATGTGATAGCTTCACAACAATGTAAATGTATTTAATAATGCTGAACTTAAACATGGTTAAGATGGTAAGTTTTTTGTCATGTGTATTTATCTATTTATCACTTCACAAGTAAAAATAGTATATTTTTTTAACCAAATTAAAACAACTTCTCTGGGGGAGAAAAGGGGAGCAAAGCATATGTGCTGAATGTCTTTGCCTAGGTCTTGTCCTACTTGACACCAAAGGATTAGGAGAAAGGGAAATGAGGTGGTGTTTTTGTTTTTTTTTTTAGTATTCATATATATTAAATTATTCATGCTAATTCTATTATATGGGAACCTGAAATCTAAGCAGATTTGTTAAATGTGCATTAAAATAACAGAAATATAAACATTTGCTACTCAGAGTATGGTCTGAAGACAAGCAGCAGCAGCATCTAGGAGTCTGTTAGAAATGCAGAACCTGAGGCCCACCCAGACCCATGGAATCCGAATCTGCATCTTATCAAGATTCCCAGGGGATTCAGTTGTCCACTAAAGTTTGAGAAGCACTGTTGCAAACTTATGATAACTGCAAACAGAGCAAAAAGAAAATAACTCTTGAGGGTTGAAATGAAAGGAAAATAAGTCATTAAAGCTGTATTAACTGTGAGTTAAGATGAAGAAAATGTGCATATTTTACTATTTTTTATGTTCTCAAAAATGATTAAAGCTGAATCCACTTTTTGCCTTTAACACAGAAAATGCTTAAACTGAACCACAGATTTGATTTAATATGTCAATGACAGTGTTCTTTGAAGACTAGAGTCACTCTCATGGAAGAGAAATGATTTTTAAAAAGCAGAGCCAAGTACAAAGCTCTTACTAAGCAGCTGATGGTAGATTTGGTAGGTTTGAAATTCTAAGAACTCATCATTACAGCAGAACTAATGCATGTGTGCCAATAAATGTGCCAGGAAAAGTACTGACCCTCAGAAACATTCAAGAACAATACAATTCTGGTCCCTAGTAATGTGAGAGAAACCACTAATACCCACAGCCAACTGGATTCACTTAATGGGATTAAAATGATATGGAGACAGAGCAGAAAAGAAGCCCCAATATGTTTATCAAATATAAAAGGAAAAAATGTCAAATATGAATATTCAAAAATATGACTATGGCGTAAGAAAGAGAAAATCCATTTTGGGGTTAAGAAGGACTTCTTGTTGAGATTTTTTTAATGTGGTCTTATTCTTTTTTCTTTTTTTAATATTTTTTAGTGTTGACGGACCTTTATTTTATTCATTTATTTATATGCGGTGCTGAGAATTGAACCCAGTGCTTCACACATGTGAGGCAAGCACTCTACCACTGAGCCACAACCCCAGCCCTTAATGTGGTCTTATTCTAATGTGTTTCTCCTCATTCCCTCTGAATCAGTGTGATTCAATACTGCTTACATTTAACATTTGACACAAAAAATAAATGTCCAGTTTTTGTGGAAAAATGAGGGACTATATAGGAAGAGCAGAGATGACCAGGAGGGGAAATTGGAGTTAGATTCTCTAACACCAGAGCATACTTGGCTGGAAAACACTTTTCCACTTAATGATAATCTTCAACAGTTATTGGAATCTCAGTCTGCTTTCATTTTCTTTCCTCTGGCAACGTTCCCTTCATTCTGGCATTTGCAATAGTAAAAATAAATAAATTTGACTCAACAAAACTGCATATTATTTTACAAGTACAGACTGAATCAACTTAACGGTTGGTTTGTTGTTTTTGAAATTGATGCTAATTTTAAGCAACAAGTCAGAGAACCCCTGGAGGTTTACGTGAGCTCATCAGTAGCAAAATCATATTTAAATAATTTTCTGTGTTTTCAAGAGCAAGAAATAAAATCTTTAAACTGCTGAGCACTTGGCACACTCCACAGCCCACCCCTCCTCAACTTCAGTGTTCTTGTTACCCAGACCTGCCTCGTAGCAACAATAAAGGTGAGATATTTGGCTCTTTGCTTTGTATACTGAGATGACTAAGATATCTTAGAACTTGATTTAGGATCCGCAGGTGAGATCTTAAAGGATGAATTTAATACTCTTATAAATGTCTTTTCTTCTTTCATCACTCATGATAAAATGAGTAACATTAGTTAACATGTTGTTGAGAAAAACAAGAGGGTAACAAGGAACATAAAACAGGGAAGAAAAAGTGTAAGACTGAGAAGCCACCCTCATGCTGTGATAAACATCTGCAGGCTTCAGCAACTGTCAGCTGAAGCAACTGAAATAGACAATGTTTGTATGTCAAAAGAAAACTACACCGAAATCCTTTGACATTGGTGTCAATGCAAAGGCATAAAGCTGGTACCCAGGGAATAGCTGAGTTGTGCCTGAGCCTGACTCTATATGCCCATTATCACCAACCTTTCTCAAACAGTAGACTATCACAGAAGAGGTTTGGCACCACCATGGGCTGAACTGATGGCACCCAACAAGAGAATCTGCCTTGTGGCCCCTAGTGACCTGCAATCATAGACTGTTCCAAGGAACCAGAAATGTTCAAATAGATGTTTCTTTCCTGAAAAGGAGGATTGAGGGCTCTCACACACAGCCATAGCAGAGAAACCAAGGCCCAGTTAAAAGAAATCCATTCCAAGAACCCACATCGTCACAGAAATTAGACGATACACTTGATTTTCCTTCAAATTAATTAACTATATGAAATTACTATTCTATGAACATGAAAAAATGCAAACAGCCCTAACATTCTCCTTAAATTTATTTTGTCCTGTCTTATACAGCTAAACTTATAAGCCCTTCAAAATGCAAAGCTAGTTTTCGAAATGAAGTTCAATGAGCTGAACTTTAGTCTGACATGCTCAAGGATCCTTCCCCACCAGCACACACACACAAAAAAAATGCAAAGCTAATGCATTGTAAGAGTTTTCCTGGGGGGCCAGTGATCAGTAAGAGCACTGGAGAATACATAGAAACATAGAAAAATAAAGAACACATTTCATAAACAGTCGCTTTTTCATTTAGGCAGAAACAGCTATTTGCTTCAGCAAACATTGGGTCTTTTAAAAGATAGTGTCAATTTTATTGCTTTATGAAATGCTGTGTAAAGCACAGAACTTTACAATTTGCACATTAAGCAATGTCCATCTTTAAGTTTAAATATATTTATGTGGTAAGAAAAGGTACATGCATATGTATATATAGAATTTTTAGAAATCATCATCACTTACATTAGAAATTTCTTTACACAAACATTTTAACTTTTAAAAAAAAAGCACATGGCAAGGACTGAGATTGCAGAAAATCCAGCTTTCCACTTAAGCAGCCTTTCACTGAGACACATGAGTGATGGCAGACGAAGGCCTCTTAAGAATAGACTCAACAGAAAATGACAGCGGTTCATTCACTGAGAGTTTTGTTCCAACCTGTTTAGCTACAAAAAGGTCCTTTGCACACCTATCTATTGTAAATGTGTACTTCTGGCTCTCCTTGACCAAACATTCTCTGTGTTTCTTTGGGGTCTCTTCAAAGGCCTCTTTGACAAATGGTGTTTTCAACTCAGGACCTGATTTGTCATTAAGCGTTTGCTGGAATAATGAATGGAATGGATTATGTTTAAGTGGCAGAGGGTGCCTGCTGTTTTCTTTGCTGATCTTGGTTAAGACGTGCCCTTGAGCTGCCAGGGAGTCCACATCAACAATGGGAGAGAAATTCCGTTGGGGTGGGGAGAAGGCAGACCTCTCTGGGACAACCTGGTGACCCTGAAGGTCACTTCTAGAGGTCTGGACCTCGGGCGTGTGTGGCAGCACAAGGGAACCCTCCAGTTTGGGTGGCATCATGTCGTGTTCTGCACTGAGTCCATCCTGAACCCGTGCTCCCTTCAGGTCCCAGCTGGCCCCAGGTTTCAGGGCTTGAACTGAGGTGGTAGCATTTAGCAGGCATTGCTGGTAGAGGAGAGTGTCACTAATGGGGCCACACTTGGGCCAAACTAAAAATCGGGAGGACAGGGGGTACTGTCTATATGTCGTGGCCACACTAACATTAGAAGAAATTAGTTCCATATTCCCAGACCCTGAATACTGCATGGTGAGATCAAGGCAGGTGGGCAAAAAATTGCAGAAGTCCTTGCTGGGCGGTTCCCCTGGGGTGGGGCTGTAGGCACTTTTGTAGGAGTTGTATTCAGGTCCAGGCACCATGCGGTTGGGCAGGAACAAGGCAGCAGCTTGGGAAGTTTCCAGCATCTCCCTCTCTTTATATTCTCTCTCCAGCATAATGTTCTCCAACTCTTTGTCAGCAAAGGCCCTTCTTTTCCTCATCCTGTCACTAACTGGGGGAGGTAGAGGTAGGGTGCCTCCTAGGTAGGTCTCCGCTGTTATGGGACGATAGCCTAAAATAAGCAAACAGTGCACAGGGTAGAGATTAACAACTAGGAAAGAAAATTCTGGAAATCCAGAAGGCAAAAGAACCACCACAAACCAGCAGAACAACTATCTCTATGTCACTAATATTCTTATACAGAAAGCAAAACTATAGGTTCAATTTTAAATGGGTCTCTTTGGGAAAAGGATATTCATATTACAATCTTTCATTACTGTTGTTTTGTTGGTATAGGTTTGTTTTCTTTGACAAGTGTACATTATTAACTGAGATTTTAATATTCTTCCCAGATCCCTGCATAATAAGAGACAAAGCTGACCATCTGGCTTCAGTATTTTATTTTCCATGTCATCTTTTTTCACTATTAGAAAAGATAGCTATACCTAGAGCTGATGTCACTTTTATTTTCTAAAGATGACTCATATGTACACATTGATACAGTTGTAGAATAATCCAAGGAGAACTAGGAAAAAAAGAGAAAGAAAGAAAGTTAAAGGACATTAGTGAGGAGAAAAAGAAAACAAAAGACTTAAGGAAACAGAGAAGCATAGAAAATTGAAAAGAGCTGTTAACTAGCCCAACACGCTTTGCAGTGAACAATTTAATCATGCCTTCCCCTGACTACGAGTATAAATAAAGCAAAACAAAACAAAATGAGGGGGGGAGGGAGCAATATCCCCTGCTATACTGAAAATAATAGGTTTAAAGCATTTTTCCCAAGCTCCATAAGGTTGGCCAGATACCAAAACAGGTGAACAAGTTATCATTAGAACACAGATTAAGCTATTGCACATTATGTGAATAGCGACAAAGTCAAAAACAAAGATTAGTATAACATAAATAGAATTCCTGATAGCATAAAACATTTTGAGCATTTCATCATCCCCAGACACCACTATCAAGTTTGTTTGAAGAATCCATTGTGATATTAGTGTTTACATAGTGACAAACCCATCATACTCATTTGCAAATAAAATAAAATTTGAAAATTAATGTTTCCATTTCTATGCCAAGTGTTTGCCAGGAAGTTATTTACTTAAATTTACTATTCCATGTAAGTCCTCAAACTTCTCAAGTTGCTTTGGCAAAATTTCAATTTACCAATGTGCTCCTCCCTATGGTTGGTATACATCTGTTTACCAAATTCATACTTAATTCATGAGAACCCGCTCTAAGGTCAGAAGTGCACAACACAGGGTGAGACAGGAACAAACTTTAAAACTTATCCAGAACCAACCAAATTCAGAAGTTACACAAAAAATGCAGAACTCAAATGTCTACCTCAAGAAAAACAAATCAACTTTTCAAGGAGAATTTTATGAAGAAGCAAAATATAAGGTAATATTTAGTTAAATTTAAAGAAAATATATAGAAAATGGCGAAAGATAGTCATGGTATTGCTTAGTATGTCAAAAGATAAATTTCATATCCAAATAAAGAATTTTTTTAAAACAAGTAATATTTTTTTTAATTAACATATCGTTAGGCTTTAGACAAAATGAAAGCCTGACAAGAGTTACAGATTTCACTCTACTTAGTTTAAACCTCTACTCTAATTGTTTGATTCAAAATCTTTTTCAGATTCTACAATCTTGACCATCAAAGACAAGAAAATGAAGTGTGGAATAACAACAATTACCAATATATCTAGAAAGGAAAATTGTATATTGAAAAGTGGTGGAATCTGATATTGAGACCCAGACTAGAAGTCCTTATTGTCCATGGGTAGCTGTTAAACTCACTCTGTACATTTAGCTCCTGCTACAACTAAAGAAAGTATGTGTGTGTGTGTGTGTGTGTGTGTGTGTACACGTGCACACAGAGAAAAAAAGAGAGAGAATTTCTTTCTTTGCAGGACATCTGCCCCAGGATCACTTGGTGGTATGTCTTTGTACATCCCTCTCACACTGTTACAATTTCATGTCTTTTATCTTAACCATTAACTATTAAGCAGATGACAAAATTATTAGGATTATTAAACTGATGGTGACTAAAAACCTTGGCAGGTACACTAGATTTATTTTTCTGTATCCCGGTTTCCTTCCTAGAGGAAAACTTACTAATAAAAAGTGTCTTCTCAGATAGCTCCTGCAGAGGTTAATAAATATGTCATATGCCTGAGCAATGAGAGTCACTCAACTTGGTTTAAAAAGCTGAAGGATAATTTGGCATTACTTTACCTTCTAAAATGCTTTTGGCCAGCAAACTAGGTGCCCTAACTTGCCTCTGGTACACTGCTTTGCGTTCAAAATTATTCTGTTTCCCGGAAAGCCCCTTCTTGTCCTGTAAACACAAGAAACAAAATAATATCCTGAAAGATTTTGTGAGAAAGAGAAGGGAGAGGGAAGGGGTATCAGAAAGGCATTTAGAAACCCTTACCAGCCTAAATATATTTATTTTGTCATCCCATGGTAAAAAAAAAAAGATTCCAAACAAATTAATATCAGCACCCCTAGGCAAGGAGGTGGAGGCTATCTCTGAAACCGACA
This sequence comes from Marmota flaviventris, assembly GCF_047511675.1. NCBI lineage: Eukaryota > Metazoa > Chordata > Mammalia > Rodentia > Sciuridae > Marmota > Marmota flaviventris. Next base: position 36,994,792 of record NC_092510.1, on the reverse strand, counting down.
ACTGGTGAGCAGGACTCCAGGCTTTCTCTACCAGAGTCACTCACAGACTCACCCCAAAGAATACCTGTGACCAGAAGTGAGGGGAGGTGAAATCCATAGTGAAGAGACAGTAGGAGCCCTGCTTGAAGAGTATTCTGCGCACCCAGTAGGCCCAGGGACAGGATTGGGCATAATGCGGGATGAGTTTCTCTGAGAAATAGGGTAAGGAGGGGTGGAGTGCTGGGTAGTGCTGGGGAAAGACAGAATTTCCAGAGTCTGGTTGTAAATGCCAGTTTGTTCACTGGGCAACTGGGGTGCGCTTGAAAGCTCCCAAAACTTTTAGAGGCGGCTGAGGAGATAAGATAAGGGTACCCTCTCACTCAGCCCTCAGTCACCATCAAGTCAGTGAGATTCCGGGCCCTTCGACGCCCGCATCCAATCCAGTGGGCGGCAGGGAAGTACAGGAATGGAGGGCCCTGTGATGAACCATGCCCAACACAGGAATGACCGAACTCCATGGTGGCCCTGAGTGAGCTCTTGGAGGCTTTCCTTAGGGATGACTGGCTTTGGTATGTATGATGTCCCACTTGCCAGTCCCTCTCCACCAAAAAAGTAAAATAAATTTCTCCTATGGGCTGAGGATGTAGCACAGCGGTAGAACGCTTGCCTAGCATGCGGATAGTAGTTTGGATTTCCTGCACAGGCTGGGGGGGTGAGGAGGTGTCAAAAAGCTGGGGAAGGCCTCGCTCAGGCTGAGCATTCCAAATGCAGGGACCCTGAAGATAACACTGGCTGTCCTCAAAACCGGAGCCGCAGTGGTGGGAGGCTGCTCTGGTTCTTTCGCAGTTTGCATAAACAGTAGCTGCTGCGGGCACCTAACTTCCCAAGCACTTTTCGTCTCTTCTGTAACCCGGGAAGCAAGCTCTCTCCAAAAGCCAATTAACAGTGGAAGCACTACCTGCACGGCTTGCTATGTATATTATTCCTCTAGGCTATGCGCACTAGGAGTACACGAAGAATTGTTCCGTTTGACAACCACTCTCTTCCCCCTCCCTCGCCAGAACATCACCAAAACTAACTTTAAAATGTAAAAAACAAAAATGAAACGATTTTCTCATAATGATTCAAATGGGCCTAATTATTTTCAAGGTGTCTATATTTATCTCTCTGTCTTCTTCCTTCTTAATACAAAAATTTTCTTTTAGGCCAAGTTCCGCAGTGATGACCGAGGCTATCCCTACCTCCTTCCCAACCCTACAGACCAATGTGCGCAGAGTTGTCCCCATCATCCTTCCGCAGAAGAGCCTGGCGCCACGATGCCCTGGGCCAACACCGAGCAAGTGTCGGGTCCCTTTCGAACAAGATTTTTATCTTGGCCCGAGACGCACAGGGGAAGCGCGCCCCGGGTCTGGTGGGTACGCACCTCAGTGGCCTGCTGCCTCCGGAGCGCCACCTGGGCGGCCATGACGCGCTGGCGCTCCACCACCAGCAGGCAGTTGGCGCACTGGCAATCTCGCCAGCGGCAGAATCGCTTGTGGCCCTTGAGACAGGACACCACGCCGTGATTTCGGCAGCGCGCGCACTTGGGCGTGCGGCTCAGCTTACGCGGTTCCACACTGCCGCCCGCGTTCGCGCCGCGTTCTACTGCCCTGGCAGGGACTGGAAGGGCCTGAGGCGCCGGGGGCGGCCGGGGCAGCAGTCCCCGGTGCAGTTCCGACTGGCCCGGCACCCCCGGGGACGTTCCTGCCTCCTCGCCGTCGCCCTCTTCTTCCGCGTCGTCGTCCTCCTCATCATCTTCCTCGTCGTCCTCGCCATCCCCGTCCGCGGGTGACGGGCTGGGCCCGGGCGGCGTTGTTGGCGGTGCCCGGCAGCAGTCCTCCTCCATCTCCAGGCTCTCCACGTCAATCTCCCAGTCCCCGGCCCCTGGGCCTGCCTGCCGGTCGGCCATTGCGCGCGGGTGCCTCGCTTGGCTCAGCTGCGCACACTCTGGGGAGACACAAATAAGCCCAAAAACCCACCTGCCGCCATCAGGGACCATCCCTGAGATTTTCCTGAGTTTCAGGTTTACAGTTTCTTGTCTGCCGACCTATCGCCTTAATGTACCCTGTCCTCTACATGTCTCTCACATGTCTGTCTTGTTATCTCTAGGGGTCCCAGGGATCTGCAACCAGCAAGGATTATATTTTATTAATTCCAAGTACTCTGTGAGCACCTGACCTTTCACAGTGACCCTCTTTGGCTTAATATGACTTTCTGGATAAGTAAGTCCCTGAATAATTCACTGACTCCAACCACGTATGTATTGTGTCCAACTAGGCCAATTTAGGCCACTTGTCAAGCTTTCCCATACCCAACAAGCATGGCCATGGTGAATATAAGAACATTGATGGAATAATTAGTTTTCTTTTGATTACAAAGGACCCTTCAGATCTACCACTCCATGCTTCCCAAATGTCTTTCATCAACCTACAACACCACAAGTACTCCTCCGTGGACTTGAAGAGATCCTTTCATCACTCCCCTACCCCGCAAATACTCAGTTGAAAATCAGCATTATGCTGTCATTAGAGCTCCAGAGAGACAAGGGAAATAAAGATGCAGATGCCTTCTAGCATCAATAGTACTTGGACCGCACAGGGTTCTGTGTGCATAGGGCTTGGTCTATGTCTTCAGAACAAGGCATCCAAGTAAAATAGCAAAGATAAGGAAAGATGCCTCAGCCCTCCCTGACACCCCAAGCGGCATCACAGCACTCACCAAGACTTTGAGGCCCGGGTTAGCAGCCGAGTCAAAAGATATCCAGCTTGGAGATCTGGTTCTCAAGCTGCAGGATGTGCATACAAGGAGAAATCAGGGTTGCACCCCTTGCCAAGAAATCGGGGGTGGGAATGTGCTGATTGCTGGAGGCCCAGAGCCCACTGGATAGTGGGGAAGGATGAAAGATGAGAAGGGGATGAGGGGAGTCAAGTCCTCAGCAACCTCGCCCAGCACATCCCGAACTCAGCGAACTTGTGTTCGGTCCTCTGCACCCTGGGGCGTTTCACTTCGCTGAGACCACTTTCGGCTTCCTCTGACCCAAGCTGGGTGGGGAAAGGTCGGCAGCCCCGGCTCGGCTCAGATCTCCGGATCTGGGAGCGGACGCAAGCAGCTGCGTTCTGCACGGAGCCACTCGTTTCAGTCTCCAGCCTTGGCTCCCCTTCCTTGTATTATCCACTCCGGTCCCGGAGCTTCGAGCCCTCTGATTGGCCGGATGTCAGGCGGTGTGCAAGCTGATTGGTCAAGGCTCGCGGACCCGGCGCCCTCCTCCTCCGAGCGGTAGAGGCGCTCCTCCCTGCCTAACTCAGCCAGAGTGGGCCCGCCGGGCCTTCGATGCAGCCGGGTCTCTGGTCCGCAAGCTAAATCTGAAGTGTGCGGACACCTGCGGGGAAGAAATCGCCATTTATCTCACCGACTAGGAAATGGGCAGAGACACACTGTCACGAATCGCGTTGTCCACAACAGAAGGTAAAAAAATAAGAGATAGAAAAAGCTAGCGTTGGTCTCTGCATTATCAGCATCTCCAGTATTTCTGCGACTCAATCACTGACCAAAGTTGGGCGCGGAGATAAAGCCACTGAACTGGGGAGCACAGCGTCATCCTTTTTTTTCTCCTGCACTAGTAAATTAACGGTTATCTTGCACCCTGGAGCCTAGTAAATGTACAAATACTTGTGGGTGTTTTGTGGGTAGCGCTGCTCGTCTTCAGGAATGCAAAATAGTTCATTAACTTTCATAGAGTTTGTTAGGCAGGTGGCCAACTCAACTACAAGTTTTTTTTTCTGCTTTTAATAGCTATTACAATTAATTTTGGAGAGAATGGAAATGCACGCCTCTAAGAAATAAAGTACAGCAGAGTCGCTCTAAGAATGCATTTAAACAAAGCTTTTTAAAAAAGAATTCCTTTTTATGCAGGAATGTATTTAAAAAAAAAACTTTCTTCCATCTCTCTCAAAAAAAATCCTTCATAAAAATATCTAAAACAAAATTAAATTTCCAACAAATCGAAAGAATTAATAAACTATTTCAATGCTGCATTCCATTTTTGAGCTAAATATTTAAAATCACATAGAAGCTTTTCTCGTTTCATCTTTAGTCAAGCCCTCTCAAGTAGGATCGGTGTAGGAAACAGATTAAGAAATTCGATGTCCTTGTACTGAGCACATACATAGTAGACTGACAATAAATATTTGTTGGGTGAAGTAAATTGCTGAACTGCTTCTAACATTACTTTTCTATGATTCTATCAGAATGTTAGAAGTTAACCAGGCTCAGAGAAATGGGAACAAAGGCTGTTTAGGAAAGACTGAAACTAATGCGGGCAGTTGGAAAGGCAGGTATCCCCTGTGCCTTTGGTGATGTTAAGTTCTTCCCTGGCCACCAGGCACTAGATTTCTATTTGTGCTGGTGCTTTTCCCCAGCGCTGCTGGCGATGCTCAGGGAGACTTATTCCTTGAGATATTTCAATCTCTCTAGGAGTCTCTCTGAGACTAATTTGGGAGCAGTGCACGCCTGCTAGGACAGGAGACAAAAGGTCACAGGAACCTTCCAGCCCTTTCCTTGGAACCACCTAATAAACACCAATGAGTTTTACCTTTTGCGTATCTCTTTAAAGGGTGTTTTTTTGTTTGTTTGTTTGTTTGTTTTTTTAACCTCTGCTGGAGCATGTGAATTCTTGACCACAGCAAAAATGTGTTATTATCCCTGTTCTTCCAGTGATGAACCTAAGTTCAGCAATGAGTCCTGGGTCACCCAGAGATCCAGGGGAGAGTCAAGGATTGGCTTAAGCACTTTGGTCCTACTTTGGCCTCTGCTCTGAAGTCCCAGAAACTTCTGCTGAGGAGTCCCCAGTTGGCGTTGCAAGACTCACAGTGGGTTTGCCAGTGCATCCTTGTTTGTTCGGTTTTTGTTTTGTTTACTTCCCTGCACCACCTCTGATTTTACCACTTGGAGTTAGGAGTGGCACCCTTGTAATATAACATGAAACTTTTTTTGTTTGTTTGCTTATCAAATCATTCTCGTTTTTTTTTTTTCCAAATCTCCTTGTGCTATCTACATTTCTACCTTTAAAAACAGGCATTTCAGTGTTTCTGCCCCACAAACCTGTTGCAAGCAAACTATATACTTCCACCACCGGAGCAGATTGTATGTGCAGGGATTGGCAAACTGAGCTTTTATTTTATTTATTGCTTTTAAGCCCAAGCATGCGGGTCAAGATGAAATCATTAACCCGCATTTAAAATTAATGTTAACAAAGTCCAGAAAAAAAGACTTGCTACCTTTGGGTAACTACACTGAGGGGAAGCGGAACAGTGCGAGAAGGGAGAGAACAGAAGAGGGAAAGACGGTTTCCTAAACTGAAAGTAAACTACTAGCTGAGCAGCCCTTGAACTAGTTCAAGCTCTAAAAACTATATAGTGAGAAAACAATAAACCGCGACAATTGAACTCAAGAGGGGAGATGGGATTGGGGTTGGGGAAGCCTAGAACAGTGGAGTTGACACCTGGGACTTGGAACAGAAAAAGAGGACAAGTCCCTGGGAATGTTCTGGCTGAGATGGGGCTAGCCTTTCCCCCTGTGTCTACTTCATGGGGCCCAGAAGTAGGGAAAGCAGATTACTAGAGCTTCCTGGAGGAGCTAGACTGGTGGCTTCCAGGTGGATGGACCCAAGAACATTTCCTCTCCAGCACTCCCTCAACTCCTCAGCAAGAATCTGCAAAAGAGCGCGGGCTGCCCTTTCTAGACATCCTGCCTATCTCCACCTATCCCCCTCCCAGTCTGTCCTTCCTTCCCTACACCCCCATCTGTTTTACTTGGGGACAAGCAGCTGTAATCATGATCCTGTTGGATTACACTCCATCCTCCTTCCCTGAATGCCTCCAGAGAACCCCTCTCCCACTAATCTCTGGGAAGTGAAATGCTGTGGGGGAGGTGGGAGAGGGTTTTTCCTGGGAAGAACTTCAGGATGTCTGAGAAGCTACCATACTGAATTGGAAATTATGTGCCTTTTCCTTGGGGGAAAATTATAATACTTTTGATTGGACTATGAAAGGAATCCACAGTTATGCAAACTGGCCAGTAAACTAAATTCTCAGAAGAAATAGACAGAGAGCTTGAACTTGTTGTTCCATTGTCTGTGCGACCCTAGTCAGTTATTCTTTCACTCCTCAGTTGCCTCATCTGCAAAATGGGAAGGGTGCCCTTTCTTGGCCTGGCTCCTTGTGAAGACTGGGTAATAATGAGGCTAGAATGTCTTTGAGTTCTAGCTCCATTATAGACATTCCTTTCTTCCTGAGGTGACAGTACTTGCAGCCTACAGAGAGCCAGGTTGCTGAATGCTTCCTGGAGCTTGACTGAAAGGAGGAGACAAAAGGACTCCGGCTCTGCCCTAGAGGTCTCTTTCTTAAAAGGGGCCAAGGGGGGGACCGATGATGTGTTCAGTGAAGTGCTTTTGGCTTGTAAACTGACACTATATTACAACATACAGTTCAGAGTCCCTCTTGCAAATTACCAAGCACAAGCACCTCAGTTGATTCAGTGAGTGGATCTCTGTGAGGCGGTGAGAGGGGTGGGGTTCCCCCATGCTCCCCTCTTCCTCCAGCCCCCAATCTCTCTTGATCTGCACCCCTTCCCATCTGGTGAGAACCCCTTTAGCAAGACAAGCAAGGGAACCCGAATTAAAAAAAAAAAAATCAGGAGGGAGCAGAGTTCTTTTTCTTTTCTTGGTGTGACTTTTTTTTTTCCTTTTCTCCAAACACCTCTCCAAAATAAAAACTAATAGTAAATTAAATAAAAGGAGGAAGAGCGTTTCAAATTGTCTCCCACTCACTCATCCAACATCTCCGGGCTGGCCATGGAGCCGCGGCCCCTCTGCCCCACTCCAGCATGCTTATGCCTTTCATGGGGCCCCGGCTGCCCGGAGTTGAGCTTGCGCTCTGCGGATTCCCAGCCAGGGCTCTGCGCCTCCGCGCGGGAAACCCAGAGCCCAGATGTCGGAGCCACTCCTTGGCCCAGGGGATGCTAAGAAGGATCCTTAACCTTTCTCTGTGCCTCCCCTTCCTCAACTGCAAAATAGAATTAGCCTTAGAGTACTTGGCAACCTGACAGGGTGACTCGCCCATGCTGAGCATTCAGTACTTGAGAGTTATTTATATTATTGTTATCATTTCATCTCAACCAACTGGCCCATACAGAGCTCCAGACTGGGGGAAATTCAAGTCCTGATTTCCTCCGGACTCCGCCCAACTGCCCAGACTCTCTGGCCTCGAGATGCAGAAAGCGGCTGGTGGGAATCCTCCCCCCTTTCTACCACCAGCTCAGATGCCATGCTAAATCAACCTGCCGCAGAGCCAGGGGTGGTGACTGATGTTTAGAAACTTCTGGGCATCTTGTAGAAGGACCTTTCTGTGGCTAGTTATGGCTCTAATTTCTCCAAAGATGACCTCGAATCCACCTCCTCTCGTGGAAAGCTTCTCTTAGCATTGTACAGTCTCACGACTTTGACCGGCTGTGGATGTAGCAAAATAAATAATCCCAGATGGGACTGCAGAGATATGATTTCCCAATTTATTTTGTGTAATCAAATATACGACCTGTCACAATCAGTGGGGGTGGAGGTGAGGGAAAGGAACTTGGGGGAGATAACTGTTCTCCACTAGGCTGCTAGAATTCTCTCTTTCTCTGCATGTCCAAAAGTAAAGACAACTGGGCTCTATACTCCTCCATGGGGAGCAGTATTTAAACCAGAGATACTGAAGACAAAAGGGACACTCTTAGTCCATGCCCTTGCATTTTCAAATGGAAGGACTCAGAGGAGTTCATGGAGGATTTAATAAGGGATACACAGCTACACAGTGGTTATGAGAGACCAAGGAGGCCAGTTATTTTCCCTGGAGCTCAATGCCTTCATACAGTTTTTTTTTTTTTTTTAAATGGGCTCTTTGCAGTGGGATGTGGAGTCAGATGCATGGACTGTGAAGCAATCCTTTCTGCATATCTGAGGGGTCTATCTGCCAGCCTGCCTGCCCCAACCCCTAGGCAGCTTCCAACCTCTTGCTGGGGAATGTGGCTCAATTCACTTGGGGATCTTACAGCAGCCAGGAGATGAGGCAATTGTAGACTTCCTTGACTTCTCAGTACCCATTCCAAATGGTCCTCAGGGGAGATTCAGCGTTGTATTGGGACTTGGGTTTCACCCCAGTTTTTGCCCTTCCTATGGAAGGTTGCCCTGAGAGGGTATGTGGCTTGGTGCCACATCAGGAGACAGACAGTGTCAGAGCTTCCTTGCATTCCCTAGGGGGCCTCAAACCCTTACCCCTAAAAACTTTCCACCTTCTACTCCTATCCCAAATTGGAGCTTAACATTTCAAGGGGCAGATTTTAGCCACTCTCAAATCCACACTTCATATTTCCCAATAGTCTAACCACCAGGTAGAGAGCAGTCAAGAGAGGGAGAAAGAAGCAGAGTATTGGTGGAGCAGGTCCTAGGGTGAAATTTTAACTTCTGTCTTGTGTATAGACCACTGGGCAAATATTTTCACCTTCTTGGGCCTCAGATTGCTTGACTATAAGGTTAAAAAACAAAATTCAATGATTTCTAATTTATCTCACAAACATCAGAAGCTATAACAAATCTTAAAATTCTTGTCCCATGGACTGCTTGCTCAGGTCACAATATCCAGGGTCTGAAGAAAATCCAAGGACAAAAATATGAAATGGAAAAGACTAAGAAACAAACTTTCACATTGATTTTGACATTTTGGTGACATTTCTGCTCCTTCATATTTCTCTTATTGATCCTATCTATAGAGTAATTTCACCAAAAAAAAAATGCAATTCCCTAGAATTTAGACCCAAAGATAATTCATTCAAGTGACAAAAAGAGTTCTCACAGTCACAATGGGCCTGTGGCTTCTAGATGAGCTCTGTCCTGATGGATTTTAAGCCAAAAAAAAAAAGACCAAGCCAATTAAACAGACCTCCCTAGCCCCATCCTGAGTGATGCTCACTCTGTGGTGTCTATGTTTGGGCTCTTGGGAGACCCAAAGTATTTCCTTTGCCATTAACCTCAGGAAGTCTCTCTGAAAAGTGTCATTGCTAGGAGGAGGTGTTCCTCCCAGTTTCTGCCAGAAATATCCCTATGCTCAACTTTCTCCTTAGTCTGAGGGAAGACTTGAACAGAGCAGATGCTCCATGGCATTTACCATAGTGGAGCTGGGCTGGTAAGGAGTATGTAAGAAGAAGGGATCAATCGTATTTGGTTCTGCCTTTGGGTAACAAGTGAGTATCCATGACATGTGAATATCTGCAGAGTGATCCAGTGTCTTGTAGCCAACTGGGGGGAGGGGAGGGAAGAACCTCCTTAAAGAGTATTTGACCTGCCTAAAGATTATTTCATCCACGAAATAAGCAAGGGGGAGGGGCGGGGGAGAGAAAAGTAGCAAAAAAAAAAAAAAAAAACTCCTCTCTAGGGGCTATCCTGTTCAACCCCTCGTTTTTCCAACTAAAGTAACCCTTGACCTTGGACCACTTTTCTCACCATCACTCCCTTTAAGCTTCTGCAAAATGAAGAGATTAAAGTGGAACCGAATTATCTCTAAAGTCCTTTCGTGTATTTTTTTAAAAATGCTTCTAGGTGGGGTGAAGAAAATACAAAAGACTTGCGTGAGTGTCCCCCCCCCCCCCCCGGGGATCTTAGGGAGCGGGGTGTGCAGGGACAGACCTACGCCAGCCAGCTGAGCTCCAGCCCCTTACAAGGAGGCGCTACATAAACTTTTAAATGCTGGAGGAAATCTCTTTGAAAACGCTGACCCCAGAAAGCAGGAGAGTGTTCTGAAGGAGATGAGCCGTTGGAAGGGAGTGGGAAAGGGGAAGATGTCACTTGCTTCACACTGATTTAACGCCACGGGGGCGCAGGTGCAAGAAACTCCTGGCTCCTTCTCCAGGCCACCAAGAGCCCCTGAGCCCTCCAACTCCTGCCCCTTCTTCTGAAGAAAATTTATTGACGAGGTGAATCCAGGCTAACAAAACTGCAACCTCAGGCGCTTCGGGCTCCACAAGAATGCTTTGATCCCCCTCCAGTTTCTAGTGGTCCCCAGCAGATAGCGTTGCCCAACGCCTGGGACCCCCGCGGTGGGTCGCGGCTCCAAGGCTAAGCTTCCCCGAAATCAGGGGCCGCTGCCCAGCAGGAGGAGGCCGCGCGGGGGCGCTGTGGAGCGTAGACCCGCGCTCAATAAGCCAACAGAAGACCCAGCAGCCCGGGATCCAACTGTCTTAGGAACCGAACCGCCCTCGCCCCCGCGCTCCCTCTTTTCCAGAGACGGCTAATAGTGACGAACAATGATCGACAGATTTTTAAGTTTGGAGGATCATCGGTGAAGGAAGAGAAAAGTGTGTGAAGTCTTCTACTTTGGGGGCTCAGATCACTGCTCTTCCAGCCTGGATGCATCCCCTTTGAAGAATGGAGACCGCCTCTTCTTGTATTGATTTTTGCGATGGCTTTGCCAAGGAAGAAAAGAGGAAGAAGGAATCACAATTATTTTGGAATCCTCAGATTCTGTGCCAGACCCTTCCAGCTTGATGTTATTGATTCTACACAACTCTTTATTTCACAGTTAAGAAAACTTTTTCCGGAGGCTATCTGTTTAGAGCACAGGGCTGGGAATAACCAAACCCACATCTAAATTCAAAGCCATACCATTTTAGGGTGCTTCCCAGTAGGAATTAGCTAGAGCACCCTTAGGAAAAGGAACTTTGGTCCCAGCTGCTTCGCATGAAACCTATCCCCAACCTTCCCAGCCTCCAGGGTTCCCCCCCCCCCAGAAGAAGTTAACTCCACCTCCCTGGACACACAAATTCAGCAGGCTGTCTTCTCAGAATGGCCTGTACCCCATATTACCTCACTGGCTTGCTCCTCAGTCCTTCCCCACCTGCATCCTCCATTCCTGCTGCAACTCTGTAAATCCACACAGAAACTGTCCTGAGAGGCAGAGAGTGGGAAACAGACCCTTTCAGAATTTCACTTTATAACCAGTGAAGAAGCCTGGTGGTGGGAAATGACCCAGAGACAAATCTGTATAAGACACAACTCACAGAGAGCTGTGCAGATCAGCCTAAGCTCTGAAGACATAGGAGACAAAAAACCAGTTCTGCACAATTCACTTAACCTCTGTAAGCCACAGTTTCCTCATTTGTATAATGAAAATATTATTTTTTCCTTGCTCCCACACAGGGAAATACAGGTGCTGTTTGACTAAAGATTGTTCAAACAATGCGTGTCTCTTGGATGAAGTTGCCATTATGTTCCTTCATCAGCCAAACAAAAATCCTCTGCCTTGTCTCTCTGTGGCCAATAGGGAACAAGATTTCAAATGTCCATGTACACTTCTTTATCCTGTGGAAGCATTGCAAAGGCAATGTTGTTACTTTGAAGAGAAGGAGGGCTGCAGCAAGGTAACAAAACTTTTACAAATAAAAAGGTTGGTCCAAGTGCTTTTCATTTCTCTTCCAAAGAAACTCTGTTAGTGTGTAGAAAGGGATGGGCTTCCACTCCTGTGTCTCAGTTAGCTAAGTCTGGTGTCCATCTGGAACTATAAACTGGACTGTTTTCTTTTCCTATCTTTTATTTATCTTTTCATTATGGACATTTTTAACACTGTTCAATAATAGGCCCAAGTATATGATGTGTTAATAGAATCTAATAAAATAATATTGGTGCTATCTATATACCCATATAAATGTATGGATAGTCAAAATCTATAAATCCAATAGTCAAGAGTCAACACACAATGCTCTTCCACCCTCTCTGTATAGAAGTGTACTTCTGAAGGCTCACTGCATTTCTTTCTATTAAAACCTGCAGCCCCATTGATTGAGTTGGTAAGATTTAACTAGACCAGTAAGATGTAATTACTAGGACCTCAGATATAATACTTTTTAGAATTTACAACCTTGCTATAAACCAACTGGGCTAGATAATCATTGCTATAGTTTGGGTGTGGAATGTGCCCCAAAATTTCACATGCTGAAGGCCTGGGCCCAAATTCGGCAATGTTCAGAGGTGGGACTTTTGGGAAGTGATTGGATCATAAGGATTCTGACTCAGATTGATCATAAGGGTTCAGTGGATTTATCCACTGAAGGATCCATAGTTGAATGGACTATTAATGGGATGTGGGGGAAACCGCAGGAAGTAGGACCTAGTTGAAGGGAGTGGGTCCTTGGGGACATACCCTTGGAGACTATTTTGTCCATGGTAGCTCACTCGTGCACACTTGCTCTTTCTTTCTTTTCCCACTGCTTGGCTTTCATGAACTGAAACCGTAAGTCAAAATAAATCATTCCTCATTTAAGTTGATTTTCTCAGGTATTTTATCACTGCAGCAAAAATCTAACCAACACAGAAACACATTAACTGAGCACCAAACTTGATGCCAGTGGACTAGCGACAGAGGCACTAGTAACAGAGTGAATCTGGCTCTGGATTCTAGAGACTAGAAACTGAATTCTGTGCAACCTGATTTTCTAACCAACTGGGAAGATTTCCTCTAAAATACTCAGTAATGGTTTCTTTAAATGGTTTAGGATTGTTACACTAAGAGCCTAGGTTAGTTTCTTTAGCAGAGAGTGGATCACAGCCCCAGGCTTATAACAAGGAAAGTGTTAGACTCCTGCCCACTCACAGACTTTGACTCTTTGTCCAGGAGTAAACACATCTTAAGATCCCAGCCTGAGACCTCTTCAACTCCATCACATTCCTATCAACAGACAGCCTCTCAGCATGTCAAAACACAGGGTTCTTATTGTTTTTGTTGCTTTTTGGTTTTTATAGTTTTTCTTCATCCCAGTTTGCACAATGCCTACAGACATCTGTGCACTTACCTTTCATCTACTTAAGCATTACAGAGTCAATAGACTTGGCTTATCTTTTCCAAAAGAACTAGATCTGGCCTCAGTGTGCAATCCAATACATGAAAGCACATAATCAAGTCCCCAGTTACAGTATTCTCTATGGTACTCCCAGATGCTCTGTGTTGTCTGGCAAACCTATAATGCAAGAAATATTGATTCCCTCACATGTGGTGTTAAGATTTACTCAGCCAAAAAAAATAAATTTTTCTACACTTTCTCTTAAAAATATGTCTGTAGAGTTGTTGTCCTGAAATTAGTTTGTACACTGGCAGCTTTATTTAAATGTCAACCAGATGCAGAGTTTCATTATAATGTTTTCCAACTCTTAAATTTTTATAGGTCCCTGTGGATTGCTTAAAAACATTTTTCTTCAAAAGTCTTCCTATCTGTTTCTTATTGAGGATAAAATATTTTAAAGTCAATGAACTTCCTCCCTTTACACATTTTAATTTTCCTTACTAAGTTGCAGGATCCTAATTCCTGAATTTCAAACACTTTTTGTCAAGACACAAGTAAAGGAACAGCCTAATTGAGTGTAACTTCATGTTACTCTAATGGTATCTTTTGCACCACAGAAGGGACCTGTCAATTACAACCTTTTTGCCCTCCATTTACACACACACACACACACACACACACACACATGCTTCCATTCAAAGCTCCTGTTTGCACTCCTTTCCAAAAATATTATCCTTCTGGGGTGAAATTTTTCACGCATAAACTCAGTTCAACTGGTGACCTTGTTTTAAAGAAAGTTTGAAAAAACTAATTCCCAGTTATTTGAGAGCATGAACACATACACTGGTTTTTAAACTTAGGTTTGTGTACATTGATCATTAAACATTGAAAGAGGAGAAGGAACCATGGATTTAGCCTGAAGTTAGAAAGACTCCTAAGTCCTTTGGAAGTTACTGAGTACTTAGTAAAAGCAAAAGTGGCTTAAAAATCATTTTAGAGCACAGACTCAACATTTATTAAATGTTTAAGTGACAGACTTATTTCCATTTCTCTGAAGTGCCATAATCATAACAAGTACTAATTGCTATGGGAATCTATATATTTGATAGCTCAGATAAACACTATAATTTCATTATCACAGCTCCAGGAAAAATTTTTGTTGGTCTTGTTAATGTTTTTCAGGCAATTCTATTTAAAAAAAAAAAGGCAGGAATATAAAATAAGAATCCAGAAATTTGAGAATATTGACTAAAAAATTCACATTATACAGGCATGGCATTTTCTGGAAAGTTGTTAATTCTTAAATGTGGAAATTCATCTAGAAATTTGATAAATTTACATCATAATGGGACTAACCTCACCTTTTTGTCTTTATATTTGTAAAGCATAAAAGCTTTTTCTCCTTCTTGTTACAAATCAGAAATAGAACGTAAAGGTTCTTTAAAAGTACCATTTGCTTTAACTTATAAAATTAGTCTTCCCTAAATGTATAAAACTAATTAAATCTATATGGAAAATACTAAGTCTAGAGTATATGGTCTTAGGAGAGAGATCTCAGTACAGCCAATCTTTGTATTTTTTTAATATCTATTTTTTAGTTGTAGTTGGACCAAATACCTTTATTTATTTATTTTTATGTGGTGCTGAGGATCGAACCGAGGGCCTCGCACATGCTAGGTGAGTGCTGTACTGCTGAGCCACAACCCAGCCCCAATCTTTGTATTTCTATGCCTTATTAATTGTTTGCAAAATCTAAAATAAAGATGGCCAAAGTAGATTATTTTAAGAATGTTCAAAATGACAATATTCTAACAAGGAACGTGAAGAGTCATTTATCATGTGTGCTGGAGTTATGCAGGAGTGACAGGGAGGGATATTTCATGATGCTGCTGGCTTTATGCTACTGTGTTATTTGATATCCAGCCTCAGAGACTCTGGTCCCAGCGCCCCCTTCATTTGGAGGCCCATCCACCCAAGAAGTAATTAATCTCAATCCAAGTCAGTCCTACTAAGCTTCAGCAGAGTCATGTTGAAATACTGGGCAGTTGCTTACAGAAAATCAGGATGGAAAGAAAAGCTACACATAATACTCAACCTCATTTCCTCTGTGAAAATAGATCATAACAGGGTTTTGCAGGCATTTCTATGAATGCATTTCTTTTCACTCTTATTTTGTTCTTATCACCTCAATAGTGAAAAACAGTGAAGAAGCTTCCTTTCTTTGTATGCAATGAGGTGGTTTTTAAAATCCATTTATCAATGAATTTATAAGAAGAATTTTAAGACCAATGTGATGGCATCCCAAGATTCCAAGTGGTAACTAAAATCATTCTAAATTGTTTGAGAAACTAAATTCATATTCATCACAGAGGCTGTTAACAGGAGAACACACAGAAGGCTGTTAGGGTAGCAAGCTAAGTAATTCAGAGACTCAGGCTGCTCTGCCTCTATCACTTGGGTTTGGGAGTAGGACATGTCTCCAAACAGACACGAAGAATCCTTACAGGCATAAACAGTAGCCCATTGACCTGATAGGGCCTCAGAGACCAGCGAAACATCTGTTTAACACCATTGTTATGCCTTGCCAGTGGGGAAGTTTCTAAGCAAAACATAGTTCTGAGCACTATAGCAAAACTACTTCAGGGGACAGAGCCCTTGTCTATCTCTATGGGTTTGGGACTGGGATAGGTAGGTGATTTGAACCAGATTTGCAAAACAAGAAGGCTGTTTTAACTAAATCTATAAACCATTATAAAATAAATGTTTATGATGTTTGTTTTTTAAGTGTTTATAAAATCCCTAGACACAAGTCTCTGCTTCTCTGCAAACCAATTTTAATATAGAGGTTGAAATAGGTTTTAAAAGATTAGATTTCATTCTTCCTACCTGGTTAAAAGTACTAATGACCAAGAGACTAAATGTTAATAGAAGAAAGATATAAAGAAACAACAGGACTGAAGAGGTTCCAGCCTCTGTGTGGTCAAGTTAATTTTCAAGGCCAGTTTCCTCTGTGGTATATGGTTGGGTCTCCGGGCCCTCAGCCTGGTCTGTCTCCATAGGATGCCCTGTAAGGGAGTCTCTCCATACCCTGCTTTTCTGTACATATCAGCCAGGTTGCAGTAACCAACAATGTCACTGTAGCCCACCCTCCAACACTGTCATCCTCCCAAAGCCACCAAATCAAGGTCACCAGCCCCAAGTCCTGTCTGGCTTACAAAGACATCTAGAACCTCACTGACCACTTCTGCCTATGAAAGCCCACCCACAGTGGGCTGGATGTCCTCTAAAGTCCCTGTAGGTCTTTACTGTCCTCCATCTCCTAAATCCTTCCATCCTGCAGTTCGCCACCAACCACTGCTCAGATGCCAAGTTGTACACTTTTTCTGCCCATCAAACTTTTTCTGCCCTCTGGTTTGTTTTAATGTGTGTACTCTTTATACTCTATTACTTTCTTACGTTGAGTTATTTTTATTGCTATTTTGTTTTTACCACTTTGGTAAATCATTTTTCCAAAATTAGGTTTTAAGTTTATTAAGAACTAGGGACTCTTTTAAGACCCTTCATGTTCCCAATAATGCCTGAAGAAAATACATGGTCAATGAATATTTTCTGATTAAGTGAATTTCAGCAATTTGCAAACAAAAAGAGCTTTCATTCATTAACCCAAGAGACATTTCTTGAGCACTTACTATGTGTTAAACCCAGTTCTAAGCTCTGGGGACAAAACAAAGGCTTTGTGGAGGGAAGACAAACAATAAACAAATAAATAGAAAATATGTCAAACAGTAATAACTGCCCTGAAGAAATACTTGAATCTGAGAGACAAGAAGAGACTAGACAGGGTCTTTTTTGTATACAGTGGGATTATTGGTTTAGATCTGGAATGTCCCCCAAAGTCCCAGGTGCTCAGAGATGGGGTTTTGGGGGGCTGTGAACTCATCACTGAATTAATCCATCACTGGCTGAATAGACCCCTGGGAGGTGGGACCTGGTTGAAGAAAGATCACTGGAGTTGTGCCTTCCACAGATTTATCTTCCCTCTGGTCCTTTCTCCTCCTTCATCTCTTCTTCTTTCTCTCCTCTTCCTCATCCTTCTTCTTTCTCTCTCTCTCCCTTACCCCCTCTTTTCTGCCCACCCTACTTCTTTCTCTTTCCCTCCCTTCCCCCCTCTTTTCTTCCCTCCTTCCTGGCTGCCATGGACAGTACTGCCCCACTACCCTCCCACCATGATGTTCTGACTCGCCTCAGACCCAGAGAAATGGAGCCAACCGACCATGGACTGAAACTGAGAACCAAATAAATCTTTTCTCCCCTACATGGTTCTTATTAGGTATTTTTGTTGCAGTGAAAATAAGCTAACATAAGTGGCTTCACTAGTAAGTGGGACATTTGAACAGAAAACTAAAGGAGGAGTTGATAACAAATAGAAGAACATTCCAGCCAGAGAAAATGGCAAGTGAAAAGGCCTGAGGTAGAAATGTGCCTGGAAATAACAGGGAACAAGATGTGGCAAATGCAGACGGAGTGAGGGAGATACAGAGGTAAATGAGTATTTGGGGAATGGGTAGGGACAGACCACACAGAGCCTAGAGCTTTTGCTCTGAAAGAGATGAGGAACCACTGGGGGTTGACACAGAGCAATATGATGTCACTTACTTTCCACATAAACAGAAATGTAAAGCATTCAAGCAGTATGTATTACTTAGCATGAGTGTCAGTGTCTAAGATCAAACTAGGACTCAGGTTATTTGTGTAAAATGAAAACACAAGTATATGGATAGAGCACTCACCTGGATCAGCTGCATGAATAAATTATCTAATTCATTTCTGAAAACTATGCTCTGTGCAGGTTCTATCCCCAGCATGGGGAGTTGGGGGCAGGGGGAGTCCAGAAATAATGCTGAGCCAAGCATCGTGTCCATTTTGCAGATGAAAGAATAAGTAGACTTATAAAGGTTAAGAAATTTGTTCAAGGTCACACAACTAATCAATTAATGATGAACCTGGAATTCAAACCCAGGATGATCATACTCCAGAGCTCATTCACTTCAGCTCTATCCATGGAATGATAAAGATCTCCAATATACATTCCATCAGAGCGCACAGACTTGAGCACAGATGATGTGTATATAAAATAGTCAATAGCATCAGTACAAGCCTTCCCTTTAGCCCTGCTAACATTTGCAGATCTGAACACAGATTGTCAGGAAGTGGCACTACATGGACTAGTGGTAAGTTAACTGCCATCAACTTATTTCTAGCAATTCTCTAGATAAGTTGAATGGAAGTCCTAAGAGCAAGAGTCCTACACTTGAGGGGGAGGGTTGTGGCTCAGTGGTAGAGAGCTTGCTTAGCTCTTGTGAGGCCCCGGGTTTGATCCTCAGCACCACATCAAAATAAACAAATAAAATAAAGGTATTGTGCCCATCTACAACTAAAAATATTAAAGAAAGAAAGAAAGAAATGAGCTTCCACATCCTGTTACTGCAGACTCCCCTGGCCTCATCAATACCCAAAGGGGCGAATACCGGGAGATGTTCCCGACTTCTAGTACACATGGAAACCACCTATGAAATTTTGATTCTTCTTCTATTCCTCAAAATATGCTCAGGCAAGAAGCTCCATAGGTGCTGAATCAGCAGATGTGAAGTGGGAACCAGACCTTTAAAGCCCATTAAAGATCAAAAATCACAAATCTGTTAGTGCCGTAGTATCCAGGGCGTTTGTTAACTGACTTAATAACTGAAAGGCTCACTAGATAAATATCTATTTAATAAAGTCTTTGTTTTTTTTTTTTTTTTTTTTTCATTTTAGAATGAGAAAACATTGCGTCAGATGAACATCTAGACTCAGAATCTAGGTCTGGATATGTAAAAGGAGCAGGCATTGACAAGTACTCTACTAAACAAAAACTGAGTAGGAAGCACTGTCATTGCAAAGAGAAGGACCCAATGGCCAACTGGATACTTGAATCAGAAGGCAGCTGTGGTCCAAAGCAAGGCGGCAAGTGGGTTCAGTGCCAGTACCAACTGAGATCAACAGCGCATGGCTGCCAGGAGCACAGTCCTGTGAAAAGGATTCTGAGGCTGGTGCAGGAAGACAGTGATTGATTGGCAGTGTGGACCTGGATGCACAAACGGAATGACACAGGAGAATTATATGAGAGGATATTATATTAAAGACTTCCTATCTGGTTTTAAAAAGAAATTAAATTGTAAGAAACTATGGTTAGCAGGTAAGTATCTATTCCCCATGGAACCATAGGAGCATTCAGAGTAAGATCTCAACAGAAAGCCCAGGCTTTGCGATATTATTTGCTAACTTGTCTACATAATGTTAATACTTATGAGGAAGGATAAATTTAATTATCATCTGGTTTATAAAGCATATCATGGTTAATAAAACTACTTTAGTGTAATCCTGTATCTGGATCAAGGTCATCAACAATTAGCTAATTACCAGCTTGTCAATATACTGACACTTAATCTAATGGGCTTATTTATTTAACTGCTGTCTACTGTCTCTGTTATAGGCTTTTATTTTTTTTTTTTTTTTTTTTAATTTTTTATTGTTGGCTGTTCAAAACATTACATAGTTCTTGATATATCATATTTCACAATTTGATTCAAGTGGGTTATGAGCTCCCATTTTTACCCCATATACAGATTGCAGAATCACGTCAGTTACACATCCATTGATTTACATATTGCCATACTAGTGTCTGTTGTATTCTGCTGTCTTTCCTATCCTCTACTATCCCCCCTCCCCTCCCCTCCCCTCCCCTCCCCTCCCCTCTTCTCTCTCTGCCCCCTTTACTGACATTCGTTTGTCCCCCTTGTATTATTTTTCCCCTTCCCCTCACTTCCTCTTGTATGTACTTTTGTATACCTCTGAGGGTCTCCTTCCATTTCCATGCATTTTCCCTTCTCTCTCCCTTTCCCTCCCACCTCTCATCCCTGTTTAATGTTAATCTTCTTCTCATGCTCTTCGACCCTACTCTGTTCTTAGCTACTCTCCTTATATCAAAGAAGACATTTGACATTTGTTTTTTAGGGATTGGCTAGCTTCACTTAGCATAATCTGCTCTAATGCCATCCATTTCCCTGTAAATTCTATGATTTTGTCATTTTTTAATGCAGAGTAATACTCCATTGTGTATAAATGCCACATTTTTTTTATCCATTCATCCATTGAAGGGCATCTAGGTTGGTTCCACAGTCTAGCTATTGTGAATTGTGCTGCTATGAACATCGATGTAGCAGTGTCCCTGTAGCATGCTCTTTTTAGGTCTTTAGGGAATAGACCGAGAAGGGGAATAGCTGGGTCAAATGGTGGCTCCATTCCCAGCTTTCCAAGAAATCTCCATACTGCTTTCCAAATTGGCTGCACCAATTTGCAGTCCCACCAGCAATGTACAAGTGTACCCTTTTCCCCACATCCTCGCCAGCACTTGTTGTTGTTTGACTTCATAATGGCTGCCAATCTAACTGGAGTGAGATGGTATCTTAGGGTGGTTTTGATTTGCATTTCTCTGACTGCTAGAGATGGTGAGCATTTTTTCATGTACTTGTTGATTGACTGTATGTCCTCCTCTGAGAAGTGTCTGTTCAGGTCCTTGGCCCATTTGTTGATTGGGTTGTTTGTTCTCTTATTGTCTAATTTTTTGAGCTCTTTGTATACTCTGGATATTAGGGCTCTATCTGAAGTGTGAGGAGTAAAGATTTGTTCCCAGGATGTAGGCTCTCCATTTACCTCTCTTATTGTATCTTTTGCTGAGAAAAAACTTTTTAGTTTGAGTAAGTCCCATTTGTTGATTCTAGTTATTAACTTTTGTGCTATGGGTGTCCTATTGAGGAATTTGGAGCCCGACCCCACCGACTGTAGATCGTAGCCAACTTTTTCTTCTATCAGACGGCGCGTCTCTGATTTGATATCAAGCTCCTTGATCCATTTTGAATTAACTTTTGTGCATGGCGAGAGAAAGGGATTCAGTTTCATTTTGTTGCATATGGATTTCCAGTTTTCCCAGCACCATTTGTTGAAGATGCTATCCTTCCTCCAATGCATGCTTTTAGACCCTTTATCAAATATAAGATAGTTGTAGTTTTGTGGATTGGTTTCTGTGTCCTCTATTCTGTACCATTGGTCCACCCGCCTGTTTTGGTACCAGTACCATGCTGTTTTTGTTACTATTGCTCTGTAATATAGTTTGAAGTCTGGTATCGCTATACCGCCTGATTCACACTTCCTGCTTAGCATTGTTTTTGCTATTCTGGGTCTTTTATTTTTCCATATGAATTTCATGATTGCTTTCTCTATTTCTACAAGAAATGCCGTTGGGATTTTGATTGGCATTGCATTAAACCTATAGAGAACTTTTGGTAATATCGCCATTTTGATGATGTTAGTTCTGCCTATCCATGAACAGGGTATATTTTTCCATCTTCTAAGATCTTCTTCTATTTCTCTCTTTAGGGTTCTGTAGTTTTCATTGTATAAGTCTTTCACCTCTTTTGTTAGGTTGATTCCCAAGTATTTTATTTTTTTTGAAGATATTGTGAATGGAGTGGTTGTCCTCATTTCCATTTCAGAGGATTTGTCGCTGATATACAGGAATGCCTTTGATTTATGCGTGTTGATTTTATATCCTGCCACTTTGCTGAATTCATTTATTAGCTCTAATAGTTTCTTTGTAGACCCTTTTGGGTCTGCTAGGTATAGAATCATGTCATCTGCAAATAGTGATAATTTAAGTTCTTCTTTTCCTATTTTGATGCCTTTAATTTCTTTCGTCTGTCTAATTGCTCTGGCCAGTGTTTTGAGAACTAGGTTGAACAGAAGTGGTGAGAGAGGGCATCCCTGTCTTGTTCCAGATTTTAGAGGGAATGCCTTCAATTTTTCTCCATTCAGAATGATGCTAGCCTGAGGCTTAGCATAGATTGCTTTTACAATATTGAGGTATGTTCCTGTTATCCCTAGTTTTTCTAGAGTTTTGAACATAAAGGGATGCTGTACTTTGTCGAATGCTTTTTCCGCATCTATCGAGATGATCATATGGTTCTTATTTTTAAGTCTATTGATGTGGTGAATAACATTTATTGATTTCCGTATATTGAACCAGCCTTGCATCCCAGGGATGAATCCTACTTGATCATGGTGCACAATTTTTTTGATGTGCCTTTGTATGTTATAGGCTTTTAGCTCTGACTTTTTTTCCCCAGGGGCACTTAACCACTGAACCACATCCCCAGCCCTTTTTATTTTTTATTTTTAAACAGGGTCTCACTAAGTTGCTTAGAGCCTCACTAAGTTGCTGAGGCTGGCTTAGAACTAGCAATCCTCCTGCCTCAGCCTCCCAAGTTGTTGGGATTACAGGTGTGCACCATCACAGGCAGCACTGATCACTCTGATCACTCCCCCATGGAAGACGTCTAAAGCAGGAGTTTTTAATATTTTATATAATAGCCACTGATAGAAACTGAAAGTGTGATAGTGTTTGCTTTTCTGTCTTTGTTCCCAAGGCTTGTTGTGGATTGGTTTTAATATTCTTTTAAAGTGCCTAGTTTTGAGAAATTAAATAAGCAAATTCTTAGGCTGAGAATATGTGAAAAAGAAGCACCATCTACCAATATCCTGACCTTTAAAAATATTTAGACAGGGGAGGACACAAACAAACCATTCTCAGATCATCTTTCTCTTGCAAGGCAATAGACTATACAAAACTGTGTTTAACTTTTCTATTTTTATGGAACTATTTGTCATATATAAGTTTTAAATTTTATAATATTTTAAATGATGCATAGTTATTATACCCTTTTTTTTTCTGTGCAGTGCTAAGAGTCAAACCCAGGGCCTAGATCATGCTAAGCCAGCACACTGCCATTGAACTACATCCCCAGCCCTATTATTTCCTATTTCATGTAACTATTCAGTATGTGGTTTTAAAAATCACTGTAATACATTATGCATAACTATGATTTTTTCCCCACATTAAAAGTCAGACATAATTCAACATGTAAAGGTTTGTTATTCTGGAAATATAACAATGAACATATCCCATGATAACATGTACTCATGCAAACATGTAATAATGCTACAGAATGATAGACAAAAAATTGAGAACCAGGCGGGGGACATTAGAGACCACTTACTCAAGCGATTCTAACACATTTAGCTCCATAACCCCTTTCTACAAAAGAAAGCATTACAGAAGACACTGGTAAATTCTGAGACACCCTGATCAAAACACAAGTGAGGATCTGGAGTTGCTCAGCTTCCCTCCCTCCCTGAGCCCAGCCCAACCCAGTGCAGTGGTCCCTAAATCACGGGCATTGATTTGGGAAAGTGAGGCTTAGTCAGACACTATATTACACAGCATTTGTTTGCTGAACATTTCAACACCAGACTGAGAACACTTCATCATATGTTCTTCAGATCACTCCTCCATGGGAGACGTCTAAAGCAGGACTTTTTAATATTTTATATAACAGCCCCTGATAGAACATGACTCTTCACCCCAAAGGGACTTTGCACATGTACTTCCTCATTTTAAAAATAATTTTAAGTTTACATTCATAATCATTTACCTTAATGAAAATAATGCCATTAAAGAAAAATGACCACACGATTTGACATACAGAATTATGGGTGTCATATCAGTCTCAGCATCTGTTGCTCTATCTTGCTTTGATAATGAGCATTAAGAAACTCCTGGTTCATTTAGACAGGTAGCTACAAAAGCTCGTTTCACAAAAGTGTTTATTAAGTAAGAATTTATATACCATGAAAAGTACACATATTAAGTTCACCTTTCAATGATTTTGGACCAGTGCATTTAACCACATAATAGACATCCCAATCAAAATGCAGATTGCATTCATTGTTTGGCTGAATTTGTGATGGGGGACAAATGCTTGTTGTGATATGCTGGTTCTCATAGGTGCAGAACGCCTTCCCAGAGGCTCCTGTAAAAGCTGGGAACCAGGCAGACTCTGAAATCCCAATGGGAACCGCAGCTCAGGGGGTCAGAGAATTGCTCCACACTCCCACTCAGGCACAGCTGGAGAGTCAAGCTCCCAGGCTGCCCCAGCTGCCGCCCTGTGGACTCAGGCACTAGCCCAAAGCACAGATGCCCAGCAGACAGCGGGCACCCCATTGATGATGCACTACAGCAGTTTTTATTTGGTGGGGCAGGTCAAGCCAGGAAGAAGGGGCTGGAGCTCCTTTTCCCAACGTGTGCTCTCATTGGGTCAATAGTGAGATTGTTATGAGAGTGAAACCCGAGCCAGGTAATGTGTGTAGGATCTGTGGCTTTATTGTGTCCCTGCTATGTTAATTAGTATTAGGAGCATGATGGATTGGCAACACGTGTGCACTCTGAGTCTTAAACCAGCCCTGAGAGTTTAGCACTCCATTAGTTACACATCACAGAAACCCAGGGGATGTTTACTCAAAAAGAGGATCACTTACAGGAGGGAAACATGCTAATTCATTCCTGATACTGTCTGGGGAGAGGGACACCCCATCCACTGCTCCTGAGTAGCATAACCCGTCATCCAAGACAGAGATGGAATTAGAGGCTGGCGGGAAACTACAGAAAACCCTGGCCCCCTTGGCCTGGGAACCCTGAAATCTCAAATCCTCAGTTGTTCCTACGTGAATCCCTCAGAGACTAAAGCTCAGAGAAGGCTCTGTGTTGACATTTCAATTCATCGCCCTGTTCCAGAAGCAGGGCGCCCTAGAGCCCCTCTCTCCCACACCCTTGCCAGGCCACAAAGAAGGCAACTATACTCTGCCATCCTTCTCACCCATCTTTCCTGCAGCTGCTGCCTCTCAGGCCTGGACCAGCTGGATCTACCCCAACGGCAGGGCAAGGGTATCAAGAGCATCCATAAGAGGAAGTCCAAAATCCTAAGACTCCTCAGATCAGGGGGTTATTACTGACCTGATTTTTATTAAAAATTAAAATCATCCTTATTTTTTATTGATTCAGATGGACTTTGAGAAGATAAACCCCAAGCTCCTGTCTGACCCTAAGGTTCTGAAGTCTTCACATTGTCAAAGCAATTTTGTAGATATGAAAAATACAGGAGTGATGAAAACATTAATGAATTTGTGAATGGTACTGGCTATAAATTAGCAGATAATCTGTGTTATATCTACTAAGAAGATAAAACAGTGGTGGTAGAGTGCTTGCCTGGCCTGCGTGAAGCACTGGGTTCAATCCTCGGCACCACACAAAAATAAATAAATAAAATAAAGGTATTATGTTCATCTACAACTAAAAAAAATATTTTGAAAAAAGAATATATAACATATGTATATATTCACACACACTCATGTATATAGCTAAAGACACACACTTAGGCAGTGGTATGCTGGTCAATGTCTAATACTAGCTGAGTGGGTGAGGTGGGGGCAGAGCCCTGAGGGCAGTGTTTGCAGTTTCTGTGGTGTAAATTCCCACCATGGCTGGTTTCCAGCTCCCAGCCTGACATCATTGAACATAGAGTTGGGAAGAGAAGATGTTTACAATCGGCCACGTCATGCCAGTAGAAGTAGGCCCAGCACACCAGTACAAGCTGGATAAACTGGAGTAAACTTCATTCCTGTTCCTCATCTGTATAGTGTGTCATCTGCCACTTCTTTCTGATTTGGAGCCCTAAGTCAGCATATCTGAGGTCACAACCTTACCCTACTTGTGTGCAATCTTTGGGGGCATTGCCTTGTCTCTTTCCTCACCTGCAAATTGATACTTTTAAAACAAGTTCTACTCATAGAGTATAAGGGCTGTTACCAGGAGCTGTGGGATGAGGGGAATAGAGTCAGATCGGCCAAAGGGTATTAATTTTCAATTATAAGCCAGGTAAGGTGGCACTCACCTGTAATTCCAGCGACTTGGGAGGCTGAGGAAGGAGGAGTGCAAGTTTGAGACCAGCCTCAGCAACTTACTGTCTCTAAATAAAAAAATTTAAGAGGGATGGGGATATACCTTAATGGCAGAGTGCCCTGGGTTCAAAGGAAAAAAATAATTTTCAATTATGAGATGAAAACATTCTGGGAACCTAACACACATCATGGAGAAAACAGTTAACAGCACTATTTAGCAAACTTGGAATTTGCTAGGTGAGTAGATCTTAAGCATTCTCACACCAACACCCCCCCAAAAAAAGGTAAATGCACAAGCTGATGGTTATATTGATTAACTGAATTAATGATGTATTACATATAGAAAATTATCACGTTGTATATTTTATATATAATTCTTATGTGTCTGTCATACCTAAATAAAGCTAAAATTCTTAAATAGGGATGCTGGAAGGATTAAATACTTATGTAGCACATCCTATTCACAGTGATACTCAAACTTCAGTGTGCATGAGGATCACCTAAGCCTGCTAAAACAGCTTGCGGAACCCCACCTCCAAAGTTTCTGTTGCAGCAGGTTTGGGTTGGGGCCTGAGAAACTGCATTGCTATCACATTTCCAGGTAGGACCTGAATTCACATTTCTTACAAAGTCCCAGATGATGATGAAATGGCTAGTCTAAAGCCCACACCTGGAAAACCACTACCCTGAAGGTCTCCGTATGAATTCACTAAATACTGGCTTTTTAATTATCAATTCTAAAAAAAAAAAAAATCAGAGTCATTGCTTCTATTTTTTTTTTTTTTAGTTGTCAATGAACCTTTATTTTATTTATTGATACGTGGTGCTGAGAATCGAACCCAGTGCCTCACACATGCTAGGCAAGCATTCTACCACTGAGTCACAACCCGAGCCTGCCATTGCTTCCTAATAAACACCATCCACAAAGACCCCAGGCCCTCCCTTCATAAAGATATCATCCTAGAAGGACTTCTCCTGACCATCTAGAGAAAACTCCATTGCACTTGCATAAGGAAGAGCAGAGAAGCTGCCCTGCTTTCCTTCCTTCCCTGCATCAGTCAGTCAACAAACCAACAACAGTCAAGTGTCCACCGTGTGTGTCAGCTTTAGGAGATGAAGATTAGGTGGGGAAAAAGGCACATACATTAGAGCAGAAAACAAAAGGGATCTGTTCCTGAAGCTGCCAGCCAGCAGGAGAAATCCTCAAAGGGCAGCGGTCATCACCTGAGGTATTCCCATTTGCCTGGCTATTTTCATGAGTTGATCATACATATGCCTAGATGGTACTACTATTTATTGGTGACAGCAGGGACTGATAGAGTCTACTCTTAGCATCTGATCTGACTCAATCTTGAGAGAAGTACCAGGACTTAATTCATATTCTTTGTCACTAATCCTCCATAAATCCCCCATTTTATATTTTGCATGCACTGCCTTACAACAGCTCAGGAACACAGCACTTCACACATTCACTTCTCATTACCAATCACCCCAAGACCACTGCATTCACTAGGTAACCAAGAAGGGAGGGTAGGAATGGTTAAATCTTTTTTTTTCTTGTTTTTCAATTGGAATATAATATTTGTACAGATTTATGGGGCGTAGTATGGATAATTCACTACATATATGTAGCATGTAGTAATCAAATCAGAGTAATTAGCATTTTCATCTTCTCAAACACTTATCATGTCTCTGTGTTGGGTATTTTCAGACTCCTCTAGTTGTTTTGAAATATATAATAAATTGTTGTGGATTATAGTTACCCTACTGTGCTTCAGACCACTAGAAGTAATTCCTTCTATCCAGCTGTATTTTGTACCCTTTATCCAACTTCCCTCCATCCCTCCTCCCAGGAGTGATTAAATCCTCACAGCTTTTTAGGTCAATTATGCTACTCTATCAAGTAATTATTTTTTGTTCAAATGCATCACTTCAAGCCACATCCTGAGGTCAAGCCAGAGGGTAACAGTAGCTTAATGCTTAAAATAACACAAGGCAAAGTAGGGCTCACCAACTAAGGAACAGAAATTTTCTATGCTCCCCGCCCCCATTCCCATGTGAACTGCCTGGATAGTAGTTCCCGGCACTTGGGAAGCTGAGACACATGCTCTGTGTGATTATGTAACAACCAGCACCATCCCTACACCGACCACAGGAAACAATGGAGTATTGAAAACCCAGATGGGAAACCCCAGGGAGGCAGGCGCTTCAAATTTTCCATGGACTTTAGCCTTTTAAATGCTCTACGTTCTGAGTTTCAGATATACCCAGAAAACGACTGGCCTAACATTTCCATCTTACTTTAATGGCCTTCTTCCCTTTCATGTAATACAGTTCCACACCGGTGCCAGCACAAACATCCCCACTGTGCACAGACCCCAACCTCAACCCTTTTAGGCTCGCTATGCCAGAGCCAAGAAACACTGGCTCCATCCTTACACTTTTCCACATTTTTCATTCAGAAAATAGCTGGTTGCTCCAAAAGCATTTCACTATGATAATCCCCCTCCTTCCTGCAATACCAGAACCAGCTGCCCCTCTCTCTCCCTCCTGCCTTCTTCATATCTCCACAAAGGAAGCATGAGGGAGGCAGAACAACCAACCTCCTGCCTGCCTGTCAATTCATAGAACCAGACACAATGCCAGAAGCGATGGTACTCTATCATGACAAACTAATTAAACTATTAGAAAATCCCTACAGTAAACATGGAGTGAGGTATAAATTAGCCAGCAATATAAAACTAGAGAAAATCTCATGACTTGTAAACAAAGGTTAAAAGAGAAAATAAACAGTGAACTACATGAACATTAAATAATAGCAGGGAAAAAGGATGGGAGGAAGAGTAAAGAAAAAGGAAAGGAAAAAACAGAACAGACTACAGAAAACATTTGCAGCAAATATGGTAGAGTCGATACCTTAATTAGATAAATATAATTCAACTAATAATAGAAAATAGGAATTAACAGAATTCACAAATAAACATCACTAGTAATCAAATATAGGAAAATAGTCCCATTGGAAATCAAAGAAATGCAAAATTAAAATATCAAAAGATCATTATTCACCTAGTAAAGTACCAAAAGAGAATTTTTTGTGAACAGCCAAGGCAGGAAGTATAGCATGAAACCAGCCCTCAACACTGCTAGGAGTGTTAGCAACTGGCACAACCCCTGGGCAAAACAGTTCCAAAGATCAAATGCTGTAAATTTGCTCATCCCTTTTGACCCAGAAATCCTACTTCTAGAAGAAGAAATAATCCAAAAGAAAGAAGAATCTGTAGACACCAAAACATTCAAGGTGACATAATTTATCATTTTTTAAAAAATGGAAGTGAGCTAAAAGCCCAACACTTGAGAAGACTAAGTGAACTGTGACCCACTCATCCATTCACTTATTCCACCAACCTTTTCTTATCACCCTCATGTGCCAGTCACTCTTTCTAATGGTAATCAATAACAGGTGAGACAAATATACATTTAAATTTTTCCTTCAAATCAAGAAATGTCAACCTGCAGTGCATCATTGATTGATATATATGACACTCCCAAATCTCAGAGAACAAAATGCATAGTGTAAATATCAAGGAAATTGGTGGCAATTGTCTTTGAGGCCCACATAACAATTAAAGGAATCAGGATATGACCTTAAGAAAATCATAGCAGGCAGCTATGCCAAGGACTCCCATTAGCCCAGAATTCGTAGTCCTCTGCTTTAAGAGACTGGAACTTAGTATATTGGACTCCTGGAGCCTGAGCAATCAATTGCCTTCAAAGAATCCTGTAAGTGTTTGTATGATACCTGTCACTGGGGCAGTGGGGGTGACTGTCAGAAGCAGGAGATGAAGCAATCTGGCTCCCCAGTGGGGATCCTTCCTTCAAACACTTTCCCTTGGCCCTTACTCTGTGCCTGCTCCTGTACTCCAGCTCCTGATAGCCCACTGACTGTCTAGGAAGAGAGTCCAGGAGAACTGAGCCTAGCAGGAAGCACAACAGACATGCACCAGCCAGGCTGGTGGCCCCTTGGGTGATCTTGCCAAAGACACCCCTTCCAGCTGCAACCTTGCCACCCGCCTCTCAGAGGGCACACTCTCCCAAGAAGAGCAGGCTGCCCCTGAAAGTGACACTGGACCCGAACATCTGCTCCAGGAAATCAACTGGGCTATCAGATAAGATGCCTCACTCAGAAGAAACTACTCTCCACTTCTCCCAAAAACCTAAGATATCTTTTCAACAGAAGATCTCCCTTCATTTCATACTTAGGAACAAAGTTTAAAACCAATTCTCCCCTGGCAGAGATAAGAATCTTTTATCCATCAAAACAAATTAAATATAATACTTGCTATCTGTCAAATACTATTCTAAGAGCTTTTCATAGGGTAATTAATTTATATAAACTTATGCAGAAAGTACTATTACTTTCAATCCCATTTTACAGGATAAGGAAACTAAAGTATACTGAGTGACTTGCCAAGGTCCCAATTCTCAGGAGAACTTTTGGCCCAGTAATCCCATTTCTGGAAATAAGTTAACTAAAAGAGTGAAAAATCTCTATATGCAAATGTACTTAGAAAGGCATTATTCAACACAACAAAAAGTTGGAAGCAACCTAAAAAGAGCAACAAGTAAGAATAGCTAAGTAAATGTATTCCGATATTTGTGGGACTTGTAGTAGGCAGGCTGGCTCTAACACCCTTAATCACCACCGCACTCTTTTAGAAAGAGAATAGTTTTTACCAAAAGTTGCCCATTACTATCAGTAAATGACAAAGACACAATCCTTCATGCAAGCACTTTTGGCATGTGGGAGAAACTAATGTCTGAAAGATGGGGGAAACGGAGGTAGTGTGATCAGGGCTCTGGCAACATTTTGCTGACCTCACAGCATTGACTATACTCGGTCTGGATACCCTGTTCCTTCCTCAAATCAAACTCCTTACATCTTCCTCTTCATAGTCTCCAAAATCAGAAACTGACTGGTACTAACCTAGTTACTGACCTTTTTTTTTTATTAAAAGGAAATAAGTGTGCTTTTATTCTCCCCCAAAGCCTTAGAACCATTAGGCTAATCTAAACCAAACCAAACCTTCTATCTACTGCTTAATTTTGGTAAAGGAATACTTTAGCAGCTTTTGGTGTGGAAAACCTCAAGCTGGACTACCCAAGAGTCTAGTGGATTCCATGGTTCCCCTGATGTGGGTTTTCTTGTGGTTAACCTGTCAGTCATGCCAGAGGCAGGCCAGAAGGTACAGATAATAGAGGAGAGATTGAGTTGCAATTCTTAAGCAAAGGAATTAGGAATGCAATGGGCCCCATCACATCAGCAAAGCAAAGGCAACCAGAAAGAAAGAAAAAAAGTGTCAGCTAACAATGAATGACAAGCTTTTGACTCAAGGATAGAAATGGCACCACATGTGTCTGTGGGGAAGTTTTCTGAGTACCTCAAAGCGCAGGTGCAGAGACAAACATGCATCCGTGTCGCAGCCCCACCATCATCGGTTACTGCATCTCTTTAAGCCCCTGTTTCCTTATCTGAAAATGGGCATTAATCAAAGCACCTCCCTCATTGAGGGTTATTGTGAGGTTCCAATGCAAAGATGTGTGACAACTATTTAGCACAATTCCTGGGAACTAGTCAGTGCTCAATTAACATTAAATCGCACTTCATGATTTTACTGCTAAAGTATAATAGAAATTAGAAATTTTCTGGCTGCCGAAATTACCACCTTCTCTTTCCACTGCTTTTGGTTAAGAAGCCTGTTTTCCCTGATCTGATAAATACCTGTGAGGCTCCATTGGTGTGGAGCCGGGGTGACTCCATCCTCTAGTCTAGCAACAAGCTGGACCTACCTTGTGGGCCTGGCATAACTTTCACCTTTGCTGAAAGGGAATCTAAGGGCCATGAAGGGCCCATATTGACAAACTGCTCTCTAATAAAATCCAGGATGCAGCAGAAGAAAGAGATGACTCTTCAGAAACATGGAGGACCCCCTCCTGTGAGGGACATCTGTTTGTTTCATCTTGCAGATTTGAGAAGGTTTGATATGGGAGCTGCTTTTTGTGACCGCA
This sequence comes from Marmota flaviventris, assembly GCF_047511675.1. NCBI lineage: Eukaryota > Metazoa > Chordata > Mammalia > Rodentia > Sciuridae > Marmota > Marmota flaviventris. The sequence continues at coordinate 36,962,956 of NC_092510.1, read as the reverse complement.
TTACATGGGATGCTATTTCTATGCTCACAAAGGATGTCTTTTCATCCAAACATAAACCTTTAGCTCTCAAAATGAAAGAAATACTAGGATACAGGAGCAAATAATTCCATGGTCTTTCTTTAAGAGATCCCTTAGTTTGAAGCCACTTGACGTCAAGTTACCTCTTGATCACTTCCCCATACAGTTTGGAAGGAGCAAAAGATTTAAAAGCCAGACTGGTTTGTCTAAATAAAAATAATCATACAACATATATTTGGAAAATGGTTTTTAAGCATAATATATAAATAATTCTTACAATTCAATAAGAAAAAGGCAAGCAATTCAATTTAAAGAAAAATGGGTAAAAACTACTGTAGATACTTTATCAGAGAAGATGCACAAAATGCTAATTAGCCCATGAAAAGATGTTTAACATGATTAGTAATCTGTGAAATGCTATTTAAAACTATCTTGAAGTAGTATTATGTGCATAGTAGAATGGCTAAGATTAAAAGAAAACAAAAACAGACAATACCAAGTGTTAGTGATGATATGGAGCAACTAGAAAATTCTCATACATATTTGGTAGAATGAAAAATGCCAAGTCTACTTTGGAAAACATTTTAGAATTTGCTTATAAAGTAAAAGATACACTAACTATATGACCAACAATCCCACTTGTGTGAGTTTACTCAAGAGAAATAAAAGTTATGTCTACAAAAGGAATTCATCATGTATGCTCATAGCAACTTTATTCATACTAGTCCCAAACTGGAAATAAAACAAATTGTCATTGACAGATGAATGATGTATTATTCTGTTTTGCATTGCTATAGCAAAATACCTGAAGCTGGTAAATTCTAAAGTAATGAAGTTTATTTGATTCACAATTCTGGTGGTTAGATGGTCCAAACAACATGGTGCTAGTATCTTGGAGAGGTCCCCCTAATTGCATCACAAGATGATGAAAAAGCAGAAAGGGAACTTGAAATGTGCAAAAGGGGCCAAGTATATGGAGTACCTTTCTTTAAAACAACATGATCTCGGGCTGGGGATGTGGCTCAAGCTGTAGCGCGTTTGCCTGGCATGCGTGTGGCCCGGGTTTGATCCTCAGCACTACATACAAACAAAGATGTTGTGTCCACTGAAAACTAAAAAATAAATATTAAAATTCTCTCTCTCTAAAAAAAAAAAAAAAAAAACATGATCTCTAGAGAACCCTTCCAACCCTGCAAAACTATATTAATCCCCTTTAAAAGTGGCACTTCCCATGCCTAACCACCTTTCATTAAGCCTAACCTCTTGACAATCCACCACCTCTCATTATCTTTATATTAAGGACCAAGTTTCTAGCACTTTAATCTTTGAAGGCCAAATCATATCCAAACCATAGCAGTGAATAAACTAATCGTGATATGGATAGGTCCCTGCTATTGAATATTAATCAGCAAAAATTAAATAAGCTAGTACATAAAACACAGTTGCATCTGAAAAACATTGTGCTGAGCAAAATATGCCAGACATTTTTAGTAAAACTACATATCACATGCTTCCATATTTATGACTCCCTAGAAAATAAACCTAATGCACAGGGACAGTGATGGCAGAGGGGCTAGCATACAGGGGAGACTGGAGAAGGAACAATAAGAAATTTAATAATTCTCAGTACATATATTTCTTTAGTTTAGAACACATGTATCAACATTCCTTATAAAAATAGTTTCTACCAAGTTATAAATAGAAAAAGTTGCTAATGAGAATTTGATCTAAGAATAGATGTTTCCTATTATCCAAAGTGAAATGATAGAGAAAGCTTACATGATACTTAGTATGTGGTAGGACCCTTTCTAGATGATTCAGGCATTGTGTTCTCTCTGAAGCCTATGAGGAAACCAAGGTACAGCAAGGATCACTTGGATAACAAGTGCCTTGGTTGATAAGTGGCAGATGGAGGGAGGACCCAGGTAGCATGTCAGCTTCCTTAACTACTTTACTATGCTGCCTCTCTCAGAGACTTTAAGTTCCCAGAACTAAAGAAGTCTCCTAGGAGCAGAAGCAACACTAAGAACAGCTGCTATGGTTTGGGTATGAGATGTTCTCCCCAAAGCTTCTGTGTTAATGCAAGAACATTCACAGGTGAAATTACTGGATTACGAGAGCTATACCCTCGTCAGTCCATCCTGAACAAACTTTTTAGAAGGTAACTGTGGACCAGTGGTGTATGGCTGGAGGAGGTGGGTCACTGAGGTCGTACCCTGGTGCGTCTTCCCTGCAGGGCTGCCCCCAACTCCTGCTTCCTGGCTGCCATGGAGAGAGCAATCTTCCTCCACCACGTCCTTCGGTGATGTTCTGCCTTACCTCCTGCCCAGAGCAATGAAGTCAGCCACTATGAAATGAACCTCTAGAACTGTGGGCCAAAGTAAACTTTTCCTCCTCTAAGCTGCCCTTGTCAGATTTTTTGGGTTGCAGCAATGAAAAGCTAACACAACTGCTCTAAATGGCAGAAGAGGCACTTCCCAATGAGGAGGAGTACATTTTCCTGATGAGAAGACTTTTGAATGTATGAGCAATTCTTTATTCTTTGCACAGGTTTTGCTTGTTTTCTTTTCTTTTTTTTTGGGGGGGGTTGCTTGTTTCATTGTTTGTTGTGTTTTGTGGGGTTTTGTTTGTTTGTTTGTTTGTTTGTTTGTTTGTTTGTTTTAATCCTGGAGGTAGGAGAAAATGGATTGAAATAACTACTGAAAGTTCTTACCCATCCCTTGTCTCTTCTGGAGTTTGTAAGAAGGTTTATTGTGTCCCTGGTAAGGAAGACACATCCCTGGGCCAATATCTTGAGTCCTCACCTTGTTAATCTGAGAAAGGGCACAAAAAGAAGAAATTTTAGGAAAAATACAGTGGGGAAGGAAGACTTTGTCAGGTACCTTGGATAAGGAAAAGGATCCATTCTCAATGGGGACATCTGGTGACTCTCATGCAGAAAGAGAATCCCTGGGGAGATGAGAAATAAAATCTCAATGCCCACTTTTTCAAGAGCACACAAAGCTTCTCCTTGACTGATGCCTAGAAGTGGGGATCAAAGGAGGTTAATGTTGGTGCCCAGCTTCATTCCAGATAGCCAATGAAATCACCAGACCATAGACAAGCCATGCACAAGGACAAACCAGTCCTTTCCCAAAGCAAACAAACCAGCAGGAGGACCTCTTGGGAACTGTCACCCAGATACCTTGCATCACAATTGCATTAACAGCTCCTTCCTCCCAAACTGAGGTGGTGCCCTGTGCTCTAAACTGCTTAATAATCTGATTCTGTCTTGCACACATTTTATATTTTTTTATTTCCCAAGAGAATGGAAACTTCATGAAGATAGAGACCCCACCTCAGCATAATAATATGGTAATATTAGCTAATGAAAATTTTTGGCACGTGGAAGAAAGGAAGGGGAGGGGAGGAAGGGAAGGAAGGAGGGAGGAGAAAGGCAGGAAGGCAGGCAGACAGGAATGAATGTATCCATATTTTTTTCAGATACTAACAACACAACCAGTGACACTCAGGAAGAAGCTTCTCTAGCCTGTTAGGGCCCCAGACTTCTTGATGTTGAGGCACCCCTTGATGGCTTCATGTCTTCTGGAGGCCCCATTGCTTCAGAACCCAATGATGACTTCTGTTCCTGTGTTGTTCATCTGCCATCCCAACCCTGGCTAACAGATAACTCTTTGGATTGTCATCAGTGAGTAACATTTTCCAGGTGCCGATGTTGGATAAATACATCTGTCTTACTGGAAAGCTCAGGAGTTTTTCTTTAATGGGAAACTATAAAACTCTAAATGGATTTGCTTCTACTGGGTCTCTCCTCCTTGACCATTCTTATCCTGGTTTGAGTAACAAGATCCAGATGAACTGTAACGTTAGTTAATTTCTCTCTGGACCCTGATTTCCTATGAGAAAGGAAGGTGAGTGACATTTCAAAAGAGCTTCCTGTGATTTATGTTTTTGTATCCATGGAGGTCTTTCAAGAGCCCAGTATTTCTCATAACCTATGGAAGCTCCTTTTGTCTGCCTTTGAACCTATTTATTAGCCGAATAATCCTTATAGGCAAATTGAAAAAAGAAATCAACTTCAAGGATAAACTCAGAGGGGTTAGGAAAAGGAATAAATTATTTATGGGAGTCTCACTAAACGAAATATCTACATACATACATTATACATGTATGTATAATAAACATATGCACATGCAATTTTGTGTGATGAAGAGACCATACTGTGTTACAGGGAACACAGATATGCTATTTTTATCTTGTGCAACCAAACCGGAGTTGAATAAAAAATTAATTGCTAAATGAATCACCATCAGAACACACCCTGCCAGGCCCCTAGGACACACAGCACATTGCTGGCTCTGTGAAGCATATAAAGAAACATACAGGCCTGGCCCTGCTTTAAAGAGTTCATTGCCTTCATAGAGACACTTGGGACATGCAAGTAAAACCATTATCTTATTCCCCCACTGAAAACCTTAAAATGGTTTTCCACAGGATAGAAATGCCAAGCATTTAGCTCAGCCTGAATCTTTTACTCTCAATCACTGCTTTCTGCACATCACCACCAGCCTCTTCAATTCCTCAAGGGCACCCATCTCTCCCTGATCCCAGACCCTGAATATCTGCTGATCTCTCTCCCTGGGGCCTTCGTCCCCCCAATCCTTTCCCCTTCAAATCTGTGCTCAACTGTGTCACACTCAGGAAATCTTTCTCCCAATAAATCAGACCTTTTGCTATCATTATCTTCTTGTACCTTTTATTTTTCTCTTCAGAATAGTTATCAGTTTGTACTTATTCATATTTATTTACAGCTGTATATCTATGTTGATGTATATCCCACTGAACTGTAAGTTCCACCACCCATCAACTCTTGTTCCTTGCTACCTCAAGTTCCAAGCACCATATCTGGCACACAGTAGGTGTATAATAAATATCTGGCAAGACAAGGTTCCAGAGGCAGAGGAATTCACTGAAAGGTACAGTGCAGCCACGTGTTCTCAACTTGCTACACATGCTTTCGCTAACTATTTTTATTTTTCTTTTTTGTGCTCTTCAGCAATACAAGGATGTGGGATTCAGAGCCCACTGCTTGGCTCACATGTCAGATGCAGCTCAGAGCCTCCTTGGAATATCAGGCCTGGGCCCAGAAAGGCTTCCCTCTGGTGGCTAAACACTCCCTCCTAGCGCCAGTTCCTGAGTTTTTAATGCAAGGAGGGTGTAATAGGAGCGTGGACAAGGTCCTTCCTAATCTGCAAGCATTTCTGTGAATTTTCCAGAGGAAAAGCCATTACAGATGTGACCGTGGAAACATGGGTCCAGGACAGACACGTGGGGAACATCGTTCTTCATATCCATCAATATAGTGGTATTTCGTCCTGATGATTAAATATAGAGATGACAAATTTCCACTTTATAGAAAGAAAAATAAAGGGGACATGCTCAAAGTGACATGAAAAGTTCTAGAGTATGAAAAAAAGAGGTCTCCTGGGGAGTGGGAGTCAGACCCAGGACATCTTCAGGCTGCATTCATGGTGTCCCCTCTTGAGATGAAAAAAGTCACTTTGTTTTAATGACCACAGGAGCCAATCAGACCCCATGGGAGCCCAATGGGGAAGTGGGGAGGGATGCGGGATTTCACCACCCAGAACCAGTACCAGAGAAGAGCTGACTGCTGGCTGCCAGGCCGTGTGCTTCCTCCTGCCACTGGGGGCCTGTGGAGTGAATCTTTTTGCAGTAGAGTTTCCAGACCACACTCCACCTCCCAGACTTCCCTGAGGTTACATATATTCCACACCAAGCTTTGACATTCCTTACTCTGTTGTAAGTCACAAAGACACCAACACATAGCCTGACCAAAGTCCTGAAGATGGCTGGGTAAGAACCACTTTCCCTGGGAAAGATGTCAAGGGTCAGCAGTCCATGGGCAAGCATGAGGTCATGTATGATTAAGGGTCCTGTGGTCACTGAGGAGAAGGCACTAAGGGCTACGTAGAAGATGTGAGACAAATAATGCTGGCACAACTGTGCGAATGAATGATCTGGACCCACTTCTTCAAGATCAGAGACTTCAGAGTAAGTGCTGAAACTATAAAATTCTTATGAGAAAACACAAGTGTAAACCTTTGTGACCTTGGATTAGGTAAAACCTCAGGAAAAAAACACCGGGAATACAAGCAAGAAAAGGAAAAAAATTAATAATTTGGGGCTGGGGTTGTGGCTCAGAGGTAAAGCACTCGCCTACTATGCGTGAGGCACTGTGTTCAATCCTCAGCACCACATAAACATAAAATATATTGTGTGTCCACCTCTAACTAAAAAATAAATTTTTAAAAAGTGCTTTAAAATTAATTTAAAAATTAATAATTTGGACTTCATCAAAACTAAAAACTATCTGAGATACAAATAAAACTAAAAGACAGCCACAGAAGCAGGGTAGGAATATTTGCAGATTATATACCTGATGAGGAGCTGGTACCCAGCATATATAAAGAACTTACAATTCAATAATAAAAATCAAATGACACAACTTTAAAACAGACCAAGGATCTAAGTAGACATTTCTCAAAAGAATATTATATGAATTGCCAATAAGCACATGAAAAGATGTTCAACATCATTAGACATCACATATATGAAAATCAAAGTCACAGTGAGATGCCACTTCACACCCACTAAGATGGCCATGAAGGAAAAACAAAGTAAATAAATAAGAAAGGAGGGATCTTTAAAAGAAGAGAGTGAGGAGAGGTGGTCCTGACATTCAGCATTTTTCTCCTCAAGCATTTTACAAAATATAACTGGTGACAAAGGCTGGGAAACTACTAAGTTTTTGGAGCTGGGGTTGAGGAGAAGCCCTGTGATACATCTCAGGTTTTCTGCTGGGATTCCTGAAACCTCTACTTTAGATTAAAGACAAGGAACAGCACTCCAAATTCAAAAATCCAACTCCTCATTAGTTCGAGCCCAGACTGCAGAAGGTAATACACCCCCAGCCCACTGGCTGCCAAAATCAGATGACATGATTGTGGAAGTAAAAAAAAAAAAAAACAGAACCAACAGATGAACTATTAAAATTAATAAGCAACCTTAGCAAGGTCACTGGATAAAAAAGCAAAGTACAAAAATCAATTTTGTTTCTGTACGTATCAGCAAGAAAACATTTTTCAATGAAAATTTAAAACTGCACTATACAATAGCATCAAAAAAGTCAAACATCGACAAAAGATATGTAAGTTTTTTCTAAATAATACTATAAAGTATCATTGAGCACAACTAGAGAATACTTAAATGAAGAGTTACATCTCAAGTTGGAAGACTCAATATTGTAAAGATACTAGTTCCCCCTAAATTGATCTATAAACTCAATTTGTTCACAACACAATCAAAACCTCAGTAGGTGGTGGCATATAGATCCATTGTAGAGTTTGCTTACTGTGTCTGAGGCCTTGGGTTGGATTCCCAGCTCTTAAAAAAAAAAATCAGGTTATGTTTTTTTCTGATGAAGTTGATAACCTAATTCTAAAACTTATATAAAAAACAAATGACCAAGAAAAGTCAATAAAATCTTCAAGAACCAAACTGAAGGACGTATGTGGCAATATATCAAGACCAATTATGAAACTATAGTAATTAAATACAATGTGAGATAAACAGAAGGATAAACAAATTAACCAATATACCCCAAAACTGCCCAGAAATAAATCTCTATATAGTCACCTGATTTATAACAGTAATGCAATGCAGTAGGGGAAAGATGGTCTTTTCAATAAGTTGTGCTGGGTCAACTGGAAGTCTCTAGATAACAATAAAAGAAAACAAACCTTGAACCCTACCTGCCCCCCACCCCCACACACAGACCATTCCAAATTGACAGCAAATCTAAAGGTAAAACAAAACAAGAAAACTTTTAGATGAAAACATAGGAGAATATCTTCATAACCTAGGACTTCATTAAAATTAAGAACCTCCATTATTAATACAGTCAACAATACACTTAAACTCCGAACATAAAGAAAGTAATAAGACAAAGACAGATAACCAATTTTAGTGGGAAAAGATGTGAAGGTTTACTACATAAAGAGAACATCTAAATGGTTAATAAACATGTGAAAGAGTGCCCAACATTATTAGTCTTCAGGGAAATGCACATAAAATTACACTGAGATAATCACTGAACACACACCAGAATGGATAAAATTGAAAAGACTGACAGTACCAACTGTTGGCACCAATATGGAACATCTGCAACTTTGATGCACTGCTGGTGGAAGTAGAAATTGCTACAAACTTCTGGATAACTGTTTGGCAGCATCTATTCAAACTGAACAAATATATCATTTGTCTGGGCAAGTCTACTTCTGCAAATATACATAACAGATATTGGTACATGTGTTCATCAAAAGCCCTGTGTAAGATTGTTTGCAGAAGCACCATTGTTTGTGGCCAAAACCCAGAAATAGCTCAAATGTCCAATATCTGTAGAATGGTATTTCATTTAGTAAAATACAAAAATGAAAATAAACTACAACTAGATACAATGATCTGAAAATGTTGCAGATATAATGTTGAGTAAAAGATACTAGTCACTAAGGAGGACAAAACTTATGATTCCATTTTTATGAAGTCAACAAAGGCAAAGATAAACTTCAGTGTTGGAAATAAGGCTGAGTGGGGTTGGGGAGATAGTTCAGTTGTAGAATGCTTGCCTAGTATGCATGAGGCATGCATGAAGCCTTGGGTTTCATCCCCAGTAAAAAAAGAAAAAAAGAAGAAAGAAAGAAAAGAAAAAGAAATCAGATAAGGAGTTATCTTTGGTGGAGAAAAGGAAGAAAGAGAAATGGCTGTGAGGTACTGGTGTTTTAATCTTAATCCAAGTGCTAAGCACATGGTTATACTCATTTTGCACTACAGTGATTTGTATTCCTTTCTCTATAGGTGTTATATTTAAAATTCATTTTTAACTGTTGCTAATTTGAATTTTATTGGTTTTGTTTGAATCTCCTCTGTAAGTGAAGATATATAGCTTCTCTTAGCATATATTTAAATATATTTTGAGAAAAATGATTTAAGAAGACATGAAAAAGGAAAACATTAAGAGAGAATCATCTTTTAACTCCCTGATTGAAGTTTAGATATTACTGATTGAAATCAGATATAAAAATCAGGCAATATAAAAAATCAGGAATTTAAAATTCCTCCCACTTCCTTCCCCAAAGTTTGTGTTTTTGTCGTGTTGTGGCTAGTTTTGTTATATTACTTTGTCATCTTATAACATTTACATCCTATTCAGTAATCATAAATTTACTCTTCTCATTTGCATTATTCACTTCTCAACACTCACCTTTCTATTTTATTTCAACTTTTTCATTCTTCAGTTTGTCAAAGGATGAGACCGTTATTCCACTAGCTAAAATAAAAAGGTAAAGTTGGAGTTATTGCTTTATAAGGGATAACTGCACTGGTCGGCAAACAATCACATTAAGAGTTTGAGGGAAAGTGCTGATTATACCTCAGATTTCAGGGCATGAGTAGGCTGACGTCATCCGATGAGTCTCCTTGATTGGATTGGTGGGCACTTGAAGCATGTGCGAATCCCTCCCTGATTGGCTGACTTTTGAAAGGAAGGGCTGGCAGGGATTGGTTGTCTCATAAAAGCACGGTTCACTCGATTGCAGAGTTGTTAATAAATTGACGAATTTATTTTTATGAATCAGGGGTTCATCTTAAGACTCTTTAGCATATCACAGTTCCATTGTCTTGTTATTTTGTCATTTCATTTTTCAGTTATTTTTTACCTTCTGCTAGATTGTTCATCTCTTTTTGCATGCTCTGTCCCTCTTATCTTTTTTCTGCAGTATTTTTTTTTTTTTTGCAATTTCCATCTTTTCATCTTTTTCACGCTTAATGTGGGCAATGCCATCTAGTTGTGCAATCTCAAAGGTCACAAAACTGGCACCTGTAAAACAAACATTTGTTTGGTCTACTGGTTTTGGATTTTTTTTTCCCCAAAATACAATTTGTTGCCAATGTGTGAAAATTGGGAAATTCCATATAAAATTTCAGAAATACACTTGCTATTGAAAAAAACAGAATAATGACAATGCAGTATCTCCGTTCTCAGATATCAACTGTTAACCAGAGACTTTTTAACTTGGCAGTTCTCAAAATTTAGTGAGCATCAGTACCACCTGCAGAGCTTTTTGAACACAATTTTTCCTGGGTTCCAACCCCAGAGTTTAAGAAATGTGCATTTCTAATAAATTCCCAGGTGCACTGCTACTATTTATCTTGGGGCTACATTTAATTTTCTTTGCTTCCCCCGCACCCCCTGCCCCACCGCTGGGGATAGAAGCCAGTGCCTTTCGAATAAAAGGCAAGTGCTCTACCCCTCATCTACATTCCCATCCCTTTTTAATTTTATTTTGGATGAAGTTCTCACTAAGTTGCACAGGCTGGTCTCAGACTTACAATCCCCTTGCCTCAGCCCAGGGAATAGCCGGGATCACAAGTGTGCATCCTGGCCCTGTGAGGGACCACACTTGAAGAGCCACTGCATAAGATGAAGCATTTACTCTCAATTGGCCTCTCCCTGTTTCATACCTCAGTGTTATCACTTACCCAGCACCTGCCTCTCTGTAATTGTGTTGACAGCCTCTGTGATCTATTTGATCTTAATGTTCCTTGATGACAAGAGAGCTGGTGATCTGCAATCCACACTGCTATCTGAGACCTGCATACTGTATACTACCTACATGTCCCAGCCTAAAGGCACAGAGAGCTCTGCTGGGGCTGTGTAACTTCCTTGTTGAAGGCCCAGGCTCCTTGTGTCAATACCAAGCTTTGCACATTATCCCTTAGATGGAGAGGAATCTCATTCCCCTGAAAGGATATCTCCAGGAATATCCACCCAGTTCGGATGGATCCCAGAATAACACCACATTTGTTGATTTTCTTGCCTCTGAGACCTCAGGAACTAACAATACCATTAGCCTTTCCTTTGGGCTGCCTATTTACTTTTTGAGTTTCTGGTCCTTACATTGGTGGATATTAATGAAACTTCTTTACTTTAAATCCTTCCTTGAGGGCAGGAAAGGGTAGGTAGGGACTTCTCTGGTTCACAATAGAATCTTTTATTTTCTTGGCCTTCATGTTTTAAAGTTTTATAGTAAGAATTTATACCTTTTTCTTTGTTTGCTACTAGAAAATTGTTGTTCTGGGTTTGGCACTTTGGTTTCCTTTTGTGAGATCTTCGGGAAAGATCCAATTTCCCTGAACCATCATTGTGGTAACTCTGGGTAAATGGACCTGTTTTTGTTTGTTTGTTTTTGCAATGCTGGGACTTGAATCTAGGTGTGCTGTACCTCTGAGCTACACCCTCAGCCCTTTTTATTTTTTTATTTTGAGACAGGGTCTTACTAAGTTACCCAGGCTGGCCTTGAACTTGCAATATTCCTGTCTGAAACTTCTGAGTAGCTGGGATTGCAGGCAAATGCCACCAGGCCCAGATGAATAGTCCTGTTCAAAAGTCTCTTTCTAAATATGTGTCCCACCTTCATTCCCAAAGATTCCAATGAAATCATTTGGGGTGGGGTGAGGTCTGGGTATCTGGATCTCTAAAAGCTCCCTGAGTTTTTCTAATATGCCACCAATATTGAGGACCACCACCACTGTAACTCAGTGCTTTCTAATTTAAAAAAAAAAATAGTATCTCACTAAATTGCTGAAGCTGACCTTGAACTTGTGATCCTCTATGACTGGGATTACAGGCATGCACTACTACAATCAGATAGTGCTTTACAAATTTTGATGTGCATACTAATCACTGGGATCTAGCTAAAATCCAGATTCTGAATCAATAGGGTCAGTCTGAATTTCTTAAGCAGCTCCTAGTGATGGTGCTCCTGGTACTGAGATAACACTTGGCAAGAAGTGTATAGAGTAAACTTGGTGTCAAAGCCAGCTTTTTGTTGCTATGACCAAACTACTTGGTACAAACAACTTGGAGGAGGAAGAATTTATTTTGGCTCACAATTTCAGAGGTTTTAGTCCATGGTTAACCAACTCCATTGCTCTGAGCCTGAGGTGAGGCAAAACCTCTTGGCATGACAGAAGGGCAGGGCAGAGGAGAGCTTTAAACTCATGGCTGCAGGGAAACAGAAAGAGAGAGAGATAAGAACTCAGGGACAAAATATGGTCCTCAAAGTCATATCCCAGTGACCTACTTCCTCTAACAGTGCTCCACCTGCCTACAGTTTCCACCACCTCCCAGTAGTTTATTCAAATTGTTAATCCACCAAATGGATTAATCCACTGATGAGTTCAGAACCCTCATGATCTAATCATTTCCTAGAAGCTACTTCTGGGCACTGCTATATTGGAGACCAAGACTTTGACACACGAGTCTTTGTGGGCATTCCAAATCCAAACCATAACACTCGATTAATAATCTTTCCCCCATACTCTTGGTCTCTCATGTCCACGGATTGACAGAGTAGCTTCCTGCCATTCCCTCAGTTTGGCAAAGCCATGCCAGACTCAGATATAGAAATGAATTTAGACTTTACTGTTTGAAACTTGTTTGGGACTCATGTGGAGATTTGTGTGGAATGAGTTTGGGTCATCACAGAGAAAGAGAAAATTGCCCATTGGATCCCGATGGCCAGTTCTAATTTAAGAGACTGGAAATTCACAAATACTAAGGATTCCAGGAAGGAAAAGTAAAAGACTATCACCTTAAATCCTACTTCAAAAACAGACATAAGTTATTCTTATCTTGGAACCTGGCATTTGTCATCAATTCTCCTATGAATAAAATGCCACACAGAGAACACCAGATGTCCCAGTGAAAGGCACAGGAATAAGGTGGAGCCAGAGAGGGACAGTGAGTAACCTTTCATCATCCAAAAAGGTGATGGGAGCTGGGACAGTTGACTGTACTCTCTCTAGTAAGCAGAAAAACAGGATGTCACTGATACAGCCATCCCTGGGAGCATCTGAGCTTAGATACAAAACCTGGGACCAGCGACAAACTGTGTTAACATGCTATCACCACACGATGGCGGCGTTGGCTCAAGGAACACAGGCTGTGCAGGCTGCTGTGGATTTTGTTTCAGCCTGGTGAAAAAATAAACTTCAGGAGTAAAAAGAAAAGAACAACAAAAAAAAAAAAAATCAGGGCTACTAGAAGCTGCTTTTCATCAGGAGGGATCCTTTGACATGGGGAGCAACCTGCCAAGGTCTGAAGGGAATCCAGTGAAGGCGGCTGACCAGGTGGCTCTTGTTTGGATTGGACAGAAGGATCCTTGGCTGGGAAGATTGGATTATGGGCACCCAACTTCCTCTTGCTCAGCAAGTTTCCCAGAACATCTTTCTCTCTGTCTCTCCCTTCTTCCTAGGACCCCTTTATGGCACAAAATGCTTTCAGTCACTTCTAACCCAAGACTCAGCCTTTCCATCACCCCTTAGGCAAGTGTCCTAGAGGCAGTGCTTAAACTCCCTCTGTTTGCTGCTTCCTTCCCAGGCCTCTATCTCGCCTCCAAATTTATTTTTCCTTAGGAAAACCTTGAAATGGAAAGCAAGCCAAGTGCACTAATTCTCACTAAAGTTCCAGTTTCTTCATCATATTATCCAAATAAGAGGGGGGGTAGCTTTGATCTAAAGGAGAATTCCGTGATGATATTTCAGTCTCTTTCTTGCTTGTCCTTCAACAGTCTGCTTATTCAAGGAGACAGACCTTGAGAAGACAACAGGCAGGAGACTAGGATAAGACCAACAGTTTAAGAATCAATTAGTAATTATGAAATTACACACACACCTGTTGCTAAACATGAGATGATAATCAGCAACACTCAGGAGAAAGCTCTTTTTCCTAGGCTAATTCCATGGTCTAAACACAATTTGCCCCCTGTATTTTATTTTATTTTATTTTTCTCAATTGGAAAAGAATCTGGTTAAGAAACAAAACTAAGGAAATCATTGTCTATTTTAAGAATGGTAGGAACTGGGAGCAGTGGCGCACGCCTAGTAATCCCAGCAGCTTGGCAGGCTGAGGCAGGAGGATCTCAAGTTCAAAGGTAGCCTCAGCAACTTAGTGAGGCCCAAAGCAACTTAGTGAGATCCTGTCTCAAAATAGAAATAAAGGGACTGATGATGTAGCTCAGTGGTAAAGCATCTCAATATAGTACCAAAAGTGTTTTTTTAAATCATGATATAAACTTTACCAGGGTGATCATAACCCTAGTTTTTTTTTTCAATGAAAACAAATTCCCGCTAATTAAATGTGTAAGGAATGAAAGAATGAGCCAAGTCACATTTTTCAACCCCTAAAGAAATAACCAATTAGGGCTGGGGTTATGGTTCAGTGGCAGAGCACTTGCCTAGCATGTGTGAGGCACTGGGTTCAATTCTCAGCACCATGTATCAATAAATAAAATAAAGGTGCATTGGAGATATATATATGAAATGACCACTTCAGGCAACCCAGTCCATAGATGAATGCTATATGTAAAAAGCTAAAGAGGAAAAGGTAAAGGGGAAATTTTCAATGGAGCCATCTTGGTGATGTTATTGAACCCAGTAACCATGTTTGGTGCTCCTTCTGAAGTGGTGCAGTGGGAAGGGGCCAGCATGTCCTGGGAAGAACTCTCACTTAAACCTTTAACCCACGTCAGACAAGCTTCTAGGTCTAGCTTCCTCCCAGAAGGAAAGGCAGGAGACACAGGAACAAACTGACTCCACAGATTCAGAACAGGTGGAATTCTACACAGCATTTCTTCACAAGGGGTAAAAATCTGCTCTGAAATAGAGACTTAAGCGTAGAGCCAAGGAGGTATGTGGACCCTGATCAAACAAACCAGCAGTAAAGGAAGACAGACTTGAGACAACTGCAGAATTTTTTACCAAGACTGGTTATTTGATGATACCAAGAAATTACTTTTAATTTTGCCAGATGAATTAATGACATTGTAGTTATATATGAACATATCCATTTTTTAGAGTTTTTCACTGACAGATGTAGGGTGAAATGATACTATTTGCAACAACTTAGTGACAGTTTAAGAATCAATTAGAAATTATGAAATTACACACACACCTTAGTGATATGTTTCCTACAACCAAAAGGAAAAGAAAATAAGGTACATAAGTATGCCATGGCACAATTGTCATAACTACTTATCTATACTAAGATTCAATTTGCCATTCTTTATATATGTGCCTTTTATTTTTCATAAAAAGCATTTTAATAATAAAGATATATGCTTAATTCAATGATATTAAGTAAAATAAAAGAAATTCAGTGAACCAATGAAATTATCTTTGGTTTTGATAGACCACGTCCACAGCCCACAACAGAGCACATCGATGTTAGGTTCTAGAGTCCCCTAGTCAAATTGCAATGCATTCCATATTCATTTCAGAAAGACAGATGGCGCCATCAGCCAGGTTAGGATTGGCTTTGGTGATCAAGCATTTCTAACAGGAATACATTAGACACCAACACTGGCCTTGTTTAAGACATTCAACTACAAAGTCAGGGGGTTAGCTTCAGTGGGTTCCATCAACTTTGAAATCGAGTGTTTTTCTAGAACTTCAAGACAGAAATGCTTGTTGAGGTAGATAACTCTAAAATATATCAAAAGATGTTTACCCTCATTCATAGTGAGAGAATGCAAATTAAAGCACAGAGAGCTGGGGGCATAGCCCAGTGGTAGAGCACTTGCTTAGCATATACCAGGCCCTGGACCTGGCACCACCAGCCCCAGAAAACACACACACACACACACACACACACACCTTACTGAGATGCTCATGTTGTGGAAAATCAGAACTGAAAACATATTTGTTGGAGATATGGGGAAACGGACATCATCAGACTTCATTGGTTGAAGTATAAACTGGAACAATAGGTGTAGTGGAGCAAGTTGACTGCATCTACTTAAATGCATATGGCCTTTGGTCCAGAAATTCCTCTTCTATGAATTTATTTGACTCATACTCTTTCCCACCTCAAGTCACATTTATCATTGCTATATTGTTTTTTTTAAAGAGAGAGAGAGAGGAAGAGAGAGAGAATTTTAATATTTGTTTTTTAGTTTTTGGCGGACACAACATCTTTGTTTGTATGTGGTGCTGAGGATTGAACCCGGGCTGCATGCATGCCAGGCGAGCGCGCTACCACTTGAGCCACATCCCCAGCCCCTGCTATATTGTTTATAACAGATGACTTGAATACTTAATAATCAGATGGGGACTGCTAAAGAAATTATGAAACAGCCACACACAATGGGGAAAATTTTTTTTAATTAAGAAACTATTTCTATAATGATATCAAACTATCTTCAAGACGTAGTAAGTGGGTGGGGAGAAGAAAAATACCTGCGCATGTAGTATATTACACAATTGTTATTGAAGACAAGAAAAAAGAATATTTATGCTTGTATATCATAAAATATTTCTGGAACATTAACCAAACATGCCAATAACACTGCTGCCTTCAGGTTACTAGGAACAGGGAGAATTTTCACTGAAACCTTTTATGTTTTATTCCCTTAGAAACTCTGTAAATGCATGAATAAATAAAGATAAAAGTAAGTTCCTTTCAAAAGTCAGTTGTTTTTCAATTCAGGACTGGGTTGGGACAGGAAGCTGGAAACTGTGCCTGCTGGAATGTGGACCACGAAGCAGCAAAAAGACCAAAACACAGTTAAAGCTCCCTGTAGGGGAAAAATCTAATCCATTTTACATCAAATTAAAACCAAGTCACTGTGGCTGTAGGTCCAACTAATGCCTGTCTCATCTTTCACTTGGGCTTAACTCTCTAGACATGATGGTCTCTGAAATCCTGAGGAGGGTCCTCTGGAAGCAGGATCTGTCAGAGCCCTTAAGCTTGGTGATCCTCGCATCAGCCTCCACTAAGCCATGAAGAGCCAGGCTGTGTCATGCACCTCTCAGCGGGGCCATCTGGCTCCAAAACACCAGCCACCGGTGACCCTGAAGCAGTGACTTGATGCTGTGCCTTCTACTGGATAAATGCACATAAAAAAGGATGAATCACTGAGCCAGTGTGCAGTAGGTCAAGTTCAGTTTGCAAATAGGTCAAGTAAAAACAAAGCCTGTTTTTCAAATCTATCAAATAGTTTCTGGAAAAAGAATAGCACAGGAAGAAAATTTTTTAAAAAGTCTGTACCCTGTAAGGCTGTTGTGAAGACAAATGAGTTGGCACTTGCTCATGGTGAGTCTTAAAGTCCAATCAGTATCCATTTCAGGAAGGAAAAGATGGGACTTGGAAATGCTCAAAGATCAGAATGTCTGTAGCATCTCTTCTGTTCCATTGGCTGTGGGTCATCATAAGGTAGGAACCATTGCATCTACTCATAGGACTGCTCTGGACAATGACAGAATGTAGGATTTGGGAGCTGAAAATGACCCTGCAGGTTATCACATGTCCCTGTGGTGGTGGCTCAGTGTTCACTCTGTGCTTTTCTCCTGTACTTCCCAGCCCCTTGCCTGTAAGTGGAACCACGTGACTAATCCAGCAACAGACCATGAGCAGAGGTGAGGCCTCCAGCACTCTTCCCTGCCTGGAAAGCCACAGGTCGAGATGGTCAGCCACAGTAGAGAGGGAACTGAATCCCTGTGTCCCTGCCTAGAGAGCTGCCAAACAGGTGCACGCACAAGGCTCTGGGTTCAATTCTCAGCACCACAAGAGAGAGAGAGAGAGAGAAAGAGAGAGAGAGCGCTGCCAAACAGGGCAGATTTTGCATGGGCTTAAAATAAACTTTCAAGTGAAAAGTCTCTTAAATTTTAGAGTTTGTTATCACATCACCTAGACAAGCTTACTGTAGACCCCCAACTTTTAGTGGATCTCAGTAGCATTGGGGGACCTGAAAGTATTTTCAGGAAAGGTCTGTGGTTGTACAAAATGCTCTTTTCTTTTCAGAGGGAATTTGACCCACGTGGTGTGTTGCCACCATGTATCTTTCAGGATGGTCAGAATTCACAGGCTGTCTGTCACCTTCTTGGGTAGACAAGAGCTTTCAAACTATAGGACCTGCAGGGGCTTAAGGTTGACAAAATGAAACTTTTGGTACAACAATAACAAAAAAGTTGGGACACATGGATGATTGTCCCCTCATCTTGGAGATAAAAATGGAGGTGGGGCAGGAACTCATCCCAGGTCACATCAAAGCCCTTGTGAAGGGCATGTTGAAAGTGGAGGGTAAGGAGTAAAAAGTCATCACATCTTTGGTCAGCCTAACCAGGGCCAACAGTCCCTCAGGGATTTTGGCACCAAAAAAACACATCCACCATCCTAGGACAAATTTCAGGAAGTCAAGGGCTCTAGATGTATTTGTCCCAAATTCAGCCATAGGAACAGGCACAAATGAGTGAGGCCATAGCAGGTGCCTACTGATTTGTTTCCATGATATTTCCAATCTCCCACTTTTTCCAGAAAAAACCTGACAACTTGATGCATGTGTAAGATTTGCCAATTTGTAAATACTGGCAATCATTTGAAATAAAAACAAAACCTTGGGCTGTGGTGCAGTGGTACAGTTGCCTGCCTAGCATGTGTGAGGCCCTGGGTTCGATTCTCAGCACCACATAGAAATAATTTAATAAATAAAGTAAAGGTCCATCAACAATTTAAAAAGAAAAGAAAAGAAAAGAAAACCTCTGGACTGGCCACACAAAATGTATCTGAGGCTAGATGAGGTGTGCAGCCCACATAGGTGCAACCTCGCCTGCTCGGTTTCCTTAAAGTGCAGGCCCACAGCCAGCAAGGCCGGGAGCAGGGCCTCCCCTAGAAGGGCTGCCAGAGGGAGCAAACAGAAACCTCAGTTATGCTAAACTTCACACAAACAATTTTTTTTTTTGCATAGGTATGTATGAATACTTACCTTGTGGAGTAAAAGTGAAACCGAGCCATAAAACAGCAAGCTCTCTGTTCCTAGAAACTAGTCAAGCAGTTATGCAGGACACAGATCACAGAAACCTAGGACTTGGCCTAAAATAACCTTAAAAGCCTGTTGAAACCAAAAGTCTTTGACAAGGGAAACCTGAAGAATAAGAACATAACCTCAAGGACCTAGAGTAGAAGCCAGTGGTGCTGTGGACAGTGGCAGGATGGACCAGAATAACAGACTGGATATCCCCAAAAACAAGCCCCACCTGGACCGGCATACCAGATGTGGACTATTACAACCAATCAATCAGCCCTCAAGTTCCCCTTGTCCTGGCCACCCAAACTCCTTCACGACCAGCCAACTAGGGAGGCCTGAGTGTGCCTTCTGTCTCCTTGTCAGGCAACTGACAATAAAGCACTTTTTAAAACTGTTGCATAGTGTTGGCTCCTATCTGTGTTGGGCAGTGAGCCCTCGCTTGGTAGCAAACATATGTCCAGACAGTATCATATATGTATTAATATATATAACATAACATGTATAACACTATATTTTGCACTTAGATACTATTTCCTGGGCATATTTGTGCTCTATGAATACATACACACATTATATATATATATATATATATATATATATATATATATATATATATATATATATATATATGTATTTGTACAAATTTTATTGCCTGAGACATACTCATACTAAAAAAAAAAAAAAAAAAAAAGTATTCAGTCGGGCACCATGGCACACATCTGTAATCCCAGCAACTTGGGAGGCTGAGGCAGGAAGATCTAAATTTCCAAGTCAGCCTTGTCAACTTAACAAGATCCTTTATCAAAATTAAAAATTAAAAAGCTTAAGATATAATTCAGTGCTAGAGTTCCCCTTGGTTCAATCCCCATTACCAAAAATTAATAATTATAAAGTATGCATTGCTTGTCTGAAACCCAAGTTCCTCTTACTTTGGCTTCAATCAGCTGGAAAATCTAGAAAACAAAGGTGTTTGGGACCAATGAGACTCAGAGCAAGGTTCCAAAACTTAGTAGTGTGGGCTCAGTAGTATGGATTACTGCCTGGACTTAATCCCACCTACAGTGGCCACTCCCCTGGGCAAATAACCCCTGGAACTCACTGAGCAAGCTGGTTTCCCTCCAGATGGTAGGAATACCTCTTACTCTCCCCAGCCCTCCCCTCCACTGGGGGCAGGCCCACTTGCCCCTGGGTGGACCCTCCCAAGGCTATACTGGCTCCCATGGCAGAGTGCCCTTCACTGTCCCTGCCATGGTGGCTACAGTGTAATGCTCAGAATCACAGGGCGGCAGTGTGCTCACCTCTGTTGCCCTCTGAACATTCATCACCCCCATAGTCCCAACGGGGGCTGGCACTGTGGGGCTCCAGGCCTCCCAAAACCCCTAGAGAAGAAGCCCTGCTCAGAAATCACAATCCTCCCTCCTTCCCATAGACTCAGCTGTCACATTGTCCTCCCTGTTCCTGGATAGTGCTAAGTGGATATTCCTGTTGGCCAAGAAGCCAAGCAGAAACTCCAGATACTACACCTCTCCCAACAGCCCAGCCCAGATCCCACCCTAGACCTGTTCTGAGGCACAGGTCACTCCCTAGGTTGGGCAGGATTGGAAATGCACAATCAACAGAATGGAAACCCTGCTCTGCCCTGGACAGTCTCCATCCTCATTGCCTCCATCCTCCATTCTCTCTCTCCCTTCTTACAAGGAGCCCCTGTAAGGCAACAGAGTACTCCACCTACATTTCAAAACACTCCAAGTAAATTAAAAAAAAAAAAACTACAGTTTTTCTCTTTGAGTAATTTTTCTTATAAGTGATCAAACCAATCCATAACTGTGAAGGGCAAATAATTGTCCTCTCAACCCAAGCTAGTGAAAGTGATATACTTAACATCACTAGTTGCTTCTGAACCCTGGTGTTAACCCCTTCCCTCCCCAGGACTGAATTAACAATGATTTGGACAAACTCACCTGTGCTTTTGCCCTGAAAGAGTATTTTTTTCACCTGGGTGGGCAACTTAAAGATGAACAATATATTCACGAGCAATATTAGTAGTAGGTTTGTATTTTCCTCACTCATTTTTTCATGGAGGGCTGGATTGAATTGCCTGAGACTGTTCTCTGGACAGGAGTGGACTACAGTGGTTTGTGTTGCAATTATGGATTCCTGGGGGTAGGGATATGTCCACTCCCAGAGGCTGTGATTGAGAGGATTTAGGGGACAATCTGGAATCTAGCTTATTTGCAGACACTTCAGGGGATTCCAAATCAAAGTGAGTGTAAACTAAAACTTTGAGAACTTTTGGCTAAAATGGTCTTCCTGGCTCTCTAATGTTTGCTAGTGGATTTAATAAAGTTGTGAATTAAAATTATATTTCCTCTATGGTGGGATTCTCAAATATGAAAATTCACTTTTGAGTTAAATCTAGGAGTCATTTTCCTGTCGGGCTTCTTGGGAATCACCTGGAGTACTCCTGTAGGAATGGGGAATGTGAATGTCATGATCTATGGTCACAGCCCTGGGGAGAAATCCTTGAATTTGAAGGAAATACAATACAGCAAAGATATCTTTGAAATAGCTTCATATCTTTCTCTTTGACCAAAGGATTAAGACCAAGCAGATGAAATTTCAGTGTAATTTTGATTTGTATTTCCCTACCTGCTAATGATGTTGAACATTTTTTCATGTATTTGTTGGCCATTTGTATTTCTTCTTTTGAAAGTGTCTGTTTAATTCAATTGTCCATTTATTAAAAAGATTATTTGAAGGCATTGGTTTTATTGTTTTTTATTTTTTCCTATATTCTAAATATTAATCCTCTGTCAGAAGAGTAGCAAAGATTTCTACCATTCTATGGGTTCTTTCTTCACGTTCTTGTTTCCTTTGCTGTGAAGAAGTTTTTAATTTGATATCATCCCATTTGTTAACTTTTGGAATTATTTCCTGGGTTTTAGGGATCCTATTGAGAAGGTTGTTAACGGTACCTACATGAGATTTTTATCTCACACCAGTCAGAATGGCAATTATCAATAATAAAAAGAATAATAAATGATGAAGAGGATGTGGAGAAAAAGAAACATTTGTAAATTAGTACAACCATCATGGAAATCAATATGAAGGTTCCTCAAAAGACTAGGCATGGAACCACCGTATGACCCAGTTATACCATTCCTCAAAATTCATCCTAAAGAATTAAAGCCCTCATACTATAGTGATATATACACACCCATATTTAGAGCAGCACAATTCACAATAGTCAAACTATGGAATCAGCCTAGGTGTCCATCAACAAATGAATGGGTAAAGAAAATGCGGTGTACTTATACACAATGGAGTTTTATTCAGCCATAAAGAAAAGTGAAATGTCGGGGGAGGGGGGAGCAGGGGAGTGTCTCATGAAAATCAAAGGGAGATCAGTAGAATAAAGGAAAGTGGCCACAGGGTAGGAGGAGGCAAGAGAGCACGGAAGTGCCTGGGAGTGATATTGGCCAAACTATATTGTTATACTGTGTGCATATATGAATATGTAACAACAAACCCCACCAGTATGTATAACTGTAATTCATTGATTTTAAAATGTGGGTGGGAGGAGACCAAGCCGAAGGAATATTCTGGCTCCATCCATTTACCACCACTGACCTCCAGGGGGCAGCAGAGCCAGGAAAAACAATCAACCTAGGTTCTCTGATCTATCCTGCAAGACTTGACTGGCGAGCTGATGGACAAAAAGTGCTGGTCTGAGGCCCAAGACTCTGCAGCCACACCCTGTTAGGCTCCTAGGAACTTCACTCAACAGCCAGGCTGCAATTCAAAGCTCTGGTGAAGGCACATTTCCCATTCCAGGAGAAAACCAAGTGGTTTGGACAAAAACCCAAGACTCCAAAAGCCCTGTGAACTCTAAGCCCAACAATCGAGATCCAAACTGCTGAGACTGAAACCCACATCCACCACTTCCAGGTAGCTGACCTTGGACAAATTAGTTTTCGCTTCTTCATTTACTAAATGGGAAGAGTAATCTAACCAACCTTATGTAGCCATTAAAAAATTAAATGAGATAATAAATGTTAGAACAGTGGCTAGCACAGAAAAAGTACTTCCTATATCCTCATTCCTGTGTCACATAACCCAAGACAATGTTTTGAAAATAGGAGATTCTAGGAGAATTGTATTTTAATGAATTAATTTGCATTTGGATTGAATTTAGATTATTACATGTTTCAAAGTGATATCTAGCAGTACTTTGAATTGCTAATTTGAATACATTGGTGTTGGGTTAATTAGATTTTCTCTGTGGGTATAAATGGGTTCAGAGCATGTTTCCAATTTTATTTTCAGAACTTTAAATATGATAACTTTTCAGTACTAAGCCACATTGCACATAATGTTTCTCGAAGATTCAGGATTTGCAGTGAATTGTGGCTATTACTGTACTAGAGATAGGCAAGTGGACTGGTTCACAGAACTCTCTTACGACAAGAAACTGCATAAATCAGTGTTTGCTGCAGAGGTTTGCATCGATCCACCTGCTTTGTTCTTCTTATGCTGTTGTCTATTCAGACAGTTCTAAATGACTTCTGCCCACCTTGGTTACTGGTAGCCTGAGCTGGTTTTAGAACTGGGACAATCCGTAGAGACATACTGAGGTCAGCAGGGAGGGCTAAACTGGGCTGGGGTTGTAGCTCAGAGGAAGAAACCTTGCTTAACATTAGCAAAGCCCTGATTTCTATCTGCAGCACCACAAAAAGAGTGTGTGTATGGGGGAGGGGGGTAACAACAAGGTGGAAATAGTACATGCTCAATAAAGACTCTTTTCCCCACCTCCCTTTCCAATATTTCCCTGCATTTCTAAGATTGATCCATGGCTTCCATAGCTTTTCCTTTTAATGCTCAAGCTGTCCTCTTGCAAATCGTTCATTCTTTATCCCTCTCCCTATCTTTCCCTAAGGTCTCTGCTAGATGTTAGTGTACCTTTGTACAAAATAGAAAAAAAGCCTCCTCCCTAAACAACACCTTTTCTGGTCTGGCAAATTTGAAAAGGGCACCCACTCCAGATCCTTCACTGGACCTTTTGGTGGGATATATGAATCGCACAACCACCACAGCAGTCTATGGTCCCCAGTATTTCCTGAAGGCAGGAGCCAATAAAAGAGGCCAGCAGCTACTTGGAGACTCTGCCCCCTGCTGGGAAAGACAGAGCCCACTGGTATCTCCACAGCAGCCTGGAGCTAAAGAAAACCCTGAGCCCAACTTCTCCTGCCCTCCTCCATAGCAGCCATCACACATCTGGTCCTGGATATCTGGTGGGGTCTATCCTTCCTTTCCTCCCAAAGAACTTCCCACAGACCAGTTCACTCTCTTTCATTTAAATCCCAGTGTAAGTGTGAGGTCGTGATCTGAAACCACCAAGAACTGACTCAGGTTTTCTGGAGGGATAATTTTTCTCAACAACTGCTGAGTTTACTTTTGGTTAAGTCCAGTGGCTTTGCCTGTGGGATATATGAAACTCTTGACACAGTCCAACAACCCCAGCCAACTTTCAGAATCCAATTAGCAAATAAACTCCATTGTAATTTAAGGAAAAATCACTACCCTTGCTATTTACCCCTGACACTGAAATAGTAAATGATACTGTGGGAACACTGAAGCATATCCTGGATAGACCATCAGCAAAAGGCAAGATTGCCTCTTCTGAGACTCCTCTGCCCTCTGAGATTGGAATTTGGGGAGGATGCATTCGGAAATGATTTTTTTCCAGTAACGACAACGTTCAGTTCCACATAAGAAATGAAATTGAAGCATTGATCTTATTTTTCAAATATAGGATAGCTTCAATATTAAAATTAACATATAAATTTAGCATCCATCTTATTTTCGACTTGCTTCTGCTGAGTAAATGCACATATAAAGAATGAATCACTGAAACAGTATGCAGGGAAATCAAGTTCATTTTTCAAATATGTCAGTTCAAATTCAGTCAGAGCCTGTTTTCTGGGCACCCAACAAATGTTCCCACGATGCCCCCTCCCATCATCTCTGGCCTGATCTACCCACAGGGCAAACTGAGGACCTTGGAAATACAGTTCCTGAGAGCAAGTCCTGTAATATCTGACTGCTACCCCTCCCACCCTCTTCTCTAGTGCTGTTTTAAATGTTCTTTGGATCTTAGAGAACTGTTGATTAACTTAACCAGTGGTCCAGGATCACTGCCCCTTTTCCCTAGAAACTGTTGCCTCCCCAGTTGCCCTGCTAATAATTTCAACCACAGCTATTTGCTGAAAATA
This sequence comes from Marmota flaviventris, assembly GCF_047511675.1. Lineage (NCBI taxonomy): Eukaryota > Metazoa > Chordata > Mammalia > Rodentia > Sciuridae > Marmota > Marmota flaviventris. The sequence goes on along the minus strand of NC_092510.1, from coordinate 36,937,725 downwards.
TGCCTTGCTTTTCAATTCATCTATGAAACTATTCTCTTGCCCCATCATTAAGGGTGTTGCTAATTCTTAAAACTCAAAACTCCAGGGCAAGGGCTGGGGTTGTAGCTCAGTGGTCGAGCACTTGCCTTGGACATGTGAGGCACTGGGTTTGATCCACAGCACCACATAAAGATAAACAAATAAAATAAAGGTATTATTTCCATCTACAACTAAAAGTATTTTTTTAAAAAAACCCTGCAGGGTGAAACCTATTATACCCAGATACCACTAGTAAACTGGTATCAAACGGAAGGATTAGAGGCACCAGAAAAAAAAAAACAGTCCTCCCTTTGGGGAAAGGATAGCATATTTATGCTGATGTCTGGTCCTTTACTAAGCAGAAGTCCAGAAACAAGCATTGCTGATCCCAAATGTGTATTAAAACTAATAATTATTAACACTGAGGCCAAAGCCATTTGAACTGGTTCTAGGGTATGTGCTAACTTGTTCACCTTGCCACAGTAAAGTAGATGGGAGTGGGGGGCGATTTAGAAATCTCAGTGTAAGAGTTATATCCCTCAGTTCTTTTATTTGGCATAGAGTTGAGAATAAAACCCAAGGTAAAGAGAGACGTCGTTCTCCAACCTTATTGAGTTTACAGATTACCTGAAAAAGATGATAAAAATGCATTCAGGGATTCTGACTCAAGAAGCAGGGCCCAGGAATCTACTGTGAAAAGTTAGTATCTGGGTACATGGGGCATTTTGAGACAGAATGATTTAGAATGTGACTACTCACCCCCCTACACACACACACACACACACTCACACATACTCACACACACTCACAGCATCTTAAAGGAACAAAGCATTTACACTGAGACCAGAAGCTGGCAGATCCTCACCAGAGGAGAGAGAGAGCCACTATAACTGAATGTGAATTAACTTTCTATCAGACAGGACTGGCTCCCAGGTTAAATATCAGTTGATGAAAACTGGAAGTGTACAGCCAAGCACCCAGATGTTTTGTCTGAGTGATGGAATGTAATTGGAAGTTGGGTGATTTTATTCTCTCCGCATCCAGATGTCCAGTTCATGTGAAAGAGTAGCTGAGTGCCTGTGGGCAGAGGAGAACTCAGTTCCCTTGAGTTCTGCATGCCACGGCAGAATAGTCTTTGAAAGCTGAGTTACAATCTAATGGACTCAGCCATCAGGACTGCAGAGGGAGAAAAACCAGATACTGGGGCAAGACAGGAACTTCACGACAAATGTCTTCCTTCAGACCCCTGACCCACCTTACCTCACCAAAGCAAAAACATTTCTTTCTTTGGAACATTATGTTGAAGATCAAATATACCTGCATTAGCTTATGAATAAATTGCTTTCCAGATAATTCCATTTTGTAGGTCATCTTAAAAAGAAGTGACACCAACAATCTGCAGGTGAAATCATGCTGTGAGGACATGGAAGGGCCAAGTTTTGCTCAGTCTGGGTCACTCACCCTGAAGAAGTAACATCTAGAAACAGACTTTGTAGCAGCTTAGTTACTGGGAGGTTGTTGTTGTTGCTTGTTAAGTAAACATGGATAAACCATGGGGGTGAAAATGCCTTTGAAAGTACATTTGCCCTAAGTAGGCCATTGCCATCACAAAATGTCCTGGACGTGTGTCTTTAGAATCAGGTGCAAATTACTCTCCTCTCCACTCCTTCACTTTTATTCTTTATGTAAACACCAAGGTAACAATAAAATGCATTTACTTTCAAACACTTTGGTATGTAACTAGGTCAATTAAATACATATTAGTCTACCTAATGTAAGGAATTTTGCCTCCTCAAAGATTTCTCATTCCAGAAGTTCCCCCATGGAAACAAAGGGAGAATGTTCTTTTATTTTGAATAGGACCCTTTCCCCTGGGGCCCACTCTAGGCCAGGAGCCTCTCTGGCTCACACACTTGCCCTTCCCCCTCCACCACTCAAGGGCCCTTCAAGGCTTATTCTTGCATTGGGAGCTGCCACATCCTTATTGTGTAGAAGATCTTATTCATTTGCTTATTTGTGTTCCCTTCCACATTCATAACTTTATTGTCTGACCTAAGCAATCATACTTTTCAAGCACTTTGAAGAATGGAAACAGTAAGTCAAAGAAGTGGCTGGTGCGGGCATCACTGAATGTTACCATTTGAAAATTCTGTTGAGAGAGAGAGAGAGAGAGAGAGAGAGATATGAGTGAGAATTTGCCATATATAGCACCCGAGAAATGCTTTTGCAATGAAGAGGGAAAGTCCTTGATGTTTTGCTTCAAACTAGAATGACATCTTCTCTAAGTGGGAATGAGGGCATCACATTTTGTTATGCTGAGTGCAAAATTGCTGAACTTAATAGGAGCAATAGTTTTCATGTACTGAGAACTTTCTTTTAGATGCTGTGCTAAGCACTTTCCTTCCTTCCCACATTTCACTGTACATTGTTGGGAATTTTTCATTTCATTGTTCTTAATGGGATTCTCCATTGTAATCCCTGCTTATCTTGGACTCGTGAATAATTTGGACAATAATACAGATAGTCCATTCTCTTAACCCAGCAGGCAGGCATTCCATAAGTTTTGGAGACATGAATGGATGAATGGAAGAAATGAATTAAGTCTATTCTTGACCAAAGTTCTAGTCTTTCTGACTACAGTCCTAAAACTTTATCATTCATATTTCTCAAAAAAAGTCTTATTTAATTGATAACTTGGTTCCTGACCCATGCACTGTTAAGTAGCTTTATACCAAGTTTCTGTTTTCAGAGATCCTCTTTCCACAAGTAGAAATGACATAAACCAAGATCATCTCCTTAGTTTATTTTTTTTCTAGAGTCCTTAGCATGCTACATTAACCTGACAAAGCTTAATCTTGTGTTCATTTCACAATACATTTCATGCAGTTCACAGCTGTGATTGGTTTTACATTGACATTACACATGTTTCGATTCAGCCATGTGAAAAGAATATTCTTAATGGAGTTTGTCTCTGAAAACTGTCCAAGCTTAAATAAGCATCTGAGCAGTTCGCTCTATTCTGAAGTGCAGTCTCTCTTTAAAATGCAAGAAGGATTTTTAATGTAAGAGTATAATGTCCCTGTTTATAGTCCATTTGCAACTGAACCACTTCCTTTAGGTTTCACATATCCTGAGGAATCCTCTTTTACAAAAACGCATTCAAGTATACTAGATTATTTAATATTCCAGGTTGAGTTTAGGAGCAAGGCTGACCTTCAGCTTTATATCCCCAAATAAATCTCCCACGGACCCCAGCCTTCCCAGCACTATTCTTTGCATTAGACTCTCTTTTACAATAAACATTCAGCACTAAAGCCACAGAGCAGAGCTATTTGGCATTTTCCAGTGAAGTGCAAGAAATTAAATAAGTTATGTTTTTATTGCTAATGTATAGAATATCAAGCACAGTCACTTTGTCAAACAGAAGGAAAGGGTATACACTAGATGTGGCCTCTCCTGGGGCACCCCAGGGTTGAAATGCATAGAAAGTGTCACCTGGTCACCACCCATGCACTACCACTCTAAGAGGATGTGTTGAGTATTCTGGAGTCCGAGGAGTCAGACCTCTCGTCATAGTCATCCTCGGTGTAAATGGACTGCTTTGTCACAATTGGACACCCATCCTCAGGAATTGAGATCCGAGGGTCTTCCGAGGCGCGGGTGGGGAGGACAGGCGAACTTCTGAAAACGCTGGTGGAGTTACTGGGGAAGGGACTGACATACTGCGACCTCAGCTGGTACTGCTGCTGCAGCGTCATGGTGTTCCACAGGGTGACATCGTTGGGCAAAAAGGGGCTTGACTGGTTTCTTGCCAGTGTGTTCCTCAGCATCAGTGGGTACCGGGGTGGCTGGGGGAAAGGGTGCTGCAGAGGCACGGCTAAGGGGTTGGGGACAACATTACTAGAGTCCGCAGAAAACCTCAACGTGTCTGGGACTCTAAAGGCGGAGCCCACGGACCATTTGGACGAAGAGATGGGGTAGGAGCTCAAGGTGTGTTCAAAGATGTGCCCGTTAGAAGGCAGCACGAGGCTCTCGGCTTCCGCAGAAGTTCGCTCAGCACCGCTCACTGAAGACCGGCTGGACAGAAGGACTTCCACAGCGCTCACCAGGTCCCCGCCGCAGCCTTTCAGGATGAGCTCCAGCACGGTGGGCTTCTGGTTGGGGAAGATCTTTTTCAACACTTCAAGCGGGGGTCTGTTGGCTTTCAGGCTGAAAGGCAGAGACACGGTCCCTGATGGGCCCTCAATCAGGAGGTGATTCTGCTCGGCGGCGTGGTACTTGGGGCTGCCAGGCCTACTCTCTGGGTTGCCTCCATTTTTCTGGACGGCGTAGCCCCCTTCATCCACCGACACTATTTCTGGGCTCTCAGGGGTGAAGCAGCTCTTACTCTTAGCCACATCTGGGGAGCTCCTCTGGTCCGTGTCTTTGTCACTGAAGACCTCAGCATTGTCCGCAGAGTTGCCATCTCCAAGTCGTTCTTCAGTCAAATCTGAAAAGCAGAGAACAGCTGAGTTAATCCTTTCCTGATGTGCATAAAGAGGAACAGATGTGTTCAGGAGAGAGTTATACACAGGCTTCTTGGAAGAGGAAATGCATCTCAGTGGGTCATAACATACTAACATCCTAGAAAAAAAAAGAAAAGAAATCCAAACTACATCACTGACAAATGGGGGGGGGGGGGACTGTAAATAAAATCTAGAAATCAGAGTGGTTTCTCAGAATGCTGTGTACATGAAAGCTTGCCTTAAACACAGAACAGCTATGTGATCCTATAATGGTGGAAGACCTGGCTTTGGAGTAGAAATAGCCTCTGTGAGTCTGAGCTGGGGAGGGGAGCACCAGAGTACAACCCAGGGAAGCAGGAAAAGAATCCCTGGCTTGTCCTCCAGCTCCCCTTCTGAAGGGGAGGAGGTCCCTTTGTAATCCAGGACATCATCAGCTGTTGCACAACCCGCATACCTATAGGGAATTTTAATGTTTCAAAATCTGTTTTCCCATAAGCTGATTTGTGTTAATATGTCTCTGTGTACCAGACAGTGTGCTTCACCAGGTTGCCATGTACAACAACTAGTTAATGGGATTTCCAGAGCAAAAGAAAGATACCACTATAGAGTTGAAATCTTTTTTAAAAAATCCTACTCAGAGGGCCTGGCAAACTCAGTTGCCTGTAACCTGCACTAGAGGGCAAACAAAACCAGTTGTGAATTCTGGACAGCTGGACAGGTTGCTGGAGAGGAAAAAGGAAATGGCTGGAAAGGGTTTGTGAGACTGTACAGGGAGTAACACCCATCAGTGACGCCACAGATCCACAGATCCACGTCCATGGGTAGCAACAGGTAGATATGTCTGTTTTGTTAGTGAAGTTCATAAAAATGACTTAAAGGTAGATTGATTGATTGATTGATTTTTGCAGTGCTGGGGTCTGGAACCAGGGCCTCTTGCTTGCTAGGCAAGCACTCTACCATTAAGTCACACTCCCAAGCCCCCAAAGTAGCTTTTGAATTATATTAAAAGAAGAAGGGAAAAAACTTCCCCAATAAAGCTGAGACTTGCTATGAAATACACCAGTTGCAAATTTGACATTTTGACCTAAGGCATTGCCCCCAGTAAGGGCCAGTATTACAGTGCTAAGCAGGCAGAAAGAAGAGGGTAAGAGTGAGTTGTTTTGTAGTAGTAAATTCTAACAGACCTCTATAATAAAGGAACCTATTTTTTAAACTAACAAGCAATATATAGAGAGAGTTTTATCCTCTTTTTAAAAACATGTACTTAGAGGGGCTGGGCTGTAGCTCAGTGGTAGAGCACTTGCCTAGCATGCATGAGGCACTGGGTTTGATCCTTGGCACCACAAAAAAATAAACAAAATAAAGGCATTCTATATATCTATAACTAAAAAAAAATTTTTAATTAATTTTAAAAAAAACATATACTTGGACTGGGGCTGTAGCTCAGTAGTAGAGCACTAGCCTAGCATGTTCAAGGCCCTTGGTTGATCCCCAGCAGCACAAAAACAAAAACATAACAAACAACAAAATGCTATACATATATACTAGTTGTGGCTACTCAATCCAGGGTAACTGATCTGAAGATAAAAATTCCTAATGACTCAGTCAACTGTTGGCTTGCCTATGTTTTCATCTGCCCTTCCTGAATAGCCTCATTGTCGTCCTCTCTGTGGGCACACCTGATCACGAGCAGCTAGCCAGCCGGTGAAATTTCATCAAAGCAGCTTCCAGAAACTATCTTCTCCTATTTATTGTTGTTTACTTTAAAAACCTGAAACAAAGGCCCATTTATGAACGTTTTTCTAATGTGGCATGTGTTTTAAGTATAAATGAAAAGCAAAACTTTGGTTTCTTACATGACAATAAATACGAGTAAAACATTAAGTATGTTTTAAAATATTTTTATATGAGTGCAACTTTTGATCATAAATCGGATACAAATTCATACTTATGCAAATTTAATTAAACTGTTTCTTTTTCAATACAAAACATTAAGTATCCAATATGGGGCTCATTTGCAATCCACACACATGAAGCCAGCTTTGCTTTGTATGATGACTCTGGAACACAACCTATCTTTACAAGAAAACTTGACATCTTCTCTCCTACAACTTCCTAGATCAGGGACCCCAACGTTCTCTTCCCAGTTATTGTAGTATATGAATCCATCTCCCTAATCTACAAGACAAAAACAGCAACAAAAGTTTCTATGGATTCACATTCTAAATAATCAACTATACCTATTCAAATTTTCCTTACTCACAACCCCATACACACCTCTTGTCTGTTTATTATTAAACGCTGGAAAATGAGTAGACAGTGATAATATGTTGACTCAGCAATGAAATGGGAATACAATTGGACTTTGGCCCTTACTTAATGGAGCTTGGGAAAACAGGTCCAATACTCTAGCCAGGTAAATATGGACATAAGATAATGTTTGAAATATTATATGTCTCCAAACCCTTTTGTTATTTAATTTTAGTTTATCAGCATCAGGTATTTATATTCCTTTCATATGCAAGACATGGGGGGAAATAGAATAAAGAGTGGAAAATATCAGGAAGTATAAGATTCATCCCTAACATGTGGAACTTATTATTTGGGGGGAAATAGGATGCACATGTAGCAGGTAAAGCAAATGCAGCCAGGCAAGACTTTCTAAGCATCCAACATGATGTACATTGTAAACCAATGTTCTAGCAGGACTATATACAATAGCTACTGGTGGAAGAAACACCAATGTTCATCAACAGATGAATGAATAAATAAAAGGCAGCACATACATATGATGGAATATTACTCAGCCCCTAAAGAGAATGAAATTCTGATACAAGCTACAACATGGTTAAACCTTGAAAACATTATGCTATCTGAAATAAGTTGGACACAAAAAATAAAAATAGTATGACCCAAATACATAAATACTCTTTATGTATTTGTCCATTCTAGATACCTAGAATGGGCAAATACATAAAGACAGAAAATAGAATGGTAATTATCAGGGGTGGAGGAAGAGAGAATGGAGTTATTGTTTAATGCATGAGGAGTTTCAGGCTAGGATGATGAAGAAGTTCTAGAAATGGCTGGTGTTGATAGCTGAACAACCACTGAATTGTATACTTAAAATGGCTAATATGGAAATTTTTATGTTATATAATTTTTATCACAACATAAAAGAAAAAATATAATACACAGTAATCAAAAACATAGGAGATGGTGAGGATTTTTTAAAACTTTTTTTAGTTGTAATTGGTACAATATCTTTATTTATTTATTTTTATGTGGTGCTGAGGATTGAACCCAGTGCCTCACAGGTGCAAGGTAAGTGCTTTACCACTGAGCTACAGCCCCAGCCCCAGGATTTTTTAAGTAAGAGCAATGACGTTTCTTCTTGGGAATAAAGGGTGTATTAGGACAGCTAGAAAGCTCAAAACTCAGCTATTTCTTAAAAATGTGAACCTAAAAATAGCTTTGTGGTTTTTAAGAAATATTTTTTAGTTGTTCATGGACCTTTACTTTATTTATGTATTTGTATGCTGTGCTGAGAATCGAACCCAGTGCCTCACACATGCTAGGCAAGTGCTCTACCACTGCACTACAACCCCAACCCTAGCTTTGTGTTTTAAAAGGTAAGTTTTACTCACCTTGAATGTGTTTCAAACACTGGGAACATTTCAGGAAAAAAAAAATGTTTAAGTCTGTCAACCAAATTCACTCTTCCATAGCGTACTTTAAGTCTCCCAAAGAGTGGAGTGACCCAAAGAGCAGAAGGTTAGTGAGAGAATTGGGGAATGTTATTCTGACTAGGCTAACAGATCTACATTACAAAAATAAAGCATTTTTTAAAGGTGACAACAGATATATTCTCCCTAACACCTAGATACTAGGTGGCAGGATTATAAGTCCAAATCCACTTTGTAAGTCCAAAATTCCACTTTTGTATCCAGTTTCCTAGGTTCTGCAGATCACAAGAGGTCCCAGATCACAGGAGTGCCTTTCTGTTGGTTGTGCTAGCTTTGGTCCCTGCCAGGGCACCATGTACTTTGGTTACTTCTTAAGAAGGGTGAGAGGTGGTACGAATCATCCACCCTTCTCCACAGGTTTCTCGGCTGATCAGCACTCTCCATTTGGGTATCCAGGCTATAACTAAAAAGTGAGAAATGCTGACAGGATGTCAAAAGAATCAAATCTACAAATTCAGGGCAACCCAACCAAGTTGAGCACTGCTTACGCTGTGTTCAAAGGAAAGAGAGAAGATAATGAAAGAAACGAGGACCAAGGTTCATACACCTGAGCAGCAGTTAAAGTCCTGCTCTGAGGTCCAGGGCCAACTGAATACCCATCACATCCAAGGTTATTGGGGTTTCAAAATTGAGCAAAGAAAGACTGGCCTCCAAACTTACACCAAGGTAACTCCTCATCCAACAATAATTTCAGAAAGGTAGAATGTATAGTGCCTGCAAGTTTGTGGCACTATGGTGACTAGGACTTGGTTGTATTAATGTACCTAAACTAAATGCATTATAAATTATTCTATTTTAAATACGGATTTTCAGAAGTAATTATAGAGGGTAAGTTTTGAGTTGTGATAAATTGTAATTTAATAACAGGTGTTTCTTTACATCTCTAAATTTTTTTCCTAAATGGACTTTACAAATTGTTCAAGTTGGTTTAAAACACAAAGGCCTTTCTACATGATGAAATGTGAAACTGCCAACTAACAAAATGAAACAGGAAATGCTCCTGAAACACTTTCCTGTCTTTCTTCTTGAAACGGAGACCCCAATTCCTAGAACATAAGGAGTAAGAGTATATTTCAACTGATATTTTAAACTCTAGTATATGGGTAGAGAAAGCTAAAGCTACTAGTCAAAAAGTAGAAAGAAATCAATTTTATCTGATATTATAAATCAGTAATTGATGGTCATAGAATGTGCTATTTCTAATGTAAAATATTCAAATGTTTCTAAAATTTTTACTAAACATTTGTGATTAAATTGCATATTTCATGAGGCAAAAATACAGCCTTCTCTGAAATAAGCTTTTCACTAATGTAATGATTTTTTGAAACAAGTAGATATTCAATTAAGAAAAAAAGTTTTTTATGGATAATAATGCAACCAACTTTAAAATGTGTATGTCATAAGAGTCATGAGACTTTTTTTTAACTGCAAAACTTTTAACTAAATAGAGAAAATAATGATTTACATAAAAAGTTATTTCAAAATTCAGAATTACAGTTTGCAAAATCTAACTTTCTCTGGATTTTTTTTTCATATAAAAACACAATTCTGTAAAAAAAAAAATCTATGTATTCATTTTGAGTACTTTGAGAAAGACCACCACACATATGAAACAAACATTCTGCACAAAACACATAAAAAAATCTTTTTGACTTAAATATCGTGAATTTTCTACATTCTACCCAATTATATCTACAAAAACAAAAGATATCTGACAACCAAAATGAAAACCCAAAAGCTCTGGAATAAGAGAGCAATTTCCTAGCTCAATTTCAAAGTTCTGTTCACTTGAGCTTTGGGTAATGCACCTTTAAGTAACAGTTCCCTGGCAGGTAGATTTCTAAGCATAGCATTTCATAGCAATAGCAGAAGAGCACAGGCTCTGGAGGGACCTCTGCCCAGTCAGTATTCTAACTCAGGACAAGCTTTCACACTTTCTGCAACTGTTGTTAGCTCACACTAGAGGTGATGACTCATAAAAAGCTGAATGGTTGGAAATTTGAAGTGTAACAGGGAATGAATCTTGGTCTAAAAACTTTCCTTTTCTTCCTGGGGGCAGGATTTGTAAAAGTAACAAGTCATGCTTTGCTTCTAAAAATCATTAGCAACACTAGTTTAATTATATATAAAGGAATCAAGATGGTTCCCTGGGACCAATGTTTTGAGGGGACATTGGTATCAAGGACAGGGTTGCCTTAAGGGAGTATAGTTTGTGACTGTGGACTTCATATATCTTGCAAAATTTTAGTTTTGATCTCTATCTCAATTCGTAAGGGAGCACTTTTCAAGAAGTAGAGGAGGAAATTACCTACAAATCTACATGTTTATTTCTAATTTACAAAAATACAGCGAGTTACTCATTTATCCCTCTATTTAACAAATACTCTTAAATCCTTTACTATGCACTGTGCTAGGTAAGATTATACACAGATGATCATCAAAACATTACCTCTAGGCCACCAAGGTATTTATGGTTTACTAACTAATCCTGTAAAATTCCAAGTTATCTGCTCAGTTGGTCAGATTTTACCATGAAACATAGCAAGAAACTCAGAAGCCAGCAGTCCGGCAGACTAGTGTCTTCATGGGTGGAAATATTGTAAACATTCATACTTAAAGACTATGGGTGCTACAGATATGAACACTGAACGAAAAAAAATAATCATCAGGGGAGAAAAGTAGAACTTTGATATCAGCTTGTAAAATCTATGTGTGCCTATAATTGCAATCAAGAAATTGTAGATTGTATGGACAACTGGTGTCCTGGGTGTTGTTTTTCATAATGTTATTGTTACCTGGTAGTTGATTGAGTTTTTATAGCTGTTTGACTGCATAATAAAATAGGGGGAACCCCGCCTACTTATGTTTTTGTTTCCCTTCTGAGGACAGTAGGATGTGTTGCTTGGGCAAGCTTATGACTCACTGAAGGGTTGTGGGAGTCTGGTCATAACCTGACACAAATACAGAATGATGGACCTATGATGACTGAGGCCCACCAGACAATCAGAGCCCACAGGACTAGACAAGGGGGTCCCAGAACTTGAGAGGCTAATGGCTGAGGGGTTAAAAGGTGAAACACGAGAGGAAAGCAAGAGGGGAAGAAGTAAAGAAGAAAAGGAAAGAGGAGGCAGGCAGGCAAATGGATTTTCACCAGGCTCTGTCTTCCTCCCTGTGAGGAAGAAGTGCAACATTTCCAGAAAGGGGCTCCCAAGTCCTCCAGGGACTTTGATTTATGAAGATTTACTCCCTTTCCCTCTGTAAGGCTGTTAGCAGAAAGTGCTGACTGGCTGCAGCAAAGAATTTCTCATCAATGCTCTTTGATTGTATTTTGCAAACAAAATGCCTGTTGCTTGGTAACATTTCACTTGAGCCTGACCTTCTCCGAAAGTTATTGCTATCAGATTCGATTTACACTGTCCTCCTGTGATTACTGTAATCTTTTAAACCGGGGAGTTCATCCATCAGGGAAAAGAAAAGTTGGTTGTGTAAGTGGAGAGCACGGCTATCCGCCAGATTTATAACGCTGGGAGTGTGCTGGGGGGAGACTCTTCCCCGGAGGGCAGTGGACTCTGGTTCCCAGACGTGGAACACTCTGGGTTTTCCTGCCCGCCCAGTTCTCAGGCCATAAGATGGACCCCAGCCTCCCTGTGGCCCTCCAGGCAACTGGTTCCGCTGAGTTCTGCAGCCTAGGGTGGCTAAAATAACCAGATGCCCAGTTAAGTCCCAGTAATAGCTAATAGCTGACTTTTTTTTTTTTTTTTTTTTTTTTTTTTTAGGTGGTGGTGGTGGTGTAATGGGGAGGTCGGTTAGCATGCTTTTTGCTAAATCTGGCAAGCCACCTCAGGGCTCCTTTGGACTGAGAAAGTAAGAAGCCCGTAGACTGTGGGTGAAGGAGCAGCGTCCCTGAGGCCGAGTGCAGGAATGGCTAGGTGACGGCTAGAGCCTTCTCTTTGGCGGACACTGCACCCGGTTCCCCAGTAGCCGAGAGTCAGGAAGGACCGGGGCCCAGAGAAGCCGCGCGACCCCACAAACGATCGCTCCCTGCCATTCGGTCCAGGGAGAGGAAAGGGAGAGCCAGGGTCCCTGTCCCAGGCCAGCTGCTCCCCCTGCCCCATCCATGCCCACCGCCCTGCACCAAGCTCTCTTAGCTGTCCGTGCACCCGCCTGCAAGACCAAGGGCTAGAACGTCTCAAACCACCCCCCGCCGGCTACGCCGCAGAGTCCCACCCAGCCAGGTTGGAAAGAGGCAGTCACATTTTTTTTTTTTTAACCTAGTTGGTTTTTGCTTTTTAAGCCCTCACTTCCAGACTTAGTTTTTCATTTCATAAGTACCGTTCACAAGCGACTTTTAATTCTTTCCCGCTTCTTTCTTCCCTCCTAGCCTGCAGTCACAGAAAATTTCTGTTCCCAGCCTGGATGAGTATTCCCCCTAACAGCTATTATATTTGCAGGTGCTTCTATTTGGGAGAAACATTTTTTTTTTTTCAAAAAAGCAAAATTAAGCCGGGCTCCGTGGTTCATGCCTGTAATCCCAGCAGCTCCAGAGGCTGAGGTAGGAGGATCACAAGTTCAAAGCCAGCCTCAGCGAGGCCCTAAGCAACTTAGTGAGACCATGTCTCAAAATAAAAATCATAAAAAAGGCTCGGGATGTGGTTAAATGCCCCTGGAGTTCAATCCCTGGTGCCAACAAAACAAAACACCCAAAATTTAAATTAGGAAGCAGATGGGGGAAGACCCAATCAAACTGAAGCTGAAAACCCAGAGCAAGCATAAAGATGTAAAGATGCCCAGAGCAAAGAAGAGGCACGAGATAAAATAAAATAAAGGCAGTTTCTTCAAATCTTCTAACTTGTCTCCCTGTAGTTAATCTTGTCCTCTCCTTTCAGAAGAAATAGACTGGAAAGGAGGTCTACTTTCCTATTTGATCCTGTTCTCTTAATTCTAACCAAATATGTTTTGATTTCTTTCTCCCTTAAGAACATTTAAAAGATTTTTGTATACATATTTATCTTGATGTCAGATATAGACCTAAGAACAATCTACAGCCACAGATCATTCCTGTCCAGGTACCACGGGCTTTGGCCACCCAGGACACTCTACTGGAGGAAAAGTTGGGGATAGGGAAAAGTTTGGGGGTAAAAAGCCACAACACAGGACTGTCACTTCAGCTTCTCACCTTGGCTGTGACCCTTAACTTCCCTCAGCTCTGGAGCCCATGGTCCTGAAAGGCTGGTGAGGCTGGCTGAGACTGCTGATTCAGACATACTAACAGCTGAAAGATGTCCCTGCTTCCTGTGATATTTTCATGGGGGGGAGGGGTATGAGGAAAAGTAGAGGGAACTTAGGAGAATAAGTGAATTCCATAGTATGTATAAAGAAACATTTACAATTTGAGGCTTAATCAAAAATCTAGTAATTCCAAGTCCGTCATTGATAGTAATCATTGATAGTGCAGAAGAAATCTACACTTAAAAAGACAAAAAGAATATTACAATCCATAGCTAGAAGTAAAGATCATTAGAATATGGAAATTCTCCTTAGAACCATATTGAAAGGGATGTTCAAAAACACTGTTGGATTCCTTTAAAGAATCTGAAACAGAATTTGGGAAAGGTATCTTCCAGTTACAAAACTTAGCTTTGGTATTAAGATGTTGCTCCCTGAACCTGAAGGTTTTTCTCTAGGATGCACAGCAAACACACTCTAGTTCAAGATATGTGCTTTTCTCAAAGATTTCTAGAGAGGAAAAACATTCTCTGAGCTGGTGGCACCTTCATTTCTATCCAAGAAAAAAAGAAAATCTCTCTACTGCTATGTACTACAGAGGCCTTTTGCCCTGCAAAAAGGCTAGCCACGTTCATTAACTCAAAGTTCACAAAGAAACAGATCTGCATCATTTGCCAGCAGATATTTAGAGATTTCTATGCATGAGTATTTACTGTACTTGTGGATCTACCTTTCGAATAAAGCTTTGCTTACTCTGTATATATTGTGAGCTACTTATAAAGGAGTATCTGATATGCTTCTAAATATCCCTGGTATGTTACATCAAATACATTAAAAATAACTGCCCCCCCCCAAAAAAAAGGTGTAACCCATAGAATAACAAGCATTCTCAGCCAGTTTTCTCTAACTTAACCCCCAAATAGACTTTCTCTTTATGTACACTGCATAGAATCGGTTTGCCTGTGTGCTTATAATTCCTAGTGAAAAATAATTATCTGTTCTTTTCCCTGTCCCACTTCATTGGATAGGTGACTGGCTATTTAAAAAAAAAGATAGAATTACTCGGTCAAACTGAATGAAAGAAGAAAACAAAAGTTGTGCAAATCAACATACAAGGTATATGGTAGGCTGGAAGCCTAGCCCTTGGTGTCTGCTGGCTCAATCCCTCAAAATAATCACTGGGACCTCTCCTTCCAATTACTTGTTTTCAATTTGAAGGGCTTAGCCTATTCCTCAATACTTGATAGAAGTAAAGAGCACCAGGTCGGGTTTGTCCAGTTGAAATCTGTTTCCTTTTTTTATTCTTCCAAAGCATGTGTCCTGCTGCTTTTGCAGCTCCAACTCCACCTTCCCTCTTGGCCTCTTTACTACTCCTCCTTCCCTAGTTCTTTTGGATTTGGTAATTCTTTATAAACCACGAACTTTTAGATAATAAAAGAACAATCTGAAGAGCATAGGAAGTGAAAGGAATCCCCTCTTGGACAAGAACCACAGAAACCAATGCCACTTTACAGTGGGGTTGTAGGACAGGCAGTCACTGTAAAATGCTACCTCTGACATGAACTCAGAAACCCGCTCTAGTTCTGGTGGCAATGGACCCAGGGAAACTGGAAAAGGAAAAATTAAGAAAATAGGTTAGCCTATAATCACTTCTAGAGTAAGTCCAAACTCTCCTAGTTCCTTGTTCAAATCTTAAGACAAACAAGGAAGGCAAACAACCTTAAGGAACAAAAAGCAAAACCAAAAATTCCTCTTTTGCCCTCTCTTGTTACTCCGTGGCAAATCTGTATATATGAGGAGATGCAGGAACAAAAGAGAGACAACTGGAGGGCATGTCCTGAGAAATATTCGGCTTTGGACTAAATATCTGAAAAACCCATGTGCAGTAAACTCTTCTGTCCTTAAAACACTCAGTCCAGCCCTTCACATAAGCTGCTCTAAGCACTTCAGGCCTCCAAAGCATAACTGAGCAATGGGGCAGCAGAAGGGACCCTCCAGGCTACCATCAACTCACCAGTGAGTGTGCAGTTTTCCCAGCTCCAACCAGCAATCCAGTGCTCCTGAAAATCTCTCAGGGAAACTATCTTTTGAGTTGTGGGGGAAGGCAACCACTCTTCCTCGGTTCAACTTAAGGAAAGGTTCTGAGCCTTCTGGTTCTTAATTGCAGCACACCTGCTTCCTTGAGGAGATGGATTTTTTTTTCTTTATACATGTGCCCCAATGAAAGGGGAGCACTGAACACATGTCCAGAGTTCCAAGAGCCATCAAAGGAAAGCTTGGGCTACCCAGACCAGGACAGAAGCTAGAGATTTCCCAGGATGAAAAAGAATGAGACTCAATTTGGGAGTGCCACTCAGGAGGCCCATCTCCAGGGCTTAGGGCAGACCCCCACCCCCAATAAAGCATTGCAGAGGAGGCGGGCAAGAAGAGCAGAGGAAAGGAGAGATAAGAAAGTCTTTGCTCCAGACCCAGGGTTTAGCAGCCTGAGGCCCAATCCCACCTATAACCTGGGAAAGGGCTTGCCAGAGTAATTTTCCTCCCTGTAGATAAAGTTTGTTTTTATTTCTTTAAACCAGAAGGACAGCTCAGGTGGCCTGGCAAAGGGTGTTAAAGGACCTACGCGGTTCTGCAAAAGATGACTCTGGACACTCGAGATTCTCGGTCCACTATCAGGTTAGGAGTCTTTCGGGACCTTTTAAATTATTGTTCCTAAAAGAGGCTTCTTTAACCAAATCGCATGAGACTGGAGGGCACTGGGCACAGCTAAAAAGGTTATGGGTTCCCCCAAGTTGGAGATAACACGTCCTCGCTCCAATTACCCTAGGCCAAGCTCAGAAGCACGTCCAGTCCGAAAGTCAGCCAAGCTTTGGGCCTTGGCTTCTAAGCTTCACCTCCCCACCCTCAAATGTGAGCTCCTCTAAAACGCGCAGCCAGGAAAAAATGGTCACACGATAATGAGTGTGTGCACATGAGTTTAAATTTGGTCCTGTCCCGACTTCTCTATCCTTTGAATTTGACCGGTTCCCCTTAATCTGCGGAAGATGCCTGGCGATCCCGAAGCCAGCCCAGCCATTTGCTTGCCTTTCCCGCGGGGACCCAGAATCCAACTGCACGGGGTCCAGATCAAGGGAAAGTAAGAACCGGCCTAGTGGAGGTAGGCCTGTCCGACAAACTTCCCAAACTTGCCTCCCGAGCAGAACCACAGCAGACGTTCAAGTTTCCCACACCCCTGGCCAAGCTCGCACACCGCAGACGCTCTTACCTGACTTGGCGAGTTGTGCCTGCAGCGCTCCGGGCTGGGGCTCGGCGGCCCAGCGTAGCGCGGAGGCCGCGGCCAAGTCAGCGGCTGGGCGCGGCGGCGGAGGCGGCGGCGGTTGAGACTGCTGCGAGGTTGGAGGCGGCTGAGGGGTGGCAGCGGCGTCCCCAGGCGGCGGGGGCCCGGGCAGAGCGCGCAGCGAGTCGGGGATAAGGCTCTCCAAGCTCTCGTTGGCCTGCTGCCGGCGCAGCGCCACCTGCGCCGCCATGACTCGCTGCCTCTCAATGATAAGGATGCACTTCTCGCAGGTGCAGTCCTTGAAGCGACAGTAGCGTTTGTGGCCCTTGAGCCAGGACAGCACGCCGTGGTTGCGGCAGCGCGCGCATTTTGGCGTGCGCTGCAGGGGCGCCCGCGGTGGCTGCGACACTGGGCCGCCCATGTACAGGTAGGGGGAGCCGTAGCCGTTCATGCCCTGGGCTCCGGGAAGAGTTGGCGAGCTGGCGGCGGGGGCAGGCCAGCGGAGACTGGACAGCGGAGTTGGGGGGTCTGCTCAGGGTGCGGTCTCCGGGTGGCGCGACCCCTGGGAGCCCTGGAGGCCGCGTGCGTTCTGGGGAGGTCAGAGGTATTGCAGCCGACTCTCCAGTGGCGATCACAGCTTCGGCCTTACGGGTTCGTGCCCCGACCAATCCCCACGCCAGCGACGTCTCTGCCGGTTGCTGCTTTGGGCGCTGAGCCCAGCCCGCAAGTCCTCCTAAGACGAGGCGCTGCGGCGGCTGCAAGGAGCCGGCAAGAGCTCTGATTAAGGTCTGAGACAGCTGTCTGAAGCTCCGTTGCTTGCTGGCCAGGTCCAGCACCTCCTCCGCCTCCCTCTCTCAACCCCTCCTTCCTTCCCCCCCGCCCCACCAGGGTCCTTGTCTCTTTGCACACCCCACACCTTCCTCGCGCCCCTAAGGTCCCTGCACTTCACCTTCCTTGCCACCTGCAGCCAGGTCACTCTCGCGGGGGCGCTCAAGGCCCCCTGATCCAAGCCCGCTCCGTTACCCCTTCCCGCCGCCGGAGGGACTGCGGCGTTCGGAACACAGTGGTGCACATAGGGCGGGGAAGGGGAGGATCGGCAGGAGTGAGGGTGGGGGTGCCTGTAAGCGAGTCAGGTGGCAGCTCCCCTACATTCTCATCTACTCTCTTTAGGCCTGATCTGGAGACATTGAGCCTAATGTCGCTGTTATACCGACACTCAGTGACAGACACACAGTTCCGCGAGGATGGAGCCTGAGGGAGCTTTGCGGGTGCACCCCAGACCTCACTCGGACCGATCCGTTTCAAGTTGTGGTCCCTGTGGCCACAGGAGAGTGGAGTTAGGAGTGACGGGGGTGGTACTGGTTCGGGAAGTTTGGGGTTCTTGATTTCCTTTTGCAGCATTATTTTCCCTCTTTTTTTGCAAGAAAATGAGCGTTTTTGAAAAACTGACAGTCTGACAACTCATGTTGCAGTCTACCTTTATTTTTCTATTTCCCCTTCCGGTTTTTAAATAAAAACCAGTCTGTGTCTTGAAGGGCCCAGGAAGTGCTCACCGCTGGGTCTAAACTCTCAGAGAGCGGGACCAAGGAGCCAAGTTAGCATCTGAAAAATTACAGGGTAAAATCTTCCCACTTCCCAGTAGCTATCGATTCATCAAATGGAGGTATCTCTTTACCCAATTCAAATCCCCACGAATCTGGGATTTAGTTAAAGATAGGGATGGAGCCACCCCGCTCCCCAACCATAGACCCCAGTCATAAACGTCTTTGAGTGGGGTGAGAAAGGCCCTTGCACAAGACAGCATAAAAATTGGTTCAGAATATTGTTTTGTGTGTTTCTAATCTCCTAAGAGTACCAATCTCTCCTAATGCAGACCACCATATACACGCATACAGACGGCTAACCGCCCCCATCCCCAAACAAACAAAAGACTACTGGTGGATACAGTAGGCGCCAGGCAGCATAATGACTGTGCAAAGGGGTAAGTGGCAGTCCTGGCTCCGTCTGTTCGCGTTCTAAAAGCGTACACGAAGATAATCTTACAGCGGTGTGGACGAACCGAATGCTAGATGAGAGAATAGATGAGTCCGCTGCAAAGCCAGACCCCTCCGTTGCACAGAGGCCCTTGTCTGCTCCAGGAGGTCACGTTATACAGCCCAGGAAGCAAGCAAGAACCCCGAAAAGGTCCCTCTCTTTTCTGCTGTGAATTCAAGTACAGCACCGCCAGGAGTTCTAAACAGCCAACCTCTGCCTAGAATGATTCGGAGAGGGGAGGGGATTAAAAAGGGGACCCTGTTAACCGTTCTGGGTTTCAGATACGTCTGGGAGTTGCGGGGAGCTGACCTCCTGAGGCTTAGGCTGGAAGATCTTGTTCTTGAGGGCTAACTCTGGAAGCATTTCCCCCCAAAGCGCATCAGGCCGGGACCCTTCAGCGTGGCCCCTTCTCTTATCCCCTTAATCCCTCCTCTCCTCCCACCCTTTGCTGGGAAAACAAGCCCTAAAACACTACAACTGGAAGGAATGTTCATAAATTCTCGGAACCGTAGGCAGAGATCCACCAGTCGCCCCATGGGCCTGAGGCAGGGAAGTGTGGAGCTGACAGAGAGTCACTTTGCAAGACTATAGATACACAGTGTCGCGAATAGCACCGGATCTGGGAACTTTGACACTGAAATCTCTTGGAAATTCAGGAACCGTGAACTTTTTTCGAAGCCGAATTTCTCCTGATTTTCTTCAATGGTCAGCGGAAACAAAGAAAATGAGAGTAAAGTTTTGTGTGTGTGTGTGTGTGTGTGTGTGTGTGTGTGTTTATGTTTAAGGAAAGCAACAGAACTCTGCACCAGGTTTGTGGGGGACATTATCACTCCCAAAGCAAACTCCTTTCCTCACTCCATCACCTAACCACCCAATCCCGATGCCACTCAAACAGTCTGGCATTATTTGGTCCCGGGGCCATTTCACTCCAGTGCACATCGGGGGCTGAGATCTAAATACTCATTTGATATAGCGCAGTAATCCTTTTCTCATATTTGATGGGAATGTTTTCCATATCCCAGTATTTGACAACATCTCCCTATAGGGACAGGTTTGTATTTATGTTGGTAAAATGTCCCCTGCCTCAAAGTCTATTGTAACCCAACACCTGACAACCCCGAGTCCCATTTCTGTTTGCAGAAAGGGTTTATTCAAGCACATAATGGGATCCCAGCAGAAAGCTTTTCAGAACAAGGGGCTATGGTAAACTTCACCACATGAACTCCGTTTCCAGGGCTATTAAGCTTTTAATTGGAAAATAGCAGAGGAAATTTCAAGGTGACTATAACGTGTTAGCAGTTAGTGCAGAGAAGAAAAGCCGATGCAGGAATGAATGTAGAAAGCATATGGTCCGAATCACATTTAGGAGCAGCGGCCTGCTTCTACTAAGTCCCTGCAGCTTATGCACTTATGGGAAAAATCATCAAAGAAATTGGAAGTGGGGCGGGGGACTACAAATAAATGTAACCTCAGACTAGACCCACTCATGCTCTCCTCTGAGTCATGTGTTTGTGTTTTCAAACCACAATTAAGAGGGTAGAATCCTGACAGGTGTAAGAGTGAAAGGATGAAAAATAAAGTGCTAGTTCTTAGTACATGCAATCATGTGGTGTGTGTACATATGAAGCCATGAATCCGAGGGCTCTTATGGAGAAAATGGGGATGTTCTCACTCGAAATCTGGGAGACCTGATGGCGGCTACTCATTCCTAAGCCACGTTTAATCAAAAGGATAGTTTCATATTGTCCCGAATGCATGACACATCAAGAAATTTTCTGCTTTGCTCGATTTTCATGAGGGGGGAGTTAGCATTCCTATTTTGTTGTCTATGTCCTGACCACAGTGATATTGATATGGATAGACATTAGGGGCCGGGGCTTACAGAAACCTTTATAAAGGCAGAAAAACGGGTTCCCTCTCGCTGCACAGGAACTTTAGCATGATTACTCAGCTCTCACCCAGTCTGTGCCTCTTGGCAGCTCTTGCTGGCCAGCTTCAAATTTAAGGTGGGAGGGGGCAATGTCCAGTCAGGCCATGGACAATTTCTTGAGGTGTCAATAATGTCCTTCTTCTACCTCAACTGGTTAAGGAGACACTTGTGTGAATCCCCACGGGATCCCTGAAGCAGCTCTCTGGAGCACCAGGTGGAGGGAGACGAGGGTGGGGGTCAGTTCTGGCAGGCCTGGGGGAATACCATTGAGCTGAAGGAAGGAAGGTCCTGGACGGTCGTGTCCCCACACTATTTTGGAAGAGAAGAAGATGGGTCGTAGTGAGTAGCCGGCTCCAGATGCTCAGGAGCCAAGGCCTTTTGAAGCAAAAGAGTGAACAAACTTCCTGTGAGCTCGCTGGTTCTTGCTGGGTATGTCCTCCGTGTTCTAGAATCCTTGAAGCCAGCAGCTGCTCGGATCTGGGAGCAGCGTTCCAACCTGTGAAGATTCCGGAGACCCTGTCTGACTGGGTACTAAGACCATGCCTGCCCCAAACTTTTTTGGAGGAAGTGTTGTTTCTCCCGCTTCGCTTCATCCGAGAAGTACACTCCCGCCCCTCTCTCGCCAGCCAAGCGGTGACCTCAAACCCTGTGCCTTCCAATGAACCAAAAAAGCAACTACTCACTCTCGGGTGCCACCTCCAGAGTGAGTCCCTCGGGCTCTTTCGGAGCGCCCGGCCGGCCCACCTGGCACTCCCGGCGGGCACCGAGCGGGCTGAGAGCGTTGGCCAAGTCCCCATGCTATTTTGGATGGGAAGGGAGTCTCACACTCGCTAGAGTAGAAACTTGTCTACTGCAAGGTAAAATGAGCAGCAGTAATTTTAAGACATTTTGAAGATAGTCTTTCTCCTGCGAACTTTGAAACTAAAAAGGCGGAGACAATTATTTTAGGTAATTTTAGCAACACTCAAGGGAACAGGGAAAGCTTGTGTTCCCAGAGCATTCTCTGGGGGCACTGAGTGCAATTCTCTAGAAGGCTCCACTTTTCCAGAAATTTCTCCCCAGCCTTTCAGTCTCCCTGCTG